>NC_134412.1:50133512-50449157 GCF_038048845.1 Mixophyes fleayi | reverse complement strand
CCTGGAAACCTTCAGACGCATCTTTGATGACGCCGGACGAGTCTCCAGTGCAGCTTCTGGACTCCTCCGTCTGCGCCAGGGTACCCTTACTCTGGGCCAGTACGCCCTTCAATTTCGCACTATGGCGGCCGAACTTCGTTGGAACAATGAAGCTTTAGTGGCCACATTTTGGCAAGGCTTGTCCGATCGTATTAAGGACGAGCTAGCGACCCGAGAGTTACCCACTACCCTGGATGAATTGATCTCTCTCTGTAACCAGATTGATATACGTTTCCGTGAACGCACTCAGGAGAGAGAGAGAGAGAGTTCCCGTCGATCTACTTTCCGTTTGGCTCCTCGCTTCCAAAGTCCTATTACACCGGAGGAAGAGCCTATGCAGTTGGGAAGAGCACGTTTATCCCAGGAGGAAAGAGAGAGGCGGTTCAAGAATCGTTTATGCCTCTATTGCGGGGAACCCGGTCATGTCCTGAGTCAATGTGGGAAGTGGCCGGGAAACGACCGGACCTAACTGATGACAGAGAGGCTAAGTTAGGTATGAACATTCTCTCTCCTGTGGATTCTAGTTTTTCTATCCAAGTTCTTCTGCAATATTCTGATAAACAATTGTCTCTTCCAGCGCTTATTGACGCTGGTGCAGCGGGGAACTTTCTACGAGCTGACATTGTAGAGAGGTTGTCATTGCCTAGGCAACCCTTAGATCCACCTATTGCTATTACAGCTATAGACGGCAGCCGTCTCATTGGAGGATCTATTAAGAACAGAACTGTCAACATTTCTCTACGCATTAGAGCCTTACACACTGAGGAAATCTCCTTCCTAGTCATTCCAGAGGCTATCAACCCTTTGATCTTAGGCTTACCTTGGCTCAGACTTCACTCCCCCACTTTAGATTGGCAGAAACCGGAAGTCCTTGCATGGGGTTCAGAGTGTCATTCCCGATGTCTTCCCAGGATTCATAGACCCGCTATGGGCTGTCTTTCCACATCCTCTGGTATTCCTCCTCAATATCATTAGTTTTCTGACGTCTTTTGTGAAAAGGAGGCTTCCAAGTTACCCCCATATAGACCTTGGGATTGCACCATTGAATTGTTGCCGGATAAGATACCACCCAGAGGACGTGTATTTCCATTGTCTCTACCCGAATCAGATGCTATGTCCCTATATATTAAGGAGAATTTAAACAGGGGTTTTATCCGGAAATCCTCGTCACCAGCAGGAGCGGGTTTCTTTTTCGTAAAAAAGAAGGACGGCGGATTGCGTCCTTGTATAGACTACCGTGGCCTCAACGCCATGACGAAAAAAAATAGGTACCCCTTACCATTGATCTCTGAACTCTTTGAAAGGATCAAGGGAGCTTCAATTTTTTCTAAACTTGATTTGAAAGGGGCCTACAACCTTATCCGTATTAAACAAGGGGACGAATGGAAGACGGCGTTCAATACGCACGCTGGGCATTTTGAGTATCTTGTCATGCCATTTGGACTTTGTAACGCTCCTGCGGTTTTTCAAAATTTCATTAACGAAGTTTTTCAGGATTTCATGTATCAATTTGTTGTCATTTATCTAGACGATATTCTAATTTTTTCACCTGATATTATTACTCATCGCCATCATGTCTCCTTGGTTCTTCAACGCCTTCGGTCACATCATCTGTACTGTAATTTGGACAAGTGTGTCTTTGAAAAAACGCATCTCCCTTTTCTTGGTCACGTGGTTTCTGGCTCCGGATTACATATGGACCCTGAGAAATTAAAGGCAATTTCTGACTGGCCCCAACCGGTTGGACTTAAGGCCATCCAGCGTTTTATTGGGTTTTCTAATTATTATCGCCACTTTATCAAGGGGGTTTCGTCTGTTATTGCACCCATCACTTCCTTGACCAAGAAATCTGCCAACGCTAAAACCTGGCCACCAGAGGCGGTAGAGGCCTTCAAGTATCTTAAAGAAGCCTTCATATCGGCACCTATTCTTCAACAGCCAGATTCTTCCTTCCCCTTTTTTTCTCAAAGTTGACGCATCCTCCGCTGGAGTGGGAGCTATCTTGTCTCAGAAGAATTCTACTGGAAAATTTTCTCCCCGTGGCTTCTTTTCTCGTAAATTTTCACCCACCGAAAAAAACTACGGCATTGGAGACAGAGAACTACTTGCTATCAAATTGGCCTTGGAAGCTTGGAGACATCATTTGGAGGGAGCCAGATTTCCTGTTACTATTTTTACGGATCACAAGAACCTGCTATATTTACAAACTGCATCTTGCCTCAATCCCCGTCAGGCCAGATGGTCTTTATTTTTTTCCCGATTCGATATGATCATTACTTTCAGACCAGGGTCCAAGAACAAGAAGGCTGATGCTCTCTCTCGTTCCTTTGATTCTATGGATACCGAAGAAGAGGGTGTTAGGTCTATTCTAGATCCAGAATGTATTTTGGCTACTACTCCTACTCGTTTGATTATTCCTCACGGGAAGACTTTGGTTCCTCCACATCTCCAAACTAAACTCCTTAAATGGGCTCATGCCTCCCGTTTTTCTGGTCATGCCGGTATAAAGAAGACCTTGGAATTTATCTCCCGTAGTTATTGGTGGCCGTCTATCCGTTCGGACGTTCGACAGTTTGTGACAGCGTGTTCCACTTGTGCTCAGATTAAAGTCCCTCGTCAAGCTCCATACGGTCTGCTGCAGCCTCTGCCAATTCCGGATCGACCTTGGAGTCATCCTTCCATGGATTTTATCACAGATTTACCCTCCTCCAGAGGGTTCTCAGTAGTGTGGGTGGTCACTGATCGCCTTTCCCGAGCTGCTCATTTTGTGGCATTAAAAGGTCTCCCTTCTGCTCCTGTTCTGGCTCAACTCTTCATTAAAGAGATTTTCCGCCTACATGGCTGTCCAGATATTATCGTTTCTGATCGAGGAACTCAGTTCGTGGCAAGATTTTGGAGGGCCTTTTCTCGTCTTTGTGGAATCAAGTTAAATTTCTCTTCTGCATATCATCCTCAAAGTAATGGTCTCACTGAAATGACGAATCAAGAATTGGAGAAATTCCTCAGATATTTCATTTCAGCTAAACATGATGATTGGGTTGATTTATTACCTTGGGCAGAATTCGCTCACAATAATAATTCACACAATTCTACCTTCACTTCTCCCTTTTTTGCTCTTCAGGGATTTCATCCTAAAGTTCCACCCTTCAAAGAGTTAACCGCTTCTGGAGTTCCTGCAGTTGATTCCCTTCTATTGGACTTCTCGTCTAGGTGGGATCTTATCAAACGCAAATTACTTCACACCTCTGCCATCAGTAAAAGAGCATTTGACAAAAGAAGAAGACCATCTCCACTACTTACTCCTGGTGACAAAATATGGTTGTCTACGAAGAATCTTCGCTTGTTGGTCCCTTCTAAGAAATTCGCTCCCCGATTTATTGGTCCCTTCAAGATCATAGAGGTCATTAATCCGGTGGCCTTTAGATTAAAATTACCTCCTACCTTGAGGATTGCCAATGTCTTCCACATTTCCCTTCTCAAGCCACTTGTTATTAACAAATTCTTCTCTTCAAGAAAACCTCCTGCTGCTATTTCTGCGCTAGATCAGGAATTTGAGGTGAAGGAGATTCTAGATTCTCGGATTTCCAGAGGTTCCTTGCAGTTCCTGGTTGACTGGAAAGGTTACGGTCCTGAAGAGCGTTCTTGGATTCCTGCACGAGACCTTCATGCTCCGAGTTTGTTGAAGAAATTCCATACCAAGTTTTCTCAAAAGCCTTATAGGTTGTCCGGAGGCCACCCCTGAAGGGGGGGGGTACTGTTAAGAGCTTACCTGATCCCCGTTCCGCTGCGCTGTCAGCGTGGTCTGACAGCGGTATCTGATCCGTGCAGCGCTTCTCCTGATGGCGCCGCCGCACTTCCGGGTTCTTCCTGTTGCCGATCATGTGACTCCTGGGCGGGGAATTCAAACTCCTATATCTTTTCTGCTCTGACACGCTGCCTGTGTCAGAGCAATGTGTTTCCTGTTCCTGGCTACAGTTCCTGTGTTCCTGACTCCTGTGAACCTGCTCCCTGTGTATCCTTCTATTCCTCCTACTCCTGTGTACCAACCTGGCTGTGACCTGACTATTCTTTGGCTTATCCCTGGCACCACGAACTGGACTATCTCCTGTGTACTGACCCGGCTGTGTTACCAACTATTCTTTGGATCTCCCTCTGGCACCGTATACCTGATACCTCCTGTGTACCGACCTGGCTGTGTTACCAACTATTCTCTGGATCTCCCTCTGGCACCGTATACCTGATACCTCCTGTGTACCGACTCGGCTGTGTTACCAACTATTCTCTGGATCTCCCTCTGGCACCGTATATCTGATATCACCTGTGTACCGACCCGGTCGTGTCTCTGGACCCATATCCTGCCACGCACCCATTGGCTCCGTGCATCTACCGGTTACTGTTCCAGACCTACAATGCCTGGAATTAACAGTTAGTGCCTGTACTTGCACCGCTTTGTCTTATTGCTTGTCTGCCTGCCATCACTTAGAACTTTCTCCCTTACGTCAGTAGGCTAATCTGGGGGCCGCGACCTGCGGTTCTTCGGCAGCAAAGTCCACACTACCTTGCGGTGGTTCTTGGTAAAGACCGGAAGGCCGTTAGACTCCGCGCCCTAGGTAAGCCAGTGCTAATACTGACTAAGGCATCAAAATCGTAACACCCTGAAAGTGATGTTGAGAGTCAGACACCTAAAAACCAAATGTCTCAATAGCGTTAGAGCTGGCAGGGAAGTGGCCATCTGATTATTAATAGCATGGACTACCCCCAAATTGTCGCACCAAAAAGATATACTCCTATTATGCAGACAAACTCCCCACAACTCCACAACTCAACAGCTACAATAATTGGGAACAACTCCAACAGCAAGAAATTCTTCGTTAAACTCTCCTGACGTCAAGTATCTGGCCAAGCTGCTGCACACCACTTCCCGTCCAGGTAAGCCCCATCCCGGAAGACCCAGCGGCATCTGTAAACAATTGCAACTCCACGCTATAGGCGCCAGCCAGGGGCCACAAACAAACTCCATTAAAACTTTCTAAGAACAAACGCCACATAGCCAAATCATCCCTAATCTCTTTGGACATTCTCACAAAATGCTTTGCCTTTGTAACACCAACCGTAACCCTCTCCAACTTCCGACAAAACACCCTCCCCATGGGAATGACTCTACAGACGAAATTAAAAAGCCCAAGCAGTGACTGTACCTGTCTCAACTGCCCTTTACACTCATCCTGAACTGTATCAATTACTCCCCTCAACTTAGCCACCTTCTCTGCTGGTAGCCTACAACAACCCACCACCGTGTCAATCTCAATAACTAGGTATGACAACCTCACAGTCGGGCCTTCTGACTTGTCCGCTGCCACCGGAACTCCCATCACCCTAAACAACGCCTGAGCAGAAAACAACAAGTCCTGGCACACTGTTGCACCCGCTGGACCCATAAACAGAAATTCATCAAGGTAGTGGGCCACACTCTGATGCCCCGAACCGGCCACCACGCACTAGTGGAGAAAAGTGCTAAAACATTTAAAAAATGCACATGACACCGAACATCCCATAGGTAGACATTTATCCACGTAATACCCATCTGACAACCGAAAGCCCATGTACCGAAATGAAGAAGGATGCAGGGGCAACAACCTAAATGCAGATTCAATGTCCAATTTTGCTAACAGCGCACCCGCGCCACATCCCCGAACCAATGCCAATGCATCCTCAAACGACTGGTAACCAACCGAACATTCAGACTCCGCAATCGCATCATTCACAGATGTACCCTGTGTGTGAGATAAATGCTGGATTAGCCGAAACTTCCCCACCTCCTTCTTTGGCACCACCCCCACCAGGGAAAGAACTAAATCCTGTACTGGGGGAACCGAAAAGGGGCCACACATTCTTCCCAAAGACCCTTCCTTACACACTTTCTCGTGCACTACCATCTGCAAGTCCGTAGCCAATTTCAAATTCCAGGGCGTACCAGTCTGCACCACAACTGTCACCGGCAATATGAACCCAACATTGAAACCATTCCATAAAAACTCCGCAGCCCCCTATCAGGGTACCAACCCAGCCATTTCCCAAGCTCAACCAATACAATGGGCGACGTTGCCTTACCGAGCCGCACCTCCAGTGGCGGGTCTATCGATAGCGGCGGGACCGCTCCTCCTGGGGCACTCTCTCCTTGGGTGACCACCACTGCATGCCGAACATACATGCCTGAATCTGCAGGACGCACCTCTCTCACATTGGCCCCCGTTGAAAGCAAAACACTTCCCTCAAAAGGGCTGACCAAACCTCACCGGGGGCTGTCTCTGCCTTGCCACACCCACGTCATTACCAGCCATCCTCGGCTGTGTCACATCCAACCACACCTCCACATCCTTACACCCGAAATCCATCAATGACATTCAATCCTGCTTCCTCCGGAAGGCCTCATCGTACCGCCTCCACATAATACCCCTGGATCGGGTAAACATTCCTTGTATTAAGTAAATGTACTTAATCACGTTCATGTGCTCAGCTGGCCTGGTTTCAAGATAACATGCAGCAAAAACTAGGAAGCCCTCCAACCAACTCTGAAAACTCCGACATGCTTCCTCTCCCACGCCAGAGCGTGACCGTGCTGCTATTTAGCCATCCTTAGCCTTTTTCGTGATGGCAAACATGTCCACAAAACGACCAACGCGTATCTTACTGCGCACACTGCTCCTGATATCACGGAGGACCGCTGTATTAGCACAGCGCACAACATCACCTCCCTAGGTACCACTGTCCTCCCGAGGCTCCCCACCTCCAACTTCCGCCCTACGGCGGGAACTATGCAATTTCCTCCTCAGGAGCCTCACCAACTTTGCGTCTTCACTCTCAGACCTGGCCGGAACCTCACTCTCCGAGGCTGAAGAACTGAAATCGGAGCTAGAACCAGACCCCCCGCTGGCATGCTCACCGATTACACGGCCACCTCTTTCCACACTAGATGATGGGCCCACCGTGGCCGATGATGCGGCTTCCGCAGAAGAAGCACGCCCAGATCTCCGACCCGATCTCACACGCCCCGGCAAACCTGCAGACGGGGGAACAGAAGAAGAACCCTCCGGCCTGGGCCCCCTGGTTCCCACACTCACCGGCAGTGCCAAACTATGATGTCTAAATTTCTGACTAGATGCCATTACCGCACCTGTCTGCTGACTCCGTGTACTTGGTGTCGCCATGCAGGGAACAACCCGAGGTCCCGCCGGGGAGGATGCTGGACCCTGCCCCAAAACCGGCCCCCCACCCATCAATCGCACGTTGCTATGCCCTAACAGCACTGACGGTGAGGAAATGGGAACCCGAGGACCCTCCGATCCTGCCGCCCCGAGGGTGACGGCCAGTGTAGAAGAAGCACTTGGGGTTACAACATTTCCCAGAAAGCCGGGACCAGAGAAATATGGCCCATAAGTCGATGGAGGGGGAAAATAAGTCGGGGAGAATCCCCAAGGTGGGTATGAGAAAGATAAAACCGGAAACCCTTGGCCTTGTGGCCCCCTGTCTGAACTAACCCCTTGCCACTGTAAGGGGAACTGATGGAACCCTGTATCCGGCATCTGAACCGGCCCATATCTCATTGCCCATGGAGGATAAAACCCAGCCCCAGGGGGTGCAGACATCGCCGTGGGCCCTACAGCGGCCTCGGCATTGCCCCTAGGGGGAAAAGACATGTGACCACCCGGATATGGAATGCCCGACCCCGACGAACAAACTGTAGTGAAACTCTGTGTAGCAGAAACTGCCGCACCTGTATGAGGAACATGTAAGGGAAACGAAATGGGACTAGGGTACCGAGGAAAAGGGGGAGGGAATGCAGGGAAAGAAATCCCAGGAGGAAAAGATGCCCCAGGGGGAGCAGGGGGAGGAAAAGTAGGGAGGTGGAACTGCCGAGGCTGGGATGGAGGAGAAAGGGAAACATGAAAGGAGCTGGATGTGAGAGGAGGTGGGGGAGGGGGTAGGGACACCCGCTGCTTGAGAGGGGGAACAGACCAGGGAACTTGCTGTGATTGCCTGGGAAAAAGCTGCAGCCGGAGATAGCTGACAGCCAGCGGACATGTGGGAAGGAGGGGGTACTGACACTACAATAGACCCTTCCTGTGAAACGGCAGAGCCTGCAGCATCTCCCCCATCCGCACAAAGGACCACCGGATCCCCGGCGGGGGGAGGATCAACAGAGACCCCCATTGCATTGGTGACAGTGGGAGGACCGGCCGCCCACTACTAAGATGGCCCCCGGAACTTCCGCACCGGACTGCACATGCACAGCCGGGCGCACGCGTTCGTGTCCTCTCGCCGCCACGCATGCGCAGATGCTTTTTTAGCCGCCGCTACGGCGGCAGAAGGACCCTGCTTACCGGGTACCAAGGAGGGGGAGGGATTGGCAACATCCTGCGGCGAGTCCCGAAGCTGGGCTCGCCGCTTAGAAAGGGGGGCAGAGGGGATGGCGGCCTCGACCAGGCGGTGGGGGGGGACGCGGACACGCTTGGCCCGGAGCATGGTGGAACACAGAAACAGGGAGGGAGGTGGGGGAGAGAGGTAAATGGCACTAAGGGGACCCAGGGAAAGAAACTAAGGACAAGGAAGGGATATGTAAGGGGCCAGGGACAGAACCAGAGTAAACTAGCTTAAAATAAGGGAAAGAAAACACAGGCCCAGAATGACAATGCACACTAGAATAAACAGCTATAAAAAAGAACAGCAAAACACAGCATATAACAGTTATCAAAACAGTCTAAACCGGCGGTTCCCAAAGTGTGCGCCGCGGCTCCCAGGGGTGCCGCGGTGCTGTCACTGGGGTGCCGCGGGCCAGACATAAAGAAAAAGAGAAGACAGAAACTTACCAATCAGTGCGGCACCGGGACCCAGCAGCCTCCTCTCTCCCGCAGCAGCTTGTCACTGACGTATATATTCAGTGACAGCTGCGGGAGAGAGGAGGCTGCTGGGTCCCGGCGCCGCGCTGATTGGTAAGTTTCTGTCTTCTCTTTTTTTTATGTCTGGCTTGGGGCAGAGTGAAAAGGATGGTGGCAGCGGAGGGGGACAGTGTGGAAGCGGAGGCGGACAGTGTGGAAGCGGAGGGGGACAGTGTGGAAGCGGAGGGGGACAGTGTGGAAGCGGAGGGGGACAGTGTGGAAGCGGAGGGGGACAGTGTGACAGCGGAGGGGGACAGTGTGACAGCGGAGGGGGACAGTGTGACAGCGGAGGGGGACAGTGTGACAGAGGGCTGCAGAGGGGGCAGCGTGCCTGGGGGTAGAGGAGGGGGACAGCGTGGCAGAGGGCAGAGGAGGGTGACAGAGGGCAGAGGGGACAGCGTGACAGAGGGCAGAGGGGGCAGCGTGACAGAGGGCAGAGGGGGCAGCGTGACAGAGGGCAAAGGAGGGGGGACAGCATGACAGTGGGCAGAGGAGGGGACAGCGTGACATTCACTGCCTGCTAAGATTTCTCAGCCACTACTTAAAATGCCCAATCTCATATGATGCTTTGTTGCAAGCACGTTAGCAGCATGTGGCTCACTGATGAATATTTTCCTAACAATGCAACCTTCACAATCATAGCACTTATTAGTAATACATCTCCAGCAAAATAATATAACACAATAACTGCAAGTCCACCACAAATATATCTCTATCTAGTAATCATTATACATTGTCCACTAATCTCTCTTTGGCTTCAAAGGGGGACGGGTTGTCTTCAAAGATCCCGACAACATAAACTAATTTGAATACAAATTACCGTATATACTCGTGTATAAGCCGAGTTTTTCAGCATACTTTTGTATGCTGAAAAAGGGCACTTGGCTTATACACGGGTAAACTTACCTGGTGTCCGGTCCCTCGGCTGTCAACTTCTGCATATGCATTCCAACAACAGGAAGTTCGGCATTTGGAACGCAAACTTGCGTTCCAAATGCCGAACTTCCTGTTGTTGGAACGCATATGCGTTCCACTGCCGGGTAAGTGAAAAATCTCTCCCCCACTTGTTCTGACTGAGTTAGCCGGCCGGTGACTCTGACCTTGGCCATGTTTATCATTTTCTAACCTGTGCTATCCGCCCTTGACCTTTGCAAAGCTCTGTCCTTGGACTGCTGTCTGACCACCGTGGTGTTAATCTACAGCTGCCTTGCAAGTCACAATCTGTGTGTTCTCTGTGGAAATCCATCATTCACTTTCAGAGGTCCCTGGTGAAAACTGGAGTTCTCATCAAACTCTGTGCCCCAAGTTAGCCAGGGCAAATCTCTAGCATCATAGAAGTGGACCAAAAGTTACATTTCACAAATAGATCTTTCTCTCTCTATTCTCTATTTTTTTTTTTTTCTCTCTCTCTCCTTTTTGTTTTTTTTGTTTTTATTTACAGTACAATTACATAATCAACAAACAATACAGCCACCATATTCATACATTTATATCCCTACCCCTTATATACCCCTTTATTTAGGTTAGGTTGTACCCAATGATTTTATAATCATTTATGAATGTTCCTTGTCATCTAGCTAAAAATGATTTCATAGATTTTTATTTAGGTTTTTAAATTAGCGCTCTTTTCCACCCTAGGCTTATACTCGAGTCAATAAGTTTTCCCAGTTTTATGTAGTAAAATTAGGTGCCTCGGCTTATATTCGGGTCGACTTATACTCGAGTATATACGGTATGTGCAGCCATTACTTTTAACATGTAGGTGGGGGGGGGGGGGTTGAGAGCTAACAAGGCAAATTAAAAAGAATGTATTTCAATTAGAGATGCTCACTGACCCCCGTGAAGTGGTTTTGGTTTTGGCTCTGGATTAGCTTCAAGTTTTGGTTTTGGTTTTGGCAAAACTGCCCTTGTGTCTTTTGATCTTGGTTTTGGTTTTGGATCTGTATTTTTTTTAGAAAAATTGCTAAAATAAGCTAAAATCACATAATTTTGCACTTTTTTGATCCTACATTATTATTAACCTCAATAACACTCATTTCAAGTCATTTGCAGCCAATTTTGATCACCTCACGGGTCACAATATTATTTTCATAAGCTTTCAGACAAATACTGCAGCAACCTGACTGGATACTAAGCGACAGAGCAATGACTCAAACACACAGCCTTTCCTAGCATATCTAGGACACATGGGCACACAGCAGTGGCAGAAAAGAAAAGTGGTGCAAGATGGAATTATCCTTGGGCTCTCAGACCCACCCTTATGTTGGATCTTAAAAAGGACATGCACACTTTAACAAACCAAGCACTTCAGCCACAAAAGGGCCACTCCTTGTGGCTGAAGTGCTTGGCTTGTTTTGCCCCCACAAAACAAGGTAACAATGGCCTTAAGCCACCTAAGGTAACAGTGCTGTTAATGAACTCTACTGTGGCAAGATGTTGTTGTCATCATCCTCAGCCTCATCCTCACCCTCATCAGTGTGTACATCATCCTCACACATTATTAATTCACCACCGCTGGAATCCACCATTACAGAAGTCTTAGTATTTTGGTGTAATTGGCGGGAAAGGCCTTTCTTGTGGAACTTGAAGTTCATTTTTATGAACATCATATTTCCACATTTTGAGGAAGTAGCCTCCTACGCCGATCGTTGACAAGGTTCCTGGCTGTGCTAAAAACTGTTTCCGAGTACACACTGGAGGGTGGACAGCTTAAGCAGTGCAAACCGAGTTGGTACATGGGTCTCCAAATTGCCTTTTTTTCCTCCCAGTATGTAAAGGGACTGTCTGATGTGTCTATTTCTATGCTGTCATGAAAATAATCTTCCTCCAGAATTTGGATGCTGATAATAGGATCAGGTGGAGTTACAGCAGAGGTGTCACATTTTTTGGTCAATTCTTTTACATCAGACCAGATGTCGAAATTTGGTACTGAGTCATCTCCATCATCCCTGGGTGTCTTGGGAAAGCTAAGTTTTTTCCTAGCAGCAGTTGAGTGAGAAACTGAAGGAGGAGACGCCGTTCTGGCACGTTACACTTGAGCTGTCATCTTGCTCACCAGGAGCTCCTTGCATCTCTTCAGGTATGGGTCAGTTGGAAACAAAGAGAAGACATAGCTCTTAAACCGAGGATCATGCATAGTCGCCAAAATGTAGTGATCCCATTTCAAGATTTTGATAACTCTTGATCCTGGCGAAGCGAATAAAGCACTTGATCAAGTCTGACATATTTAGCGTAATTGCCTTGCTTAATCTCATCCTTCAGTTTCTCAAGCTGCTTTTCCAAAAGTCTGATTAAGGGAATCACTTGACTCAAGCTAGCAGTGTCTAAACTTAATTTCACAGGTGACTACTTTAAATGGTTTCAGCACCTTACACAACACGGAAAGTATTCTCCACTGCACTTGATAAAATATATGCCCCGTCCTTTCCCAATGTCATGGCTTGTGGAGTAAACATGGATGGCTTTTCGCTGTTCCTCCATGCGCAGAATCATATACAGGGTGAAATTCCACATTGTCACCACCTCTTGCTTCAGTTGGTGGTAGGGCAAATTAAATTGCTCTTGCAGCTGCTGCAATCTCCTACATGTTGTTGCCGAATGCCGGAAATGTCCAGATATTCCACAGGCCACAGATAGCATCTCCTGCACGTCCCTGTCACTTTTCAAACAGCTCTGCGCCATCAAGGATATTGTGTGAGCAAATGTCAGGATACTTACCCTTCCGCATTCCCCTGCTGCTCCGTCGGACCCGGAAGCCGCACTTCAGGGTTCAGCTACCTAGGGCGGTCACATGATCGCTACCTAGGGCGGGGAATTCAAATGGGACACTGTATAAAAACATAGCTCTGACACTTGGTGAGTGTCAGAGCAACTTACCAGTTCCTGGCTCCTGATTCCTGTGTCCTCCTTGTTCCTGCTTCCTGTGTGCTTGACCTCCAGTGTACCGACCCGGCTTGTTCACCCTTCTGGATTCCGTTGTCCTCTGTGTACCGACTTGGCTTGCTGACCTTCCTTATTGCCTGTGCTCCTGACCCGGATTGCCTCACGTTTTTTTCTCTATATGTCTATCTGCTTTCCTGAGTACCAACCCGGCTAGCTGACCATGCATCTGTTCTGGTGACCCGTGTACCGACCCGGTTTGATTGACTCTGAAATTGCCTCCTGATTCTGTCTGCATTGCCTGCCTGTGTACCGACCTGGCCTGTCCGACTATTCTCATCTTGCTCCTACTCCGCTGTACTACATCTTGGGGCAAACCTGAGGATCGCGACCTGCGACTCCTGGCAGCAAAGCCCATCCTGCCTTGTGGCGGTTCTTGGTAAATAGCGGGGAGATCGTTAGACTCCGCACCTCAGGTAAGCCAGCGTTAATCAAGATTAGTAGTGTATCCAGTAAATCCGTTACAGCAAAACAGGGAATGTGATGGAATTCATCAAGCTGTAATGCTCTCACAATATTGGTGGCATTATCAGAAATGACATATCCTGAGCAGAGTCCAAGCGGGATAAGCCATGTTGCAATGACATCCCTTAGTTTTTGTAACAGATTGTCAGCTGTATGGTGCTTAGTGAAGCTGGTGCTACACAGTGTAGCCTGTCTCCGACAAATGTGATGTACTTGGGTACATGCTGCTGCTGTTCCTGCTGGTGAAGGTGAATCACCACCCCAGTGGGCTGTCACAGTCATATAATCTTTAGTTTGCCCAGTTCCACTTGTCCACATATCTGTGGTTAAGTGTACAGTGGGTAGAATGGCATTTTGCAGCCCAATAATAAAATTTTTACAAACCTTCTGGTACAGGTGAGAAATAGCTTTTCTACTGAAATGGTGTTGTGATGGAATTTGGTGACAGGGACACAAGACCTCAAGTAACTGTCTAAAGCCAGCTGCATTAATAGTGAATATTGGATGCAGATCTAAAATTAGCATAGTCGCCATGGCGTCTGTGAGCCGCTTTGCGACTGGGTGACAGCTTTCATATTGGCTTCCTCTTGCAAAGGATTGTGTAACAGTCAATTGTTGTAAAGTGCTAGTAGTCTCCTTCTTGGTCTGCTTCTGGGATGAAGATTCACCCCCAACAGCAGCAGCAGCAGCAGTGGGACTAAAGCTCAAGAATTCTTCTGAAGAATCCAGGATAGTGGAATAGTCATCTAGCCTTAGCAACTTGGATGCAGGACTAACTCCGATCGCTACTGAGGATATTGACGAGGGCGTTGTTGTGGGTGTAGATTGCAGGCTTTGGGCTGAGGTGAGAGAAGGGTCCTAGCTGATGATGGACTGCTTGTTGTCATTTTTTAGCGTAACTTTCATATTTTACAAACACCTTGCCATGAACTCGCATCAAATGGCGTTACATGAATGAGGTTCCTAGATGGTTAAGGTCCCTTCCTCGAATGACTGTGGCTTTACATACACTACAAATAGCTAGACAACTGTTGTCAGGAGTTGGTTAAAA
The DNA here is from genome assembly GCF_038048845.1 of Mixophyes fleayi. Classification (NCBI taxonomy): domain Eukaryota; kingdom Metazoa; phylum Chordata; class Amphibia; order Anura; family Limnodynastidae; genus Mixophyes; species Mixophyes fleayi. Next base: position 50,434,727 of record NC_134412.1, on the reverse strand, counting down.
ATAATTCCACACAGAACAGGTGGATTTTTTGGTATTATGTCCAGGCATGAAAATGGCCTTCTTTTTATCACGTGCAAGAACTGCTTCCACCGGTGCAAGACTTACACAAACAACATTATCCTCATCAGCATCCTCATTAGCGTCCTCGTTGGCTGCACAAATATATCCCTCATCCTGTTGGAATTCCAAAGTGGCATCCTCAATTAGTGTATCACCGGCTACACTCGGGCTGTACAGGCACACATCTGCAGAAAGGCTGAAAGCGACCTTCTTTATGGGTACACTATCAGAATGGTCACAATTACACATAGATATCTCAGGAATTTGTGTCATTTCTGAATCTGAACATACATTTTCCTCTAATGTATTACTGTTTTCTTCCAGCTCGGCTTTTACACGTAAAAGTATTTGGGCACCACTTTTGGAGTCTGAATGAAAAGGTCTTGCTTGCTCACGACTGACCTTACAAGAAGATGCGTCAGTAACAGTTCCAGAACTCGCACTCATAAAGAAAGGTGAAGGCCTCATTCTTTCTTTGCCACTGCGTGTGTAAAATGGAATATTGGCAATTTAATTTTTTTCTGCAGATAACTTTGCCTGGATTACAGCTCTTTTTTTCTTCACCAAGGTAAAAGGTGTTTTTTTTTACATTTTTGTTTCCCTGACTTAAAAACACTATGTACTTTTACATAGGCCTTACCAGATGACGTACAGGGATTACTATCATCATGACTGGTGGCAGCAATTGCTTGCTGCTCCTGCTCTTCTGTGTTCTGCTGTGAATCCATTTTGATAACACCGTACACCTTGACTGCAAATTCAGAAGAAAAGCCTGCCAGGCCTAGTATTTGTATTTCAGCAATGGCAATTAGCAATGGAGCAATGGAGCTCTTCTTTTTGTGTGTAACCTATATAACACCGCACAATTTGACTGCAAAGTCAGAAGAAAAGCCTGCAAGGCCTAGTATTTGTATTTCAGCAATGACACTCAGCAATGGAGCAATGCAGCTCTTCTCTTTATGTGTAACCTATATAACACCGTACATTTTGGCTGCAAAGTCAGAAGAAAAGCCTGCAAGGCCTAGTATTTGTATTTCAGCAATACCAATTAGCATTGGAGCAATGGAGCTATTCTCTATGTGTGTAACCTATATAACACCGTACAAATTGACTGCAGAATTACACCAACCCTGCCAGCACTAGTATTTGTATTTTTCTGCAATGAGAATTAGCAGTGGAGCTCTCCTCTTTGTGGTAATTACAGACTTCAAAACTCGCGAGATCCGAGGTCCGACAATGTAACGATGATGTTTTGCCTTGTTTTCGATTCCGAAAAAGCGCAAAAGTACCAAGCCGACTCGGCTCAGTACTCGGATCCCCTAAGTGCGGTTGGGTTCGGTTCTTGAGGAACCAAGCCTGAGCATCTCTAATTTCAATGTAAATATACCATCATAGAAATTTATATAACACAGTTTATTTAAAACTCAATTTTCTAGGACATATATAAAATACACAGTATACCAAATTCATATTATATAGAACAGTCTTAGGTCTTTTATAAGTAATTTGCAGGAGCCGAACTGAAATGTTTATGAACAGTTGTTTTGTGGTTTCCTGAGAGAGAAATATGTCTTGCTGGATTGACTTTATGAGAGTTTTTGATCTTATATTGGACCCAAGCATCAGTTATTTAAAAACTTTTGAATTGAGTTTCAGGGAGGGTAAGATCTGATTGTATATCTCTCAAGCAGTCTATATACCTAAATAGTGTTCAAATTGTGACAATCCTTAAAAAGAAATCTGGTGCTTTGAAAGGTCCTTTGACTATATTTATATATTACCATCTTAACAATCCAGGATAAATATATGAAACATCATTTATTGGAAGACTTTCCCTATGTGTGTACTATAGGTGAACTGAGATTATAATAACTAAATGAAATAGGGTCTGATTACTAATTTGAGAAATCAGGAAAATATTTTTTAATTTTATATTGTATGAATTTGGTGTACTATATATATTTCCTTGGAAATTGTGTTTTAAATAAGCTGTGTTATATAAATTTCTAAGGTGGTATATATACTTTAGAGAAGGTCTTAGGTCTTCTATAAGAGAAGTCATAAGTAGTCATAAGAGTAATTTATTTTCGGACATGATTTGCATACAATTGGGCTCACTGGCGTAAGGTCCATTTCTGAACATGTGCAGATATAGATCATACAAGATACGCTAGGCAAATGAACATATATCCGAATATGAATATATATTAGAATGAATGGTTTAGCTATGGCACTGTGTATTTCAGCAGTCGAAAGTTTTCAGAAATGCATTTCCTTACTTAAACAACAAGGTGACAGCCACATTTGCTGTAAGCCCTGCTGTGGACCAGGGCAATATCTAAAAGAACAAGAAAGGAAACAGAAGGTGCCTGACAGTGAATTATCTTCAGAGTTAAAACAATCAATATCCCAATTGTGCTCAAAATCGCAAGTGTGCATTAGTCTCATACCAATGTTCACAGAGTAAATGAGGGTTATTTGATTATTTTAGGCAAATTCCATGAGAATCCCACCTTCAACAGAGCGTACCTTATAGCAAAGATAGGACAGAAATAGTGTTATACATTTTTAATAAAAACTTTAATAGCAAAGTGTAAGTAATGCATGTACATAAAAAAGCAAACTTACTTATTTGCTATAAAGCTGGTCTCCCTGTACATTCTGACTTTTTTCCAACATACCAGAAGAACTCCAATCTGGTGATGTTAAACAAGAAAGATGTCCCCTGAAGAAGTCAATATAGCTTTTTGGTTGGCTGGACAAAACACGGGTTATATATCACTTTGTTTTTTAAATTCTGCTGCTATAAAGGACAACTTTCTTCTTCAATACATCATCAGCTTGGAGTGGAGTTCTTCTGATATGATGGAAATAAAGTATGCTGTGCTGAATAATTTAGTGATGTTAAAAGAGTTCTCTCACATTGAAATATTACCTACTGAATTAGATTAACAGAACCATACATTCAAATTCCAAACACCACCAAAGAATACCTATGTCAGAGTGTGAGCAGCTGCTTGTATATAATTCAAATAAGAGTCAGAAAAAAAGGAAGTGAATAAAGCTGGATATAGCTTCCATATATTATGCCACAGAACGGCTAGGGATTTTATTCCTGCAACATGTTAAAGTTATTATTTGCATACAATACACACATTTTGTATATCTTCTGTGTGCCTACTTCTTTATTTGAGTTATGATGTATGCATGGAGTTGAGTTTTTGGTAAGAAAGTTGAAGATTGGCATTGGATTAATCATTTTTTTTGAGAGTGGTACTTGAACAGTTGGGTGCAGTGGTTACTATTTATTTGGAGTAAGCATAGGTGAGAATATGGGAATCTCTTTTCCTGTTTCACCTCAACTGTATGACAAATCAACTTTAATAATTAATGTATTTATTTTTGATTACTGGAATGGTGCTACCTTATTACACAGTGCTTTACATTTAATATTTTAATCATTCACATCCCTGGTCAGAATCAAACACATAGCCTCAGCACCATGCAATTGTACCACCGATATAGAAGGTATGAAGCGTAAAACAAAAAGGGTCAGATCACAAATTCAGCATAATTTTCGTTTTTACAAAGAGTACTCAACTTTTGCGTAGTTCCTCCCATATTCAAATCAAAGCATTTCTTATGACACACCACAATTTGAATATGGGCGGAAATACAGTCCATATAAACAGTGCATACTTTCCGTAAGCATAGACATGCATACGTGCCAAAATATTTTTTAGGAGCATTTGCGCTATGGTTACTACATGCATATTTATATTGAAATTCATATTAGAATGCAAAAACTTTTATATGATTATAAATCATAACAATTGCTAACAATATAATAACAAACCAACTATAAGAAAAAATAGCAAATTTAACTTATATTGAAAATAAATCTTCAATGCATACAGTTCTGTGCTAGCTGTGTCGGTCATGACTATAATCCATCATTTACACCTGTGCTATAGCAGGTGCAAAAAAAAACCCAGCTAGAAGCAAGCATACTTATGATAAACACAGAATATGAATTATCAGCAAATGCATGGACACGCCCTTACAGTACTTAGACTATGTTAGTCCATCCTTCCCCCCATTGTTCCGCCTCTCAAGTCAGAAGGCAAAACTATAGGGAAGGGGCTACATGTAGAACACTATATGGGACGGGGCTGCCCAGGAGGGCATTTGCCCTGAAGGCTGGTCCCACAGTGGAATATCATGGGCTGGGTCACTAGACCACCAGCATTTTTTTCCCTTTACAATGTTCCTAATAGGCTGCTAAGTTGAGTCTTGCCCTCCCCTGGTTGGAGCCAATTATTTAATGGTGGTGATATTAATTTATTTGTAGGCTAATGGTAGGGCTATTCAATGTACCAGTGGACACTATTAATTTAAGATGAGTTGACGGGATTTTTAATTTAATGCTGGGGTAGTTTATGGCTATTAAATGAATATGGGGATGAGGTTTGGTATATTGGTTTGTGAATTTCAGTGACTTTTCCCTCATTTTTTCTCAATTTTTCTTATTGTCTCTGTCCCTCTCTCCTTCAAATTTTTCTTCTTTTTCCCTTGTGCATTTTCCCCTCATTTATTTCCTATTTTACCTGCTACACCCATTGTTTCCACGTTTATTGTTGCTTTTATTCCATACACTGAATCCATGAATAAGCCACACCATGAATAAGCCTTTTTCTACACACAAAATACAGCACCCTGTTCAACACAAATGAGACCCCATAACTTATGGCCTGGGCTGCTTTGTACCATTTAAAATATTCCATTGTATAGGAGAAGTTACTCTTAGGTTTGGGGCATGTCATATCTACATTAAGTGTGATGTCTTTCTTTGTGTCACTTTGTTTTGATAACATTACTGATACATTGGCATAGCTACAATCAGAAACTCCTACATCCTTATCTTTTTTAACATGAAATTAAATTACCTTTTTCTAAGTCTGGTTAAATAAATTTTCTTAGCCACTGGGCTCTGAATTGGCATACAGATATCAGGGTTACCAAACACACCTGACAATTTCAAATACTAACTCTGAGGGAGATATGTAGCTGAAGTGTACTTAAACTGAAGACAGGTTTTGTTTCTAGTGTCCTACTGCTCTGTTACCTCAGACCAAGAGACTGGTACTATATAATATCTACTATATAAATGCCTAGTGGCGTGTGTGGAGAAAAAAACACCAAGCTGCAGCGCCACCTGCTGGGCAGAGTTATACACTGACCTATATATTTCTTGAAGGAGAAGTGACAGTTGGGAGTGGTTGGTGGTTGCCGGGGGTGACAGTGGGGAGTTTTTAACACCTTAAGTTGATTTGACTAGAATGCATGAGTATCATGCACGGGTTAACTGACCTACTAAATTCTTAGTGTGTGTGGAAAAAAAACCTTAAAAAGGGCTGAAATTTGATATACTGACATTATTGACGAGTTGAGGGGTCAAACTCATTTTCGTAAGGTAATTTTACCTCATGAACACACCTGTGTAGAGTGGCAGATCCAGGGGGGTGCGATCGGGGCAATCGCCCCCCCCTAGCAGGGGTTTGCTGCCGACGGCTGCACAGTATGTGCAGGTCCGTTTGGCAGTGACAGTGTGCTGCCCGGCTGCTCTGATTGTGTTTTAAACACAATCAGAGCAGCCGGGCAGCACACTGTCCCTGGCTGTCACTGCCGAGCGGACCTGCACATACTGTGCAGCCCCCGGCAGCCTCAGAAGTCGGAAAGGGGGTGGGGCCTAAATCGCCCCGCCCTAACATCGCCCCGGGGAACAAACATTTTTCATTTTAACCACGTTAAAAAAGGGCGCAACACTCTTCCCCTGTGGAGGCCTGGGCTAGGCCCAAATGCATGACAAGAACCTTTTTAACACCTTAAGTAGCTTGATTTGACTAGAATGCATGAGTATCATGCACGGGTTAACTTGTGTGTATATGTATGTATGTATGTATATATATATATATATATATATATATATATATATATATGTATGTATATATATGTATATATATATATATATATATATATATATATATATATATATATATATATATATATATATATATATATGTATATGTATGGTGTCTAATATTGTGACAATGGGAGTGGCTTGCCACATGCCTCTGAGAGTGGAATTAGCTATGGAGTTAACAGTCTGCAGGTAAAAGGTTGCAGACCAAGAAATATACAGGTGTAGCACTGTATTTATGTTCACTTACATACAGGTCTGAGACATATGTTACAAGCTGAAGTGTAAAATGTAAACTTAACTTACATGCTTTGAGCTATCTTCCACAGCAACAGCAGATGGTTAACAAGGTGTCTGCAATAATGAGAGGTTACAGAACATCTACTGGGAACTCCTTTTAAAGGCAAAGTGGGAGTGTCACCTGTCTGTCAAGCCAAGCCTACGGGAGAAGTCTCGTGTATAAAACCCTGAACTGAGTGTGTGTGAATTGCAACTGCTGCCAGTTAGTGGCTGGCTGATAGGTAAGGAACTGCTGCACAGCTAGATGTAGGTTCCCTGGTGTTGTCCTGACATGTGATGTGTTATGGTGATGTAACAATAAACCACCATTTTGATTTGCAACAAGAAGTTGTCTGTTTTGTTGATATCTGCAGGGTGTTCTTGCAACAAGTGGTGTCAGAAGTGCTACAATAAGGGTGCGTTTGTTTCAATATATAAAAGGTGTCTTTCGTCCTACAGGAGATAAATGTTTGTTTCATTGGTTACCTGAGCAGTAATTGTGTGTGTGCATAGCAACAAAATTTCTTCCGTCCTATTTTTCTATTTAAATGAGGGTCTGTCACGTTACTTGATTTTCAAGAGTCAGGAAATGGGCAATATGCATCCAAGATAAAGATGACTCCTGCAACAAGATGGCTGTGGCTACTGTGAATACCCAAAGTCCTTTATCTGGATTGGGTCCTAACAAATTCATTGTCAGGTTCCTTGTCTCACTTCTTTCCTCACAGCAGGGACCTTTTTGTTCCCCCAGAGTTACCTGGTGCTGACTGATGCAACTCCAGGCTGGGGTTTATTATGCCTATTTAAACTGGTGTACCTGGGATTGTTGTTGTATAAAGACTGGGGGAAGTGTCTGCAAGTATGCCTTCTTTTTCAAGCAGTTTAGGGGAAGAGGTTACCTTCTTGCAGTGTGAGACATGTTCCATGTTGACCTCTTTCCGACCTTGACCAAAGTTTAAGCTGTCAGAAGAACTAAATAAGAACTTTCTTACCAATCAGACAGCCCTCCTTTTCTTACAAACACCTTTAACATCACACAGTCACCTGGATTTAGATTATGACATTTATCAATATCAGGTGGATGAGTAGAAAGCAGTGCATCATGGATCAGCCTTATTTGTTTGCTCACTTGAGCTAAGTATTTAAACAGTTAAGTCATTTCCTGTAGGTCAGTCTGGTAAAGGGCTCATTGCAACATTGGGTAGTTCCCAAAAACTTTTCTACTTTGTCAGCTCTTTTATTACCTTTGGACACTTCATCTGTGTTTTTGGCATGTGCTTGGCATTTCATGATGCCTATTGCTTTTGCATTAATATATTCAACAGTTGTTGTTCCACATTAGCATGTGCAATGGGTGTGTCATTTCATGTGAGGAAGTTCCTTATTTTTCATAACAACCCAATATCAGGAGGTACACCAAATGCATTGTCTCTGCTAGATAGATGTTGTGGAGCAGTTCTAGAGGGTAAAAAAACCCTATTTGCAGACAGAACAAACAAAGACTAGTACGAACACCCTATCCAAGGAAAGGGGTTGTTACATATTTGCAGCTTAGTTTTTAGCAAGTTGGCAGGCTGTAGTGAGTGCTATTAGTTCTGCCATCAGTGCTGAGTGTGTTCCATTACATCATTGTCAATGACTACTTCATATTCTGACTGTAAAACACCTTAACCTGTGCAACTCCCATCAACATACAGAGTAGGATCAGGGTTATCAAAGGGCTGTCAACAGGAACTGGCCTTGGAGAAAATTTTAGTTCAACAATTTGTAAATAATCCCGATGTATACTCATCATCTCCATTCTCTGAGAGTGAAAACTCTCATCATCCTCAGGGATGGGCAGGGTTGTAGTAGAAGTAAGAGCTGTATATCTTTCCAAAATTATGTTTCTAGGAACCAACAAACTAGTTTCCACACTGTAAAGCTGGCTGTATAAATGTTTTGTCTGTTTATAAGTTAGCAAAGCTTCTACTGCATGTGGAATATGCAACAACAAATTGATGTCCAAGGACAATATCTGCAGCTTTATCAAATAGTAGTACAGTTGCTGTTAGAGCCCTGTGAAATATTGATAGAGCCCCAGCAGCAGGATATAGGGGGGATCTGGAGTTTGCTACATGCCTTTGCTTGTCACCATGTCTCTGTGTAAGCTGCTATCTGTGAACCAGGTGATATACAGTCACCAATGTATGCATCTTTTTGCCCTAGGAATAACTGCACTTTGTCTTTTGAGATCTTGTGACTATTGTGTGCAAAGTATGTGAGCAGTTCTTGAGTATCTGTAAAAAAGGTTTCAAAGTAAAGAAGGTTATCAACATACAGAATCAGGATTGTATCACCTTTGGGAGACAGAGAGACAGTTATTGGTTACATTTTGCAGAACTATTGATGAAATCAGCGATCTGAGCTTTACTTAGACAAATTGCACACACCTGTAAAGAAAAGCATTTAAGTCTTGACTTACTTTATTTATGGCACTAGGGAAAATACATAAATTAACAAAAGACAATTAGACACTATCAAGTGCTATTTGCAATATATAGCAGCTTGTAACTACAGTATACATTAATTGGGATACAGAAGTAATCTTTATCTTACACAGCAATACACCTTCACAGTGTCTCACCCAAAAAAAAAATTGCTTACACACCCCTGGGATAGTCCTAACTGACCTAACTGAAATCCTGGTACTGTAGCACAAGTTAAATTACTAACAAGAAAATCCCTTCTTATTGATATCCAAAAATGTATTAAAATTATTCTCATACAAGTTTAGAAGGTAAAAAATTACATCTTACTGCATATACCTATAAAAAATGGAAAAGCAGAAAACAAAGGTTATTCTTCTACTAATCCACCATAAAATAAAAACAAAGATACTCACTCCCTCGCTAAAAAAGGAAAAAAATTGACTTATATCTTACAGCCTTCAAATGTGGAACTTAGAGACCCAGCTTGATTTTTTTAAAAAGATTAAATCAAATACTGGTCAGTTTCAAAGTGTTGTTACTACTTTGGAGACATTTTAATTACCCTTGAATTATTGAAGCATACTCAAAAAAACCTTTTTTTTATCAATTATACATGTTTTGTCAGATAAACAAAATGTATTTTTTTTTCCAAGATTCCTTTTACAGTGTACAATATTTGTCAAGGAGAGATTTTTCAGCATCAATCCCCGGCCGCTTTCTTTTGTGTTAACAATGTGTTAAAATATGAGGCCTTGCCTTGGAGGTTTGGAAACACTGATTTCTATTGTTTTTCAAAATAAGCACAAAGAGAACATTCCATGGAGCATGAAAGTCATAAAAATTTTATTTCATGCAAAACTTAATGTCATTAAAGGTGTAGCATATAAAATACAATCATTGCTGCTAGACTTCATTTTGTAATCCAAACTGAATATTCAAACAATTGTACATCATAAATAAGTAAATAAATGGTAATTCACATATTTTCCACATCATTAGACCCTCAGTGATGCTGTCGAATCTCAATCAGATTGTTCACCTGTAAGTGTCAGTTTATCAGTTATTAGCTCATCAGCTGGAGAGAATTAAATACACTCCATGGTTTGAGTGTACAATAAACTCTGCTTTATTAGTTACAAGTCCCTATCTATATAGCAAAAAATCACCTATTACAGAAAACTATGCTCCAAAAGGTTTTAACCACTCATGTTCCCTTCACACAGATGTTAGTATATTCTCTCATTATCAACAGGAAAACTCACCAGGGGGGGCTGGCTTATCTCCTGTCTGGTATGTCCAAGGTTATAAACATAGCCTTGTAAATAATGAATTACTCCTACAAAACAGGTGCATCTAATTTGTATTTAAGCTATAACAGAACAAAATGGCTATAAGGCAACAAGATGGTGTCAGCTTAGCAAAATCACATTTCTCAATACCCAAACCAAATACTTATGTAGCCCCTGTTAGCAGTCACTGTAGAGAAGCAGGTTAGGCAGATGGAGCGCCGGCACTTTCTGCTAACATCCCAGCACTAGTGCAGTATCTACTCAGTCTCCTAGCAGTAAACAGACTCCGTCTTAAGCAAGATTGTAAAATATGCCATGTAAGGTGGAGAAAAAAAGCAAGAAGATGGGGCAGTGGAGGGGTGCAGGGGAGACAATTCAGAATCACTACAATACATTTTTTAGACAGGAAATCCTTCTTGAGTAAAAATGTACAGGTATATGTTATAAGTGCTTAATAGCTTTATCTTTAATTTAACAAATTGCATTGTGTACAGTTTGCACTTGTGTATTGTGTGCCACACTTCCCATAAAAATTATGTGCAAGCCAAAATATCCCAAGAGGGCTGCGTTGCAAATGAAAAGAAAACACAAACTAACAAATGAACAATGCTATAAATGTGCTCTAAATTATTGGTAGAAAAAAGTAAATAGTGCCCAATATATATCATGTTTATCTCATTATGTAAAATAATCCTATATAAACCAAATTATTAAAAAAATTGAGATGCCCTGGATAATCAAGTGTGCACCTTACCAAAATTGTCTATACTGTATTAGCTAAAAATGTCACTGCAACAGTAGAATACAGCCAAAATACTTTCCTTTTTATAATATAAAAATTATATAAAAATTTTGAGAATAAGATAGACACAACTAATTGACAGTTGTGCCAACATACATAATGATAGCGCTATTATTAACTTGTAATGTGCAATTAAGTATTCACTCTCAAGAGCACATATACATTAATAAAGTGTCCTTGGGTGCTTATTAACATTACAATGTGTATGTTACAGAATAAAGCAGCTTCTATATTAACGCAGTGCTCAATTTAGCTATTTATGCAAGTCAGAATTTTATTTACTTTGGGAATTCTGGTGCAAATTCTGGTCTGAGTAAATGTAAGGAGGCAAGGGAATACTTTAATTTTTCCATATTTAGCAGAGAGAAATTTACTATTGATGAGCATGGTGACGGTGTTGTTGATAATGAAAAACCTGTAACTGACCTTTTTATTGACACTTACTCACTGTAGGATGACCCTGAGTACAAACAGATTTAGAGAGTGATTGCTCAAATTTGGTAATAATAATCTCATATAAACCAGGTTCAGCATTACTTGAAAAACAATATATGTGAACCACAAACTTGTCATTTTGGTTCTGCACAAACTATCAATTGTCAAAATGACAGATTCTACAAACTTGAAATGCATAATTTCTAAAGCAATAATTTTTGCTAGGTGAACATTTAGTAAGGTCTAGGATGAGTCCTGTTGAAGTTTCACCATCTGTCTGATAGTTCAGTGATGGTTGTCACAACATTTCTAGCTGTTGGGTTTGGAACAATTATTATAATCATTAACTGACACAGGCACAATCCTGGACCAGTTTTAGAGATGTTGCGATTCCAGTCACTACTGTCCTCAAGAAAGACACCTTCTCCCCTTGCATCTTTTAAAACTTTCCTCTTTTTTACGGTGGGGAGTCTTCAGATGGACATTCCCTTAAGCCACTCCCACAACTGGGATTGGGTTTCCACTTACTAAGGGCTGCTTGTGGACCTCAGCTCACTTGCAGGCACTGTGCAGTGTGTACCTCTAGCATTTCTCCTAAAGCAGGATGTGACACAGTGGGACACCTGCTGCCAGTGTATAACCGGATGGCATATTACACAACTAAAAGTACCCAAACAAGCCAGATAAAGGACCCAGGCAAGATGGGTACATTTATGGGTACATTATCAGAATGCTCACGATTAGACATACCACTGGTGGATGGACTCTCCACAGGGATTGGTGTCATTTCTGATTCTAAGTATACATTATCCTCTAATGCCTTACTGTTTTCTTGCAGCTCGGCTTTGACGCGTAACAGTTGTTGTGCACCACTTTTAGACTCCAAATTACTTGGTCTTGCTTGGTTACGAGTGACCGTACAAGAAGAAGGCTCAATAACAATTTTTAATCTGCCACTAATAGAGAAAGGCGAAGGGCTCATTCATTCTTTGCCACTGCGTGTGTAGAGTGTCATGTTGGCAATTTTTTTCTTAGCGGCAGTTAGCTTTTCCTCAGTTACACTTCTTTTTCGCTTCAACACAGTAATTTTTTTTTGTGTGTGTTTTTTGCCCTGATTTAAAAAGACTATGTACTTTTACATAGGCTTTACTAGATGACGTACTGGGAACACTACCATCAGGACTGGTGCCAGCACCTGCTTGCTGATTCTGCTCATAAGTGGACTGCTTTGAATCCATTTTAATGAGCCCAAACCACTTCTAGTGCAAAATATTGTATTAGATAGATACTGCTGACAAATATGACTTTTTTTGACAGCCAGAAAAATTACTGTAAAACACTGGGGAATATCGGACACCCCACATCACTTGTAGTGCAAAATATTGTCTTATATAGATACTGCTGACAAATATGACTTTTGACAGCCAAAGAAAATTACTGTAAAGCACTGGGGAATATGGGACACCCCAAAAGCACTTGGAGTGCAAAATATTGTTTTGGATACTGCTGACAAATATGACTTTTGACAGCCAGAAAAATTACTGAAAAACACTGGGGAATATGGGATACCTCAAAAGCACTTGGAGTGCCAAAAATTGAAGAAAAAAAAAGCCTCCTCTATTCTCCTCTCTTACTGCTCTAACAATTGCTAATACAATTGGTATTACTATTAGAATTGTATAGAATAGAATAGAAACAATAATGTGTCCAATTATTGCTCTGTCCCTGCGCAAATATAGCCTGTTACCTAACCCTGCTCTCTCCCTCTGTTAAATGGCGATGGATTGCTGTGGAGGCAGGTATTTATGCTTTTCAAATCTCGCAAGAACCGAGCTCAGAAATCCGAATGCGTCATGATGACGTTTTGCCTCTATTTCGATTCTGAATGGGCGGGAGAGTACCGAGCCTGCTCGGCTCGGTACTCAGATAGGCAAAATTCGGATGGATTCGGATCTCGGGGAACCGAGCCCACCCATCTCTATTGCAAACCCACCTGGCAACATTTGTGAATTGTGTTAAACGGACATAAAATACATGGTTAATACAACACAATTCAAGCAATGTAAAACACAATTTGAACAAGAAGGGATATCCAGCAGGTTAAACCACTGGTTTCAATGTCCTAACAACCCATCTTATTATACATGTCACTTTCCAAAAGGATATGAACCAAAGATTTTTGAGCCGGGCTCTTAGACGATATATAATTTACATTTCCTTTATAGGAAGCTGTCTTGGCACCTATTTGTAAGGGAGAAGTGATAGTGAATTAGCAGCCATTGCATTTTGTGGTATTAAATTAGTTGTTTCCAGGCCAAACTGGCAGTTGATTAAACTGGTTGCATAGAAGCAGAGATAAATTGACAAACCAACTCAAAGCAGCTTTTATGCCACTTACAATAAAGGGGCTAAACACTCCTGATCCCCTACACACAATGGATAAAAATGTAAAATCAAAAAGTAGTGAAAGATTAATGAAACACTTTGTCTCCTAACTGCACAAGTCAGATCAAGGGGTATATTTACTAAACTGCGGGTTTGAAAAAGTGGAGATGTTGTCTTAGCCAACGCATTTCGTCCATGCTGCAGTTCTGCTGAGGATATCCCTGACGAAGTCCACGGATGAAACGCGTTGGTTAAGACAGCACACTACCAAAAGGATCTCCCTGAAGAATTGAGCAGACTCCCAAACAAAGATCACCAACAAAATCCACCATCACCGCCGGAGAAAAAACAGCAAACACGCTGAAAAGAACGCTCCGCAGTGGAATGCACAGGCGTCTCTGCGCTCCACCTCAACACCGGAAGTTCGGCATTTGGAACGCATATGCCTTCCAAGTGCCGTTGAAGGAAGACGCTCATCCAAAAGCTACACTGACCGCTCGGCCAGCGCTACAAACATCCAAAAGGAAGCAGCCTCCATCCACCAACCACGATCAGGCTGCCCAGACGCCAGCACCGATAAGGTTACCCACAACCTAACCAAAGAAGGAGACTGATTCCAGTAAACTGCTCCTATAAGAGCATCTGAGCATAAACGCAAGCAGCCATAACACTTAGCTAATACATATCACTACCTGAAAACACATACACAACTCAACGAACACGTAGACTACACATATCATATATCACACTAACATCCCTATTGGGCAGATCAAGCTTAATAGGAACACGCAACATCCACTGTAACAACACCCTTATCACTTATACCAGCAACCACCACAAAGACCAAGAGCTATAAACATACTCAGCTATAAACAAACAGCACAATATAGTGCCTCTACACCCTAGAGCTATAAACTGGGCCGAATACTGAGCTTTAAGCATCCTTACCCGCCTTAACCACCAGAGCTATAAACAACTGCCCACACCCAAACAGTACAGACACCACAACAATATACATCGCATTAGAGCTATAAACCAAGCAAAAGAGCTATAGACGCCAGGAAGATGGCAAAACAGGCTATAAACACCTGCTAAATCCCATAGCACTACAGTATATTGTCTGTTCCGTGTGTATTGTTTCTCCCACCCCCCCACTTTCCACCTTCCCATACCCCTCTTCTATCCCTATCCTAGGTTGCGCCACGGCAGAAACAACGAAAAAACCAACAAGCCCGGGAACTGGAACGCCAGCATTAACCGTAACGGCAGCAACAAACTTCAAGACACATACAACAAGCGCAGACGTCCAAGGTAAGCTCCCTAAAAAGAGTCTATACCATCTACTCCAAAACATCATTGTGATGTCGACGGATCTCTGGCGTTTTGGAATCTATAAATACCGCCCTCCACGGTGATCTACCGCCGTTTGTGAGAGGGATACAGAAGGGGTAGGATAGAGCGTAGAGCAGTTGGGCAGGCAAATTTACAGAAGTGAAAGAGGAGGGTGGTAGCAGTGTTCAACAAAGCTCCATTGCTAATTGTCATTGCTGAAATCCAAATATACAAGTCCTTGCAGGCTTTTTTTCTGAATTTGTACCAAAAAGTGTAGGGTGTTATATACACCCAAAGACAAGAGCTCCATTGCTGAATTTGTCATTGCTGAAATCTAAATGCTGAATGTACACCGCATGTTCATAAATCACAGTTTGTGTGCGTGCAATTTTTAAAAAAATGGCAGTTGAAAACTGTGAGTTTTAAAAATATGCTATTTTATATGGTTTGGCTTTAAATTAATATTTTGCTTTTAATGCAGCACATGAAGTGATTCAAAAACATGCAGTTTTCCAATACTGCACTTTAATAATTTTGATATACCCCAATTTGTTAGATATTTGGTGAGTCCTGGGGGTATATTTACTAAACTGCAGGTTTGAAAAAGTGGAGATGCTGCCTACAGCAACCAGTCAGACTCTAGCTGTCATTTTGTAGAATGTACTAAATAAATGAAAGCTAGAATCTTATTGGTTGCTATAAGCAACATCTCCACTTTTTCAAACCTAAATATATACCACCTGATGGCAAGGACTAGACATGTTATTCCCAAGTACATTCCATATACTGTAAAGTAGAATAGATTTTTTTTACTTCTAGCAACATACATTATTTGGCTGAACACTTAATAGGTGATATAACGTGGTCAGACTACCAGATGCTACCATTTTTATTACGTTATTAGTCTCTGCAATTTTGTGAAAATAGTTCAACTGGAGACTGGATGACCCCTTACTAAATCACCCTTTTGTACATGAAAAAAAATCCATTCAATACTACAAAATATTTAACATTAAAAATACACAAGATATGTCAGACTTTACTAAGGGGTACTAGAAAGTACTAGATAAATGATCGTTAGAATCTGATTGGTTGTTATGGACAGCACCTCCACTTTTACTTTTTAGATTGTTTAGGAAATCTACCCCTAAATGGGAAGCACACAAATGTGTAGTTAGGAGGTAAACTTAAGATTCAGCTTAAGAAAGCACCAAAGGACTTGACAAGCTTAGAAACTGTATATTGGTGCAAAGCCACAGAACTAACACAGAGAAAAAGACTTTTCAGCAACTAGCGGCAGTACGTAAAACTCTTAAAATACCTTTATTCATAAAAACTGAACAATTGTTAAACATCAGCAATTAGAAGGTAGTAACACGTTTTAGAAATCTCATTTCCACATTTACTAAGAAACAAGGAAAGGAGACACATAATATACTGATAAAAGATGCTTCAGGGAAGTGCATAAGGGAATATAATGGAGTTACTAATGCTTTGAAACTATTTAAGACTTGTTATAAAACCTTTTACTGGTTGACTCCTTGTCACTCACCGGACCGTGAGTGCCTCTTCCCGGACATTTAGGAACCGTGGCCGTCCTCCATCCTGAGGGTCTGCGCATGCGCAGCCCTTTCCTATACTTCAGTGTATGTCCCTTTAACTCAATTGGCAGATCAGGCAACACTCCCTATATTAAGCACCTGTGGTCAACACCACGTTGCCTGATCTTGGAGTCTCATTCCCCATGAGCCTCTGAAGGTGTTCCTGTGTTTCCTCGTGTATTCAGCGCTGCTGATTCCTGTGGTTTCCAAATCACTTCTACCTCTGTGGTTACCAAACCACTTCTACTACTGTGGTTGCCATACCACTTCTACCATCAACTGTATCATCGTGACTGTTTGCTGATTCCTATCCGCTGCCTCCGTGCACTACAGTCTTCTATACCACTTCAACGCTATCATATTCCATTGTGACTGTTTGCTGATTCCTACCCGCTGCCTCCGTGCACTACAGCCTTCTCTCCACATCCACTCACCTGTTCATCATCAAGTCGGTGAGCTGATTCCTATCCGCTGCCTCCGTGCACTACAGTCTCCAGCTGGTAACTCGTCTGTGTTCATCATCGTGACTGTTAGCTGATTCCTATCCGCTGCCTCCGTGCACTACAGTCTCCAGCTTGCAACTCGCCTGTGTTCATCATCGTGACTGTTAGCTGATTCCTATCCGCTGCCTCCGTGCACTACAGTCTCCAGCTTGCAACTCGCCTGTGTTCATCATCGTGACTGTTAGCTGATTCCTATCCGCTGCCTCCGTGCACTACAGTCTCCAGCTTGCAACTCGCCTGTGTTCACCATCGTGACTGTTAGCTGATTCCTATCCGCTGCCTCCGTGCACTACAGCCTCCAGCTTGCAACTCGCCTGTGTTCACCATCGTGACTGTTAGCTGATTCCTATCCGCTGCTCCTGTGCACCTCAGCCTCATCTCATCTCTCCCGTGTTTCCTCGAGACTGCTGCTATTATTACCATCTGCTTCTCTTCGTGATCAACAGCTCCTGGTCTACTCTGCTCTCCCGTGTTCCATCGCTATTGGTACCTGTTGGTTGCTACTGGTTACCTCCGTGTGTCCGCAGAGCCCTGCTGCTGCTGTCAGCGCTATCGTCCACCCGCTGCTGATCCGCACTCCACGCCTTCCTGTGTCCTGCTGGTCTCTACCCTCCTGTCAGCATTGGATTCGTATCTCATCAACTACTCCTCTGCTAGATCATCTCCATTCTCCTGGGTCCTCCATGAGTCCAGTTCCACGTTCTACTGATTCCTGTGGATTCGTGTCCCTGTTGGTCTACTTACCTGTGCGCTGCACCTACTAGACTCTTCCTCCAGGGACTTCTCATCCTGCCGGCCTCCTGCCGCTCAGGTATCGCTGCACTCCTATCTGACTGCCTACTTCTGAACCACGGTATGCATACTTCTCATTGACTGTGCTGGTGTATTGCATACCTTGCTGGACTGTGTTGGTTCTCCTCTGGAGTCTGCTATCCGCTGAGTCTATTGCCATCATTGACTGTGTTATCTTGTGCTGGATTACTTCAAGAGACTTTCTATATTTGCAGACCTGTTCAGTCATTTATATATATTGTGCATATTATTGTGGATCGTGTTTAAGGTGCCCGTGTACCTCCTGTGTTGCAGTCTCTCCCCGTACACCTCCTCACATATATATTCAGTGGTACAACTTGCTGAAGGCAGACCACTGATCCCTGTTTCCTGTATCACCTGTTCCAGTATCCTCTCACATAGCAGTGGTACAACTTGCTATCGCAGACCACTGACTACCTTCACGTGTCCTTGTCCATACAGTTCCTCGTGTATTAATACCTCCATAATACCAGTGCTGCTAGTCATAGACTTTCCTGAGCATCTCATCATCTACCATTGCCTGTTCCGTGATCACCCTGCTACCAGAGTACTCTATTACCATCTACGTTGCTCTGGTAAGCCTACCACCTGGTGATCCCTGGGTAAAGACTCCTAGTGCCCGTGACACTCCTCCTCCTCAAGTGAAGAATCTAAAAGCATACTTAACAGCACTGCCTATTAGGAAATTGGCAAGAGAATCCATGGCTAGCTCAATAATTGAGGAAGAAGTTGACTTATTAAAAGTACCCCACAAGACAAAAGCCCTGGACTAGATGGGTTTAGTGTGTTTAAGATGGAAATTCTACTAATGATAACTAGTGCCTTCATATCAATGCCAAAGGAAACACTAAATTGCAGCAAACACTAAATAGAATTGATGAACCCCACATAATCATGCTCCCAAAACTAAACAAGAACTCAGAAGAATGCTATTGCTCTATATTACTCCTAAACATTGAGTGAAAGCTATATGCCATAAATAGGTTAAAAGACAACCTGCCTGACCTCATCAACCTAGACCAAGTGGGCTTTACAGAGGAAGGTCAAGGATAGTATTTCCAAAGTAATTAATGTCATATATAGATCCTCAATTACATGAAAGTACCCATACTTTACGAGGCCTATCTTACCCACCCCTGCCCACTTCTGATCCACCTCTCCAAGTGTTAGGAGATGCAAGAAAAATAAATATGAGAAAAAACTATATACAGATATATATGTACACATTTTTGGTGTGCTTTGGGCAGGGGTGGGCTGGGCCGGGGGGCAGGAGGGCATCGCCCCCCCGAGCCGCTCAGAATTACAGCTATCAGGGGAGGCCGGTCGCCCCCCGGAAGCAATATCGCCGGTAAAAAACGGCAATAAATATGCTGCATATCTGTGATGCAGCCTCGCAGGCGTGCGCCCCCCCGGGCTGACATCTTCCAGCCCGTGCCTTGCTTTGGGACTATGGAAATACAAAAAAAAAAAACATATGCGTATTTATCTCAATTATAGCTTTCTTTTGTGGTGTGCAAGAGGCTTGTGTGCAATAATTAGCTGCCAGCCAGTGAGTGGCCAGCATAATGCGCCAGGGCATCAGGGCTCACCTGTGGTCATTTGAAATTTTGGAGCTACAACGTACTAATGAGGTCTAGACAAGTCATCGCATCGCACCCATGCAATGGCTATTGTAGAGTTTTCCCACACTGGAAAGGTTCTGTTCAATGCCTAGTCAAGTGGCTACCTAATAAAATCAAGGCCATCAGAGTGAACATCTCCTCCTCCCATCCCCCTCCATCCTCCCTTTTCCCCTCACCTCCCCCCAACAACCAACTCTGGTGCTCCTTCTGCCCCACTTCAGGTGAAGAAGTTCGCTCACTTATTCTATCCTCTCCACCCTCTACCTGTCCTCTCGATCCTATCCCCTCTCGCCTCCTCCGCTCGCTCTCTCCCACTGCCTGCTCTTACCTAGCCCACCTCTTCAACCTATCACTCTCCTCTGGCGTAGTCCCCTCCTCATTTAAACACGCTCTCATCTCTCCCATCCTCAAAAAACCCAATCTTGACCCCACCTCTCCTGCTAACTATCGCCCTATCTCACTTCTCCCCTTTGCCTCTAAACTACTTGAGAGGATTGTCTGCAACTGCCTCACCAGACACCTCTCGGACTATTCCCTCCTCGACCCTCTCCCATCTGGTTTCCGCCCCCTGCACTCCACCAAAACTGTCCTGGCCAAAGTTACCAATGATCTACTTTTAGCCAAATCCAAGGGTCACTTCTCCCTACTCATCCTCCTCGACCTTTCTGCGGCCTTTGACACCATAGACCACCCCCTCCTGCTACAAACCCTCCTCTCTCTTGGCTTATTTGGGTCTGTCCTCGCCTGGTTCACCTCCTACCTCACTAACCGCTCCTTCTCTGTATCCATGTCTGGCTCCTCCTCCACCCCCTCCCCTCTGTCGGAGTCCCTCAGGGCTCTGTTCTCGGCCCTCTACTCTTTTCACTCTATACCTCCTCCCTTGGTGCTCTCATCTCCTCCTTCGGTCTTCAGTATCACCTTTATGCCGATGACATCCAACTCTACGCCTCCTCGCCTGATCTCTCCCCCACCCTCCTCTCTCGTGTATCCGACTGCCTCTCTGCCATCTCCTCCTGGATGTCCTCCCGCTTTCTCAAAATTAACATCTCTAAAACGGAACTCATTGTCTTTCCTCCCCCCAGGCTCCCCTCCCACCACGACCTCTCTATCACCGTCAACAGCACCACCATCTCTTCTGTCACCCAACTTCGCTGCCTGGGCGTTACCTTCGACTCCTCTCTCTCTTTTGCACCCCACATTCAATCCCTCGCCCAAGCCTGTCGCTTCCAGCTTTGCAATGTTGCCCGCATCCGGCCCTTCCTCTCTCAGGATGCCACCAAAATCATCATCCACGCACTCATTATCTCCCGCCTCGATTATTGCAACCTCCTCCTCTCCGGCCTCCCCCTCTGCCACCTTGCCCCCCTCAGCTCTATTCTCAATGCGGCTGCAAGACTCATCTTCCTCTCTCGCCGCTCCTCCTCCGCATCCCCCCTCTGCCTTGCCCTTCACTGGCTCCCCATCCCCTACAGAATCCTTTTCAAACTCCTGACCACCACGTTCAAGGCACTTTCCCAGTCCACCCCCCCTATATCTCTAACCTCCTCTCCATTCACACTCCTGCCCGCTCCCTGCACTCGGCCAATGACCGTCGCCTCTCCTCCACCCTAGTCACCTCTTCCCACTCCAGAATCCAGGACTTCTCCCGTGCAGCCCCCCTTAACTGGAACAACCTCCCTCGCTCCATCCGTCTCTCTCCCTATCTAAGCTCCTTCAAACGAGCACTTAAAACTCACCTCTTCCTCAAAGCCTACCATCCTTCCACCTAACCCATATTCCCCTCTCTCCTCCCGGTCCCCTCTCCCTCCCATATGCATCTACTGACTCCCTTTGTGCCTGAGTCTTGTTTACCCTCCCATAGGATGTAAGCTCACTTGAGCAGGGCCCTCTTCCCTTCTGTATCCATACCTGTTCTTCTGCTCCGTCCTTACTGCATTAGCCTGCCTGGAGCCTCTGAAGTTTGGTATTTATTGTTTATTGTTCAGTAATGTCTTACCCTGTATAGTCTACTGTTTTGTACAGTGTACGGCACTGCTGTACCCTTGTGGCACCAAACAAATAAAGGATAATAATAATAATAATAAAAAAAAAAAGTGGAGAAGAACGGCAAAAAGAAGACTCTGTGATCAAGCAAGAAAATGCCAGAAGGGAGAAACAAGATACAATGATCAACAGAGAAGCTGGTAGAGACATGAAAGATGCCAGAGGAGTGGGAGAAAGAGGAAAGATGACAGTGACAACAGGAGAAAGAGGAAAGATGACAGTGACAGCCAGTGCAGAGCTGGAGAGAATCGGGATCGAGAAAGAAGACTGTATGAAGCAGCAGGAAGAGGGCAAAAGAGCTATCATGGTTCCCCCTGATTCCAATGAAAGCTGCTAGAAGGGCCTTTGGACATCTCTCTTCTAGGCCCATGTCTGCACTCTATCGTTCATACACTTTGGCACAAGCAGGGCTGTGTGCCAGTAGTGAGCATAAGGCCCTGGGCCTTAGGACTGTTTAGGTGACGTACAGTATATATTCCGTGGGTGTATTTGTTAAGTACAGGATTAGCATGGGCAGCAGTTATAAGTCAGGATTAGCATGTAGCCCCATTTAATTCAGACACAAGGCCTGTGAGTTTGGATTGGCATTATGCCGGTAGCAGCTAGGTGGTACCCTGCCAGTTGTAAATGCGCTCAGGCTGTTCCCGCTGTAGTATATTTAGGAAGTAATTTTGTGTTGTATCATTCACTGTGCTGTATGTTACTGCATTGTACTGTATGGTGTGTTTTGTGTAAGTATTTTCCCTTATAGAATTCAGATGTCAGGCTCCCATTAAAGGTAGGCTTTTGATATCTGTATTCCCTGTCTACAAATTATTATTTTTGTCTGTGAACTGTGAGGTTTGAGTTAGTGTACTACATAACACCCAGTGTAGGAGTTTATAGTTTTGTGGCATCTGGTGACATAGCATGAAGTTCCTGTGCAACACTAAAAAAGTGTAAATTGACTGTTAACAAAAACAAAAGTTTCAAAATGCATTTAGCACAGTGCTAAAAAAAACAGTTTTAAACACACGGGGCTTCATTTAAGGCAAGAGCAAAGTAGGGAATTATAACAATGTAAAGGTCATTTATGAAAGTGCAAAACTGTGGGCCCGGAGTTCAAATGCTATTAGTGACTCCACATCCCAATTTATGTGCTAGAGAACCCATTTTTATAGGTAAGTGAGTGAATTTGCTGGGCAATATAGTAATGTTTGCAGTGGTACAATATGCTGCATTTTCAGATAGTAACAGCTAGACTTTTTTTACAGGACAAAATTATTTAAATGCTATTCAAGGGATGGAGTATACACATTTAGTGGAACATTTCCTAGTTTGTGGGTAGCTGAATAGCATTTTTCTCCCTGCAAAAGTATATGTTTTTAACACACCCTCAGTTGTGGTGGGAACCAGGCCTCAGCCCCTATGTAACACTCCTAGAGGCAGGTGTTGATTGAATCATACATGGTCCCTGGATGCTGTTCTTTCACGTCACGGCAATGGGACAGAGAACCGCCAAATCCCCGATACAAGTAGGACACCAAGCATGTAAATATTTCTGGACAAAGAATGATTAGCAACAATTACAATTTGAATACAGTGTACACAAGCCTGAGCTAATAGAGGTTTTAGTTACGGTATCTTATAGTGTATATAACTTGGTTGTTGCTATGGGCTTTACTTCCAGAATAGGCAATATCAAAATCCCTATATGTCAATACATCTATATTGTAAAAAGTTTGGTTACAACTATGCTTCACAGTACTCTGGGCACCTTTTGATAACCGTAACGTGACCAGATACTCAACAGCGTTCTTTGCTGAGGCTGTAATACTCTAACCCTTGAATATGTGGGGTCACATAAATGGTATAAGAATACAGTAATACAGTTCTAGTCCCTGATATCTTAAATAACATTCAATTCAAGCAATACACCACAAGCAAATTATATCACAGTCAGTGAATCCCCTTTAAAGAAGTCCGTCATCAGCAGAGCTAATTAGCATACATGTTTTCACTAGTCAAACTTTATATACATATACCCATTATAACCAGACAGGAGGCACTTTTATTATAATGGAGACAAACAATTATAATGGCAGTCTTTTAACTTCAGTACAGCAATCATAAACAGAAGTTACTGTATCAGGTATAACAATGCAGTGTGTTGTCAGGGCTATTATCACTGTGCTTTAATCTCATCTTGCATGAGAAATGTCAGGAATGATGCTGTTCCTTTGCTAGCATATTCAGGTTATGATGGGTTGCAGGATGCTTCAGATACCAGGTTACTATCAGAGTGGTGATTAAATCTGTAATTCAATTATAACTGGGGTCATATGCTGCAGGTATGTACTGCGCTACGGAATTTGCTGGCGCTATATAAAAAAATGTTGATGTTGATGATGATGATGAAGGTTGGGTAAGGTACTCCATTTGTTAAGCAAATGTCTCTGTAAATCTAGCTCACAGCTCTTAAAATGTAGGATATAGCAGCAGTTCCCAAAGTGTGCGCTGCGGCTCCCTGGGGTGCTCTGGCACTGTCACAGGGGTGCCACGATTGCCCTCGGAGAAAAAAATAAATAAAAATAAATAAATAAAAAAGAACTTACCAATCCAGCGCCGGATCCTCCTCACTGTTCTCACTGACTGCCGGGTGTGACGTCATCACATCCGACAGTGTCAGTGAGGAGCAGCAGCAGAGAGGACATCAGGAAAGAAGACAGCAGAACATGAGGAAGAAGGTAAGAAAAGGAACGGAGAGTGAAGGGGGGCACAGAGAGAGAGAGAGACGCTGAAGGAGGGAAGGGGGGCACAGAGAGAGAGACGCTGAAGGAGGGGAGGGGGACACAGAGAGAGAGAGACGTTGAAGGAGGGGAGGGGAGGGGGGCACAGAGAGAGAGACACTGAAGCAGGGGAGGGGCACACAGAGAGAGAGACACTGAAGGAGGGGAGGGGGACAGAGATAGAGAGTCGCTGAAAGAGGGGAGGGCGACGCAGAGAGAGAGACGCTGAAGGAAGGGAAGGAGACACAGAGATAGAGACGCTGAAGGAGGGGAGGTGGACACAGAGAGAGAGATGCTGAAGGAGGGGAGGGGGACACAGAAAGAGAGAGACGCTGAAGGAGGGGAGGGGGGCACAGAGAGAGACGCTGAAAGAGGGGAGGGCGACTCAGAGAGAGAGACGCTGAAGGAACGGAAGGAGACATAGAGATAGAGACGCTGAAGGAGGGGAGGTGGACACAGAGAGAGAGATGCTGAAGGAGGGGAGCGGGACACAGAAAGAGAGAGACGCTGAAGGAGGGGAGGTGGACACAGAGTGAGCTGGCAAAGACGGGGGGGCACAGAGTAAGCTGGCAAATCGGGGGGGATGCAGAGTGAGTTGGCAAAGAGGGGGGATGCAGAGTGAGCTGGCAAAGAGCGGGACACAGTGTGAGATGGCAAAGAGAGGGACACAGAGTGTGAGATGGCAAAGAGGGGGACACACAGTGTGAGATAGTGAACGGGATACAGTAATATGATGAAGGGGCACAATGTGATGGTGAAGAGGTCTAAATACATCTTACCTCATTTTAACCCAACTATTTAAAAAACAGGACTACCCGGTAATTATTTTGGCTTAGGGGTGCCTTGGAAAAATTATGGTGACCCTAAGGATGCCTCGATCTGAGAAAGTTTGGGAACCACTGGGATATACTGTGTAGGGAGTGAGAATACATAGTCAGTTTGAATACACAGACCTGTTTCCTGTTGTGCATATAGTTTTTAGCTCCAATCTGGCTCACTGATATCAGCCCTTGTCTTCAGATCTTTGCAAATTTTGCAAAGGGTTCTGGCTGGAAAAACACCTCTGCAGCAGTGTCACCGTCAATGGGAACTATAGCAGTGGCATGCCCATCCCTGACACAGACAGGCCGCTTATTACCTGTTAGAGCAACTCACTTTCTGTGGCGGGTCTTAAGCATTAGCCTATCTAGCCTAGGCTGTCTTCCATCAGAAGTTTGGTTTGGCTTCCTATGTTGTCTAGCAACAAATGACAGCTGTTATGAGCATGAGCAGAACTTTCTATTCAATTTCATTAGTTCTGAAAGTTTTCTGCTGAGGTCATCAAGAAGTCCCTTTAGTCATATAAAAGGAACCTTCTTGCTTTGGTCCCTGCCTTAGACAAATTTGACCTACCTTTTGTCTTAACCCTTTGATATCCTGTTTGCTGACCTGCTATACCGTGTATTGGCCTAGCTTTGGACTCTGCACTCGCTCTTTATTATTCCTTTGGCATACTGCTTCCTAATGTGACTATTACCGTGTACTGACCTGGCTAAGACAAGTGGACTTGCTTTCGTTTCATCTTCTGGAACTTGCTTACTGATATTTACTAACCATTTACTGACGTGATTTGCATACTGGTCACGTTGCAGTCTGTTTCCTGGAAGTCTCCTAACTTGACCACCGCTAAATATATCTGTACACACATATTGCATTGTGCAGCCCTGGACATACAGTCTCCGGAGATTAACCCCTTCAGGCTGTACTTTCTTCAAGTCCCCTCAGTATTGGCCCAAAGGGCTGGGACTCTGGACACTGACTTTATTATTGTGACATTAAGCCTTCAGCCTTCTTCATGTCTGTTTCTGTGCCTGAAAACTGCCTCCCTTGGATCATCACCTCTACAGTCTCATGGATCACTTTCAGCTAGGTTTCATCAGGAACTCCTTTCTGATCAGCCAACATCCAGTCTTGGAGATCCGATCACCAGAATAAGGTAACAGACATTATTAGTTATACTGTTATCATGACAAGCAAACTAGCTCTCAGCAGCAACATGTCAGAAGCAGTCCCCGCACTTCTCCTGTGTGCCAGGGACAGTTGCCTCTCTCTGCCGCTGGGTACTTCCCATTGCCTGACCACTGTTTTACTTCTGCTTCACAGGTTACTGTCCTGGAAGGCTGCGACCTGCGCATCCCCAGCTGTGAATTTCAAACTCCCTGATAGGGGTCTCTGTGTGCCAGCCAGAACCTGCTGCCTCCAGATTCAGTAACGCCAATACCAGCAAGTAGGCATTATTTTACTTTTCCAGCATGACAGTATACTCTGGCCACGACAGATGGTACATGTGAACCCACTGCCAAGAAACTGCTTCTTCACATGGACAAGTGGGTTGAGCAGCAAGAATCAGATCAGGCCCAGCTGTTTCAGTGTATACAAGGGATGGTTTCCCATCTGGATTCCTTACAATACTCTCTGGCAGCCTCGCCACCTGTCCCCACAACCTCTTCCTCCTCATCTGCTCCTCCTCAGGTTTTAGCATCTATTGACTCCAATAATCTTCATATTACACCTCTAGAGAAGTATGACTGGGACCCCAGGAAGTGCAGAGGTG
Source organism: Mixophyes fleayi (assembly GCF_038048845.1). Classification (NCBI taxonomy): domain Eukaryota; kingdom Metazoa; phylum Chordata; class Amphibia; order Anura; family Limnodynastidae; genus Mixophyes; species Mixophyes fleayi. The sequence goes on along the minus strand of NC_134412.1, from coordinate 50,407,751 downwards.
TCATACAATTTGAGTGGAATTCCGAAAAGGACAAAATGTCCTTTATTATTAATTTACTTTGGTGTGGGCCTCACCCCTTTGGGAATGGGATGAACCTATCCTGCAGAACTCAGCTTCCAGAATCCAGAAAAAAGAAAACAGAAGATGTATAATGGGGGCACTCTGGGATGCAAATGTAAAAATCATTAAAAATTATCTTTATTATTACATTTTAAACATATAGGGGGGTATTCAATTGAGGGCGTGATCGCCGAAAAACGAGCGCTCGAAAAATAGTACCGTTAATACGGTAATCTGCACGTAAGAAACGTTAATACGGTAATTTACTCGCTGGATTTCAGCTCGCAGCTCAGGGAGCTGCGAGCTGAAGTTCAGCGAGTAATTACCGTATTAATGGTAATATTTTTCGAGCACTCGTTTTTCGGCGATCACGCCGTTAATTGAATACCCCCATAGTATTATCCTATTTAATGAAAAAGCCAGTGAAATATTTAAAAACAGAAGTAAAGGGATGTGAGATAAAATGTAGATCAACTACAAAATCTCTGTTGTCACTTGTGATAATCAATAAATGTGTATTTCACTCTTTATTTTGTGTCAAAGTGATTTGTATCCACTAATTCATAATCTCAATAAAATTTCATATCACTTGGTGATTAATATTTGCTGTAGGGGTATATCATTATTTCTCCTTACTTAAAACATTACGCAACATAAGTGCAATATAATCACCATTAATGGTAGAGATGCTCACTGACCCCCGTGTTTTTGTTTTTGTTTTGGATCTGGATTAAGTTTGTGTTTTGGTTTTGGTTCTGATTTTGGCAAAACCGCCCTTGTGTGTTTTGGTTTTGGATCTGTATGTTTTTTGAAAAATTGCTAAAATATGCTAAAATCACATAATTTTGCACTTGTTTTGTTCCTACATTATTATTGACCTCAACAACACTAATTATCAGTCATTTCCAGTCACTTTTGACCACCTCACAGGTCACTATATTATTTTCATACACTTTTGGACAAAGACTGCAGCGAGCTGGCTTGATGTTAATCGACAGAGCAACAACACAAACACATCTAGGAAACATTGCCACACAGCAGTGGCAGATAAAAAAAGAAAAGTGGTGCAAGATGGAATTGTCCTTGGGCATTCCCACCCACCCTTATGTAAGATATTGAAAAGGACAGAGCAAAAAAGGAGATTAAAGATACTGCACAAGCAGACATGGTTTAATAATGTAGAGTTCACTGTCCATGTCTGCTAATGCAGCATCTTTAATCTCCTCCTTTTTGGTTACCTCCCTCTCATCCCTGAAGAACTGGCAAACTTATGTAGACACAGGAGTGGATATTACAACTGAAGTGGCATTAGATCTGCTTCAGACACACTGTGACAAGGAACATGTGGGCAGCATGGAATCCGTCATGTTTGGAATGCACTGCATTGGAAAGAGATTTAAACCAATATAGATGCAATCGAGGAGAACGTACTTAAGTTAAAACGTGACCCATTGGATGAGATCACAGATTTAAGAGAGCTTGTACATGAGAGAACTGCGCTTCAGAAGAATAATACAGAGGAGGCCCTAAGGCAGGACGATAAATATGTCCAGTTTAAAGAACAGCCAAGAGACCTGAAAAAACAAATAGGTGTGTCACCAGCTGTTGCAGACTAAGCTTTGGAAGATGAAGGTGAGGAGATCGCAGTCACCCAGAGCACGCCTATAACACAGTTGGGGATGGGGAACCCAGTGAAAACAAAGTATGTGGTCACACGTATGAGAGAGAAGCAATTGAATGGATCACTGAAAACTAACTTCAGAAGGGTAAATCCGCCAGGTGTCCAAAAATTGGCTGTGATCACTCTGGCATGAGTATATCAGATCTTGTTCCAGACAATGCACTAAAAAGAGCTATTCATTGACATTCACAGCAAAAAGCAAGATCATCACTAAGCTCTGAATCTACCCAGTCCCCAAAAAATATAATATAGCTAGGTACCTTTGACGTAAGGTGCAGGATACAAACACTTTGTGCAATACTGATGAAACAGCAGCAAAGTTGGAGGTTTGAGTAATACATATACACGTCTATTTAGACATTCATGCTATACACGTCTATTTAGACATTAATGCTGCTAACATTACTTCTGCAAGAAACGTTGTTCTTTGTTAATAAAACTTTTGTCTTTAAAAAATAAATAATAATACTCCACCATTCTTTGGATGTTGATAGTAGGCAGCGGTGTCACGAATTTTGGTCAATTCTTTTAGACAAGAACAGATGTCAAAATGTTGTCCTGACCCATCTGTATCATCCCTGGATCTCTTGGGAAAGCTAGGTTTTTTCCTAGCAGCATTTTAGAAATTGAACGAGGAGACGTCATCCTGTCACGTAACACTTGAGCTGTCATCTTACTCACCAAGAGCTCCTTGGATCGCTTGAGATCTTGGTTAGTTGGAAACAAAGAGAAGACATAGCTCCTAAACCTAGGATCAAGCACAGTCACCAAAATGTAGTGATTCGATTTTAAGATTTTGATAACTCTTGGATCCTGACGAAGTGAATAAAGTACTTGATCTACAAATCCGACATACTTAGCGGAATTGCTTTGTTTAATCTCCTCCTTCAGTTTCTCAAGCTGCTTTTCCAAAAGTCTAATTAAGGGAATCACTTTGCTCAAGCTAGCAGTGTCTGCACTCACTTCACAGGTGACTACTTTGAATGGTTTCAGCACCCTGCACAACATGGAAAGTATTCTTCACTGCGCTTGAGTAAAATACATTCCCCCTCCTTTCCCAATGTCATGTGGCTTGTGGAGTAAGCATGGATGGCTTTTCGCTGTTCCTCCATCCCCACAAGCATATAAAGGGTGGAAATCACCTTGTCACCACCTCTTGCTTCAGTTGGTGGCAGGGCAAATTAAATTGTTCTTGTAGCTGCTGTAATCTCCTACATGCTGTTGCAGAATGGTGGAAATGTCCATATATTTTTTTTTTTTTTTGAAAAGATATTTTATTGAGTTTTTCCAAACAGACAAAAAGGGAAACAGGCAATACAGGTGACAGATAGCTGCAACAAAGTTTCCACGAAATATAAACAGTATATTATTAATGATATGAAGAAGCAAAAATAGATTTAGAGAGGAGAGAAGGGAGGGGAAAGAGAGAGGAAAGAATAGGGGTGAGAGGGACGGGGGGAATCACTAGCCAAAGCAAGGAAAAGTGAAATGAGGAGAAGGTGGAGAACCATGACACGGTTTAGGAATGATAGTAGGGGCTTGAGGGCCTTAAAATGCGAGAGGGGAGGAGGCTCCGTAATACTCAGTCCAAGGACTCCAGACCTTGTTAAATTGAACGGGGGTGTGACGGAGAATGCTAGTCATATACTCCATGTGGTAAACCTGCCATGTGCGGTTAATAACCGATGGCAGAGAGGGAGGGCTCGGATTTTTCCAAAATAGAGCAATTTGGCATCTAGCAGCACTGAGTATATGTGTGATGAGTTTCTGAGTTGGTTTTGATATCTTGGGAATAGAGCGCGGAAGTAAGGAATACGACAGAGATGGCGGAAGGGAGATCTGAGTGATATCAAAAATTAACCGATGGACCGACTTCCAGAAAGGAAGTAGTTTTGGACAGTGCCACCATATGTGAGACAGGGTACCTTCCCGACCGCATTGGCGCCAGCATAGCGATGAGGAGTCTGGGTATATCATATGGAGACGGTGAGGGACCAGATACCAGCGGTAAAAGATCTTGCGACTGTTTTCGCTGATCTTGATGCAAATAGAGGTCTTAGAGAGATTCAGGCGAATCTTAACCCATTCTCCGGGAGGGAGTGACTCCCCCATGTCCTCCTCCCACTTGAGCTCATGAGAATCTTTAGGGGGGCAATTATATTTTACCATGAGGCGGTAGAATGTGGAAATCAGCCCTGAGAAGAGGAGCGAAGGCTACAGAAAGAGACCAAGGGAGAAGTTAGATGTATATCCGCGACTGTACACCGGATAGAGTTATAGAAATGCCGAAGTTGTAGGTATTGAAAGAAGCAGGGCGAAGGGATACGAAATCGCGTTTGAATATCGGTGAAAGATGGAAAGATTGGCAATGGCCTGATGTCGGAGAGGAAGTTGATGCCACAACGCGTCCAGTGAGAAAATTGAATAGGGCGGAGTCCAGGGGGAAAGGCGGGGTTGTTCCAGAGAGGCGTCATGCGCCATGAGTTGGGAGCTAAATTATATGAGGAGACTGTGTGGGTCCAAGAGGTCAGTGAGAATACTAATGGAGGGGGGAGACGTGAGGAAGGAGGCCGATGTTGGGGTTTAAGCCAAAGAAGCGAGGAGGGCGAGATAGTGTCTGAGAGAGCGGATTCAATGTCGACCCAAACTCGCTGTCCTGGAGGAGAGTGAAGAAGAACACACTGGGTGAGGTGAGTAGCGCGATAATATTTGAGAAAGTGAGGAACGCCCAGGCCCCCATCTTGAATAGATTTGTGGAGAATCTGCATGCGAATTCTAGGCTTCCTAGCAGACCAAATAAATTTGGTGGCCATTTGTTGAAGGAGCTTAAAGGAGTTAGCAGGGATTTTGAGGGGTAAGGTCTGAAACAGGTATAGAAGTCGAGGGAGGATGTTCATTTTAAGGGAATTTATTCTGCCAGTCCAGGAGATAATGAGTTTATCCCACTTTAAAAGGTCAGCCTTAATGGCCGAGAATAAAGAGGGGAAGTTTGCCGCGTACAATTGATCATAGAGTCTAGTAAGATAGATCCCGAGATATTTTAGTTTGTGGGGTTGCCATCTAAAATCATAGCTGGATTTAAGGGTTGATAGAAGAGTAGAGGGGATGTTGAGGTCCAGGATTTCTGATTTGGAGGCATTGATTTTATAATTGGAAAGAGTGCCAAAGAGAGTAATGTCCTTGAGTAGGTTTGGAAGAGATATGATAGGGTTTGTGATTGACAAAAGAATATCGTCCGCATATAGAGATATTTTATGTTCGGAGGGACCCACACAAACACCGGAGATGTCAGGATTAATACGGATTTTACGAGCGAGAGGTTCAATCATAAGTGCGAAGATAAGTGGGGATAATGGGCACCCTTGACGCGTACCATTTCGGATTTCAAAGGGAGAGGACTGAAAGCCATTAGCCAGGACGGAAGCGGTCGGGTTAAAGTACAGGGAGGCAACGCCCCGAAGGAAGGGGCCCTTCAGGCCCATGACCTCGAGGGTCCGCTGCATATAAGGCCAGGCCACCCTATCAAAAGCCTTCTCCGCATCTAAAGCTATAAGTAGGGTGGGGATTTTGCGTGAGTTGGAGACGTAGGTCAGATCAATTGCTCGCCGGGTGTTATCCGATGCCTGGCGGCCCGGAATAAAACCGACCTGATCGGGATGAACGAGAGAGGTGATGACTGAGTTCAGGCGATTAGCGAGGAGTTTTGCAAATAATTTGAGGTCAACATTAAGCAGGGAAATAGGTCTATAATTTCCGCAGAGTTGAGGGTCGCGTCCAGGCTTGGGTATAACCACAATGTCTGCCCGAGTTGTAGCCTGATCAAACTTAGAGCCGAGGAGTATGGCGTTGAAGAGCTCGAGAATCATGGGCATAAGGAAGTTGGAAAAACTTTTATAGTACACGGCCGTGAAGCCGTCGGGGCCGGGGGCTGAAGAGTTTTTGAGTTCTTTGATGGTTTGGGCAATTTCATCGGCAGTAAACGGTTTGTTAAGGAAATCAGATTGTGATGTGGTAAGTGAGGGCAGGGCAATTGAGGATAAAAAGTCATTAATTTTAGAGTGTAAGGATACCGGGTCAGAAATTTGAGAGGGGAGGTTATAGAGAGAAGTGTAAAAGTCTCTAAAGGTGTCGGCTATTTGTTTGGGATCATAGGTGAGAACTCCGGATTGGTTCTTGATAGAGTCAATACGGTTGCGGGTGCGCTTATCTCGTAGCTTCTGGGCTAAGAGTCTGTCCGCTCTATCTCCTCTCTCGTAGAACTTCTGATGGAGCCAACCAAGAGTTTTGGCCGCCTTTTTGGAGAGAATATGTTGTAACTGCCCGCGAAGAGCACTCAGCTTGAGTCGGGTCTTGCGTTTCGGAAAGCGCTCGTGTAGTGCCGTTAGAGCTGCGATTTGTGATTCGAGATCCGCGATGCGAGAGAGTTCAGCTTTGCGGCGTGAGGCGGAAAGCCCAATAAGTGTGCCGCGTATGGAGGCTTTGTGTGCTTCCCAGAGAATGGAAGGCGAAATATCTGGTGAGGAGTTCAGAGAGATAAATTCCTTAATGGATTCGGAAATGGAAGAGATCTGATCGGGTTTTAGAAGTAGGGAGTCATCCAATCGCCATTTTGGGGGAGAAGAGCGCGGACGGGGGAAGGCGATTTCGAGCAGGACCAGAGCATGGTCCGACCAGCTAACCGGAAGGATGTCGGAATCAATAAGTTGCTGGGTGGTAAGGCGATCTATAAGAATGAGGTCAATGCGAGTGTGGATGTTGTGTGGAGCTGAATAGTGAGTGTATTGTCTGCCAGAGGGGTGAGCGAGGCGCCAAGCATCGTAGAAGTCATAAGATTTGAGTAGGGATACCAGAGTTTTAGATTCTCGGTGAGCGGAGGAATAGGAGGAGGAGATAGAGGAGCGGTCCATCCCGGGGACCAGGGTGGAATTGAAGTCGCCACCTACAATTATTTGACCTTGAGATATGGAGCCAAGTTGTTCAAAAAATGCGGGAAAAAAGGCACCCTGCCCCACACTAGGAGCGTATAGGGACACTAATGTGAGCTTGGCGCGACCTAGAGATCCAACCAGAATTAGATATCTGCCTAGAGGGTCAGAGTATTGAGATTCCAGTGAGAAAGGAGTGTTGCGATGTATGAGGATGGCAGTACCTCTTTGTTTACAATCAGAGGATGCATAGTAAGTATGAGGGTATGTCTTGCATGTCAATTGAGGGTGGGGGATCTTGAAGTGTGTTTCCTGTAAGAAAACGAGATCTGCCTTAAGACGTTTAAAGTGCTGAAGGGCCATTGTGCGTTTGGTGGGAGAATTGAGGCCATTAGTATTGAGGGAGATAATTTTGAGAGTCATGGCGGGTCTGGGGGCTTGGAGCGAGTGAGAGGGCTAGTGAATAGGGACAGGAAGGGGATAGAAAAGGAAAAGAGGGAGACCAATTTCCCCGAAGGGAAGCCAGTCCGAATTTGAAACGAGAGGCACAACATAGGTACCGGAAAAGGGGGGCAAGGCATGGACAGCCAAAAATGAACGGAAAAATCGACCGCTAAGAGGTCGTGGGAGCGGGATAGCAGGTCAAGTAAGGAGTAGTGAGACTACCCAATGAGAAACAATGAAACATTTTACAAGTAAACCAAACACAAGTAAAATAACAAAAAACTGAGTAAAGATCACCACGGTGAAAAACAAGTAGATTATGAATTATGTTAAATCTACAAAGAACATAGGAGTGGAACAAAACCATGTCGACGGCCACCCAGCAGCAACTGAGTGGAATCTAAATAGAAAACCATTACACAGAGGCGAAACCTCGCCGCTCAATGTCCGTCGAAATGGCAGCCTCCCTCAAGAGGAGGAATAACAAGGTGTATGGACAGCTTATATATAGATATATATATACATATATAGTTATATGCTAAACAATGGACAGGTGTAGTACAGCATCATGTGTTGTTGCAAATCTTAGGAAAACGAGATAAATAAGCAAATCCAAAAGGGAAATGGACTAACATAGCTTTAACAGAGTGTGAAACATGTGGGATCGCCTCCTAAGTTATAAACGGTGAGTTTGGTCAGAGGTCTAGCCATTCGGGGGGAGAGCCGGTGGGTAAGGGCAAGTGGCCCGAGAGTGGCCCAGGGACAAGTGGGAGTAGAGTCTTCGGATCCTCCCCGTCAGGGCAAGACCCCGAGCAAATGTAAACAGTAAAACATAGGATACACACTGGAAGTATTATATCAAGAGTAACAAATACGGAACAATAGGATAAAGAACATTTAAATTAGCAATATTTACGTAGAAGACCATTCAGCTTGAGGAGGTCGTTTACGGGTCGCTGCAGACGAGGTAGAGGATGAGCTCGGGAGATCTGGGAATTTCAGAGTTTGTAACAGGTCCCGACCTTGTTCCGGGGTCTTGATTGAGTATGCATGGTTATCATGGGAGAAAGAAAGCTGAAAGGGGAACCCCCAGCGATATCGGATGCCGGCCGAACGTAGGCGTTGGGTGATGTCAGCTAGGTCACGACGTTTCTTCAATGTGATAGGAGAGAGGTCCTGGAAGAAGAGAGGATTAGTCCCGGAGTAGGAAAGGTCTCGATGGTCCCGAGCAGCGACGAGAATCTTCTCTTTGGTGGAGTAATAATGAAGGCGTATGATGACATCTCTAGGAGGTTGAGAGGGCTGGGGCCTAGGTCGGAGAGCCCGATGTGCACGGTCTAAGCGGAAATCGTCAGGAGGTAGGTCTGGAACCAAAGAAGTGAATAGACCCTGCAAATATGGAGGTAGTTCCTCAGATGTGATCGACTCTGGAACATTCTTGAGCCTAATGTTGTTCCGACGGGAGCGGTTTTCTTGGTCCTCAAACTGTTCTTTGAGAGAGTCCAAGTCGGCCCGAATAGCTACTATATCCTGGTCAGTTTGGGTTTGGAAGACACAGAGATCGGTAGTTGTTTTTTCCAGAGAGTCGGTGCGAACACCCAGGGCAGCGATTTCAGTGCGTAACTCTGTAACTAAGGCCCGAAGTTCTGACTGAATAGTGGTCTTCACTTGTTTCACTATATCAGCCATAGAGGGCTGCGGAGTGTCAGTATCAGAACTCGGAGATGCCGGGGCAGAGGTAGACGGTAGGGCAGCCTTTCCGCTTCTGGAAAACATACCAGGTGTTTGAGGTGGAGGGTTCTTCTTTGGTTTGTGTGACATGATTGCTTCAAACGATTACACTATCGGATAGAGTGAATAACAGCAGAAGTGGTGTGGTTACTTTCGGGGTAGTACTACAGAGAATGACCCGCTCCCACGAGTCAAGTAGAATTAGAACATGGGTAATTCGAGCTGGGCAATCAGGAGGAAATTAAAATCACAGATGCCCCTGCAACTTCAATATTATACAGTTTGCCCTGGTGGATTATATTTGGAGGAGAGCACAGACTTTGTCTTCCACAATCCGGGCAGTTCTCCTAAATACAGAGCACTGATCCCTCTTTTTCCCACCGCCAGTGACTGTTGTAAGACCCTTTTTATATATTTTTTGTAGGGACACTGCTGTGTAATTCTCTGTGTTCCAGCTGTTCTTACCCAACAGATATTACTTCATTCAGACCACTGGAGAACTCGCAGGGGAGGAAGTCTGGGGTAGTGGAGGGAGTGTTGTAGTGATGTGGACAGCTGCGTGTCAAATATAGTAGGGAGAAAGCGGGGGTGGGATGAGAGGGGCCTGCAGGAGACGTTTTTGTGGAGAGTGCTGGCCGTGCAGTAAAGAAGGGGTAGCGGAGATACCTTGCTGTGGAGGTCCCGTTGACTAGGTGCCAGCTCCGCTCACTTCAGGCCGACCGGAAGTCCCGCCGCGGTACCGGAAGGAGATGATCTGCAGGGCGGCTCTAACCTCAGTCCCAGGCCTCTACCGGAAGTAGGCCGCGGGGATCGTTGTCGGCGCACCGATGGGCAGAAAGCTCTGACGGGAGCCAGCGGAGACCCCAGAGGGCAGGCAGGGAAGTCCAGGAGCGCGACGCCCGTCACACACTCACTGCAGGCTGGCTTTCTGCGGGGACCCGCCGACCGGAAGTCCCACGCCGGGACCGGAAGTGCTGCTGACTGGTCACCGCTGGAGCTGGAGACCGCAGATGAGGCGCTAGGTGGAGGCCGCAGGATGCACCAATGTCGGACCAGGTAAGGGTCTCCCTCTTTGTGTGCCAGGGCCGCCGGTGGGGACAGGTAAAGGTGGTAAGAAGTCAAGAAGGCGGGGACCAGCAATGAAGTGGGTGGCTATGCGGGGCCTCCGTGCGCCTCCGTTGGGGCTGTTGTAGCCCTCAGCAAAGGCAGACCCAGTCTCACCCTGGTCCAGAGAGGTTCTGGATCCCACTCCTGCAGGTCAGAAGGGCAGAAGGGGATTTTTCAGGTCCAAATTAAGCCGATGTTAACGGAGCTCTCCTCTATTGCTGCCACTCACGATGGCTGCCAGGCCACGCCCCCATGTCCATATATTTTATGGGCTACAGACAACATCTCCTGCATTTCCCTGTCATTTTTCAAAAAGCTCTGCACCACCAAGGTGATTGTGTGAACAAAACAGGGTATGTGATGGAATTCACCCAGCTGTAATGCTCTCACAATATTGGTGGCATTATAGGAAATGACATATTCTGAGGAGAGTCAAAGCGGGATAAGCCATGTTGCAAAGACATCCCTTAGTTTTTGTAACAGATTGTCAGCGGTATGCCTACCTCTGAAAAATGTGACGTAGTTGGTTACATGCTGCTGCTGTTCCTGCTGGTGATGGTGAATCACCAACCTAGTGGGCTGTCACAGTCATATAATCTTTAGTTTGCCCAATTCCGCTTTTCCACTTTTCTGTGGTTAGATAGATAGTGTGTAGAATGGCATTTTGTAGCACAATTATAAAAATTTTCTGAACCTTCTTGTACAGCTGAGGAATAGCTTTTCTTGTAAAATAGTGTGGTGATAGAATTTGATAACAGGGACAGCAAACCTCAATTAACTGTCTATAACCAGCTGCATTAATAGTGATATTGGGTGCAAATCTAATACTAGCATAGTCATCATGGCGTCTGTGATCTCCTTTGCGACTGGGTAACAGCTTTCACACTTGCTTTCTCTTGCAAAGGATTGTTTGACAGTCAATTGCTGTAAACTACTAGTAGTCTTCTTCTTGGTCTGCAGCAGCAGCAGCGGCGAGACTAATGCTCAAGAATTATTCTGAGGAATCCAGGATAGTGGAGGAGTCATCTAGCCTTAGCAACTTGGATGCAGGACTAACTCCGATCGCTACAGAGGATAATGATCATGGTGGTGCAGCGGGTGTAGATTGCAAATGCCTGGGATCCAGGTGAGAGAAGGGAGGTAGCTGATGCTGGACTGCTTGTTGTTATTGTTTTAGCAATAAGTTTGAGATTTTCCCAACAGCTTACCATGAACTCGCTTCAAATTGCGTAACATGGATGATGTTCCTAGATGGTTAAGGTTCCTACCTCTACCTCTACTGCATTACAAACGCTACAAATGGCTAGACAACTGTTGTCAGGATTTTGGTAAAAATAAATCCACACATAAGAGGTGGATATTTTGGTCTTATGCCCAGGCATGACAATGGCCTTCTATCACGTGCAAGAACTGCTTCCACTGGTGATGGACTTCCACAAAAAACATCATCCTCATCAATATCCTCATTAGCGCCATCGTCAGCTACACAAATATCCCCCTCATCCTGTTGCAGTTCCAAATTGGCACCCTCAATTTGTGTATCACCGGCTACACTTAGGCTGCTCATCCACACATCTGCAGAAATGGTGAAAGGAGGCTTATTTATAAATACAGTATCAGAAATGTCAGGCTTACACCTAGCACTCGTGGATAGACTCTCCTCAGGGATTTGTGTCATATCTGAATCTGAACATATTGTTTCTTCTAATGCCTTACTGTTTTCTTCCAGCTTGACTTTTACACATAAAAGTATTTGGGCACCATTTTTTAAGTCAGAATGACAAGGTCTTGTATTCTCATGACTGACCTTACAAGAAGATGACTCACTGACAGTTGCAGAACTAGCACTCATAGAGTGTCACTCACTGGACTGTGAGTGCCTCTTCTCCCATTGTTAGGAACCGTGGCCGACCGCCATCCTGATGGTCTGCGCATGCGCAGCCTCTATGAACTCTTCAGACCTGTTGCTTTTAGTTAATTGGCTGATCAGGCAACACTCCCTATTTAAAGCACCTGTGGTCAATACCTCGTTGCCTGATCTTGGAGTCTCATTCCCTGTGAGTCTCTGAAGGTGTTCCTGTGTTTCCTCGTGTCTTCAGCTCCAGCTGATTCCTCGCTACTGCCTTGCTGGTTTCCAGACCGCTTCAACTCTCCTGTGTTTCATCGTGTCTTCAGTTCCAGCTGATTCCTCGCTACGGCATTACTGGTTTCCAGACCGCTTCAACTCTCCTGTGTTTCATTGTGTCTTCAGTTCCAGCTGATTCCTCGCTACTGCATTACCGATTCCCAGACCGCTTCAACTCTCCTGTGTTTCATCGTGTCTTCAGTCCCAGCTGATTCCTCACTACTGCACTACCGGTTTCCAGACCGCTTCAACTCTCCTGTGTTCATCGTGTCTTCGGTCGTAGCTGATTCCTGTCTACTGCATTGCCGGTTGCCAGACCGCTTCAACTCTCCTGTGTTTCATCGTGTCTACTATTCCTGCTGACCTCCGCAAGAATCATCATTGCTCCTCTCGTGTTATGTTCTCTGTCTGTGTGCTTCACAGACACGGATTACCGCTACCACTCTCCTGTGGTCTCTACTCGTGTCGGCGTTCAGCCGCTCAGCTATCTCTGTGTTTCTCTCGTGACAGCCTGCTCAACTGAACCGCGGTATGCTTATCTTTTATTGACTTTACCAGTTTATTGCATATCCGCTTGGACTGTGTTTTGCTCATCTACGGAGTCCTCTATCTCACAAAGTTATAGATGCTATTGACTTTGTCTCATATGTCCTGGATCTCAGTAGTGACTTTGTATCTCCAAGCAGCGCTAGTCTTTTGCTATTGTATTATATATACCATTGGAATCAAGTTCCTTGTGCTCTCCGTGTTACCTTTGATGCTCCATTCATCTACCCTAGTGCCTATCCTCACATATATATGCAGTAATACAACTTGATGAACGCAGACCACTGACTCCCTGTTTCCTATTGGCACCAGTTACAAGTTTCCTCACTATAAGCAGTGGTACAACTTGCTATACACAGACCACTGACTTCCCCGTTACCTACTTGCACCTGGAACCTGTCCCATCATTACAAGCAGTGGTACAACTTGCTGTACGCAGACCACTGACTTCAGTACCTCCTATCTATCCCTGGACATTCCTCTCACTATAGCAGTGGTACAACTTGCTGTACGCAAACCACTGACTTTCCTCACGTCTTCACGTCCATCAAGATCCTCGTGTTCATATTGTCTAATCCATAACCTGTTACTGCTAGTCATAGACTTTCCTCGAGCATCCTCTCACCATCTGCTGATTCTCCTGTTCCGCTAGTCACCCTGCTACCAGAAGACCACTGTGTGCATACACTACTCTGGTAAGACTACATCTGGTGATATCCTGGGCAAAGACTCCTAGTGCCCGTGACATAGAGGAAGACGAAGGCCTGATTCCTTCCTTGCCACTGCATGTTAGAATGGCATTTTGGCAATTTGATTTTTTTTAGCACTTTAATTTGAATGGATTACAGTTGTTTTTTTCTTTACCAAGGCAAAAGGTGCTTTTTTACATTTTTGTTTCCTGGACTTATAAACACTATGGGCCTGATTCATTAAGGATCTTAACTTGAGAAACTTCTTATTTCAGTCTCCTGGACAAAACCATGATACAATGCAAGGGGAGTAAATTACTATTTTGTTTTGCACATAAGTCAAATACTGACAGTTTTTTCATGTAGCACACAAATACTTGATAGCTTATTTGTACACTGAAATTTAAAGTTGATATTTGTGTGCTACATGAAAAAACAGTCAGTATTTAATTTATGTGCAAAGCAAAATAGTAATTTGCACCCCTTGCATTGCAACATGGTTTTGTCCAGGAGACTGAAATAAGAAGTTTCTCAAGTTAAGATCCTTAATGAATCAGGCCCTATGCACTTAAACATAAGCTTTAGCAGATAACGTAGAGGGATTACCATAATCATGAATGGTGCCAGCAGCTGCTTGATGCTCCTGGTCTTCTGTGGACAGATGTGAATTAATTTTGATGACACAGTACAAGTGTGACTGTAGACTTTTATTTACACTGCCAGCCCTATAATGTGTCTTTCAGCACTGAAAACTGCCACCTCACCTGTTTGTGGGTGAGCCATGGCACAGTACAATGTCACTGTAAACTGCCAAGAGCATTGCCACCCCTCCGCTTTCTCTTTCATTAACGACGCTGTCCAACTGCACTGGAGACTGGCAACAACCCTGCTACCCGTTCTGTGTCTCTCTGTGAAATGGCGCTGGATGTCCGTGGAGGGCGGTAGAATCCAAAACTCGCAAGATCCGACGACACAACAATGACGTTTTGCCTTGTTTTCACTTCTGAGGGTGCGCAATTGTACCAAGCTGGCTCAACTCGATACTCGGATCTGCAAAGTTCGTGTGGGCTCAGTTCTCTGAAAACCGAGCCCAAGCATCCCTAAGTATAGATAATTATAACAGGGAGGTATCCTAAATTCTCCTTAAATGGTGTAACTTTTCAACATCATGTAACAAGGAGTCAATCAATGACCTCTATTAGTAGTTGTGATTTGTCACAAAAGTATTTCATGGAGGTCAATTTCTAATAAATCCCACTTCCCATAGTAAATATATTTTGGTATTGCCTCAGTCCATTAATCCCATCATTTTGGGACTTCCTTTGCTTAGAACCCATTCATCTCAATTTGACTGACCCTACACTCAAGTTATCTCTTGAGGACAGTGCCATAAACAATGCTTAAACTCTGCCAACAAGTCTGCCACCTCTTGTATTATCACTTCTCCAGAACCTACATTGTAAGTAGTTATACGATGTATTCAACAAAACTGCTTCGGAGAGACTTCCACCTTATTGCCCGTGGGACTGCCCTATTGACCACATACCTGCAAAACCCATTCCCAAGTGGATTATCTACCCTCTCACTCTTCCTGAAACCAAAGCTAGGTCTCAATATATTACTGAAAATTTGAAATGAGGTTTCATCAGAAAATCCTCCTCTCCGGCAGGAGCATCTTTCTTGTAAAGAAGAAAGACTGTTCTCTTCGACCCTGCATAAACAATCGGCAATTAAATGCCATTACCTTAAAGAACAGGTACCCTCTACCTCTCATACTTGAGCTGTTCGACTGGATCAGTGGTACTAAGTTCTTTTACAAACTGGATCATCAAGGTGCTTGTGGAGTAAGCGTGGATGGCTTTTCGATGTTCCTCCATCCTCACAAGCATATAAAGGATGGAATTCCACCTTGTTACCACCTCTTGAGTCAGTTGCCCTGCCACCTAAGTTGGTGGCAGGGCAAATGAAATTGTTCTTGTAACTTCTGCAATCTCCCACATGCTGTTGCAGAATGCTGAAAATGTCCCAAAATTTTTCGGGCCACAGACAGCATCTCCTGCATGTTCCTGTCCGTTTTCAGAAAGCTCTGTGCCACCAAGTTGATTGTGTGAGCAAAACAGGGAATGTGATGGAATTCATCCAACTGTAATGCTCTCACAATATTGGTGGTGTTATCAGAAATGACATATCCTGAAGAGAGTCCAAATGGGATAAGCCATGTTGCAATGACATCCCTTAGTTTTTCAAACAGGTTGTCAGCGGTATGCCTCTTAGTAAAGCCGGTGATACACAGAGTAGCCTGCCTCTGAAAAATCTGACGTTGTTGGGTACATGCTGCTGCTGTTCCTGCTTCTAAAGGTGATTCACCAACCCAGTAGGTTGTCACAGTCATATAATCTTTAATATGCCCAGTTCCTCTTCTCCACATATCTGTGGTTAAGTGTGCAGTGGGTAGAATGGCATTTTGTTGCCCAATAATTAATTTTTTTCAAACCTTCTGGTAGAAGTGAGGAATTGCTTTCCTAGGAAAATCGTGTTTTGATGGAATTTGGTAACGGAGACACACAACCTCAATTAAGTTTCTAAAACCAGCTGCATTGATTGTGGATATTGGACAAAGATCTAATAGTAGCATAGACGCAATGGTGTCTGTGATCCGCTTTGCAACTGGGTGACGGCTTTCATACTTGCTACCTCTTGCAAAGAATTGTATAATTGTCAATTGTTGTAAACTATTAGTAGTTTTCATCTTGGTGTGCTTCTGGTATGAAGATCCACCCACAGCAGCAGCAACATTCCTAATGGTCAAGAATTCTTCAGAGGAATCCTGGATAAGGGAGGAGTCATCTAGCCTTAGCAACTTGGATGCAGGACTAACTCTGCTCACAAGTGAGGATGTTAATGAGGAATACACTGTTGCTGTAGATTGCAGGTATCGGGATCTAGCTGAGAGCAGGGAGCTAGCTGAAAATCGACTGCTTGTTACTATTTTTTAGCATAAGTTTCAGATTTACATAACAGTTTCTCATGAACTTGCTAAATGGCGTAACATGGATTACGTTCCTAGATGATTGAACTCCCTACCTCTAGTGACTGTGGCTTTACAAACACTACAAATGGCTAGACAACTGTTGTCAGGATTTGGGTAAAAATAATTCCACACATAAGAAGTGGATTTTTTGGTCTTATGCCCAGGCATGACAATGGCCTTCTTCTTATAACTGGCAAGAACTACTTCCACTGGTGCATCATCCTCATCAACATCCTCATTAAACATCATCAGCTACACAAATATCCCCCTCAACCTGTTGCAAATCCAAAATGGCATCCTCACTCTGTGTATCACCGGCTACACTTGAGCTGCTCATCCACACATTTGCAGAAAAGGTGAAAGGAGACTTCTTTATGAGTACAGTATCAGAAAGGTTAGGCTTAGACATAGCACTCGTGGATAGATTTTCCTCAGGGATTTGTGTCATTTCTGAACATACAGTTTCGTTTACTGCCTTACTGTTTTTTTCCATCTCAGCTTTTACACATAAAAGTTTTTGGGCACCTCTTTTGGACTCACAATGACATGGTCTTGCATCGTTATGACAGACCTCAGAAGAAGATGGCTCACTGACAGTTGCAGAACTAGCACCCATACTGAAAGGCGAAGGCCAAATTCTTTCTTTGCCACTGCATGTGTTGAATAGCATTTTGGCAATTTTATGTTTTCCTACAGTTAACTTTGCCTTGGTTCCAGGTGTTTTTTTCTTTACCAAGTTAAAAGCATTTTTTTGATATTTCAGTTTCCCACTATCACAATGCACTTGCGCATAGGCTTTAGCAGATGACGTAGAATTACTAGTATCATCATGACTAGTGCCAGGAGCTGCTTGGTGCTTCTGTTCTTTTGTGGACTGATCGGAGTCCATATCAATGGCACTCAGCAATGTGACTGGAGACTGGAAAATGACAAGAACACGGTCTGCTACCCCTGTTTCTTTGTGAGCAATAGCACTCAGCAATATGACTGGAGACTGAAGGGTGACAAGGACACTGCCACCCCTCCTATTTCTTTCTGTATGAGCAATAGCACACAGCTATGTCACTGGAGACTGATAAGAACACTGCCACCCCTCCCGTTTTCTGTGTGCTCAGCAATGTGGCTGGAGAGTAACAAGGACACTGCCATCCCTCCTGTTTATGAATGAGCAATGGCACACAGATATATCACTGGAGACTGATAAGAACACTGCCACTCCTAAAGATTTCTGTGTGAACAATGGCACTCAGCAATGTGACTGGAGAGTGACAAGAACACTGCCACCCCTCCTGTATCTTTCTGTATGAGCAATGGCACACTGCTATGTCAATAGAGGCTAATAAAAAAACTGCTGCTCCTCAAGTTCTCTGTGTGAGCAATGGCACTCAGCAATGTGACTGGAGAGAGACAAGGACACTGCCACCCCTCCTATTTCTGAATGAGCAATTTCATGCAGCTATGTCACTGGAGACTGATAAGAACACTGCCACCCCTCAAGTTTTCTGTTTGAGCAATGGCACTCAACAATGCAAATGATACTGGAGAGTGACAAGGACACTATCACCCCTTCTGTTTCTGAATAAGCAATAGCACAAAGCAATGTCACTGGAGACTGACAAGGACACTGCCACCCCTCCTGTTTCTGAATGAGCAATGGCACAGAGCAACATCACTGGAGACTGAAAAGAACGCTGCCACCCCTCCTGTTTCTGTATGAGTCAAAGCACAGAGCAATGTCACTGGAGACTGATAAGAACAGCTGTCACGCCTCCTGTTTCTGTGTGAGCAATGACGCTGAGCAATGGCACTGGAGGCTGCCAAGAACGCTGCTACCCCTCTGTGAAATGGCGCCGGATCTCCGTGGAGGGCGGCACTTATGGAATCCAAAACTCACAAGATCCGACAATGCGCGGATGACGTTTTGCCTTAATTTCAGTTCCGACGATGCGCAAAAGTACCGTGTCGGCTCAGCTCAGGACTCAGATTGGTTTATCAGGCCACTTAGAATCACACAAGTAACTAATCCTGTAACAAGCTCCTTCTCCCTCCCTCTCTATAAATACATAATTCCTTTCATATATACTAGCTTAAACCTCTTGTACTGAATGAATTTTTCCAAGAACTCTCTCGTCCTTCTCCTAACCACCACTTCTGATGATGAATAAGAGATTAGTCTCATTATGGACTTTATTTTCAAGGGTTAACTTCAGTTTCTCGTCCATGTGAAGGGCTTTGGCCAGGGGG
The DNA here is from genome assembly GCF_038048845.1 of Mixophyes fleayi. Classification (NCBI taxonomy): domain Eukaryota; kingdom Metazoa; phylum Chordata; class Amphibia; order Anura; family Limnodynastidae; genus Mixophyes; species Mixophyes fleayi. The sequence goes on along the minus strand of NC_134412.1, from coordinate 50,389,168 downwards.
AAAGATCGTGAGTAAAAAAAAAGATTTCTACAAACATCTCCCAAAATATTCCTTGTGTTAGGGAGAGAGGACTGTCAGGAGCCATCCCCGACACAGAGGAGAAGTCTGTCTCTGCCGCCAGAAACATCCCATTGCCTAGTAAGTTGACACTCCCATTTTCCTCTTGGCCCGGCATGTTGCGAGTACATGCGCAGAAGGCACCGCGTCCCATTACTAGGCAATAGGATGCTCTTTAGATATATATCGGTGGTCAGAGCACCTTCTTGAATTCTTCTTGGGCCAATCAGGCCTGTCTCCTCCCTATATAAGGAAGACTCTGGCACCTCTAGGGTGCCAGACAGTTAGGTCTCACCCCTATGCTCTAGAGTCTCTGTTCAGTCTGCTGACAATCTAATTAGATATGTGACTCTGACATTGACTTTCTTCTGCACTTTCTTTTTGGTTAACCATTTGGTTCTTGAGTTCTCCTCCTGGTATCTGACTCGTGGCTTCTTGACTCTCCTTTCAGATTCTGCCTGGTACTGTATTGCTTGCTTGGTTCTGATCCGAAATGCCTGCTCTTTTCCCCATGCTTCATTGGTTACTGTTCTGGAGGGCCGCGACCTGTGTGTCCACAGCAGACAAATTGAAACTCCCTTGTGGGGGTCTCTGGCAAAGACCAGGGGCGCGTTAGACTATGCGCCTCCAGAATCAGTAGTGCCAGTACCAGCAAGTAGGCATTATTCTACTTCTCCAGCATGACACAACACTTGCCTCATTTTTGCTCACAACAGTACAGCAAAAAAATGTGTCTCTTTTCACAAAATGTCTCCTTAGTACTCATTCACTCACTGAGACTCCACCTCTCAACAGTCTCAGTCTCAATAACCCTTGAACATTCCAGCAGCTTTGATTTTCCCTGGTTCCTAGAGTCTTTCTTGTATCATGCTATGACACAGTCCTGTTCCACAGGGTCCTAGTGTCCCGCAGTATTACACTTACTTCCAACGGAATGCCTTTTGCACCTCTGCTTATTACGAGTAAGTGCATTTCTACTTGCATTTTAACCAATAAAATAAAACAATCTAAACATAGACAAGGGACACATGTAGTCAATGTCACAATTTTGGTGGCACCGTCCCGGATCACTGACCTTAAAAAGATGGGGTTCACACAAAAGTGGATGTAATATGGGCCAAATGTGGGTGTTTATGAGTGGATCGGGACATGATTTTATTTTGGAAGATCAGGGGCAGGGCTTGCTTTGTCCTGTTTTTCGCAAATCTAAATGCTGAGAGGTATTCATTGTGGAAGTCGAATAATTGGGTGAAGTTGTTTCAATTAATAACCATCAATTTAATTTAACTTTATGTGAAGATATGCGAATAGCACGCTACGGCTTGGAATAGCGTATTTAGCAATAACACGTGCGAACACTTCTGCATACACTTACACTTACACATTCAGTTGCAAATAGTTCACCTTATTAAAGTTCCAACGCAGTCTTTTATAATCGAGTGTAAGAGATTTAATAGTTTAATACAATAATGTTAAAACTAACCTGTTCATATCTAAGGTTCAGGATATAGGAAACATATCATGTTTAATGTCATTTTAACCCACTTTTCACCATCAGACATCCACTACTATCAGCTAAACGGTTACATCTTACACATGCAAGTTATGGATGATAGAGGAATAATGCTCAGAATGATGTTGTGTGTCTAATGCAAATAGACCAGTTTAAACCAGCATTTTGTCGGGAAGACACGTGTGCAGCTGTTGGAGAGTTGACTCCCAGCCTTGGAGGGCATTGTTTTAACCGACCTATGACATGCATTATACTGAACTGACCTGAATCCTGAACCTATGAAACATACCAAGACATCGCTCTTGTTTTTTTATGTATCAGAAAATGTATATAAACCAGGCTCTGGCACCACTATACTTGACCACAGACAAGGATTCAATGACTGTATGCTGGATCCAGAGCGCTTGCGTATGTATCGGCCAGGGCCGGACTGGCCATCTGGCTCTTCTGGCAAATGCCAGAAGGGCCGATGGCCAGAAGGGCCGATGGCCAGATGGGCCGGTCCGCATGCCCGTTGAGCAGCAGCACTCTGTGCACTGTTCGGCGGATGGAGAATCAGTGACTTCCGCCTATGCGAGTAATCACATGGGACGGCACCATGTTCAAATAGTGTGTGTGGCTAATAGTGTGGTTGTGTGGCAAATAGTGTATCTGTGTGGCGAATAGTGTATCTGTGTGGCGAATAGTGTATCTGTGTGGCTTATAGTGTGGCTGTGTGGCAAATAGAGGGTGTGGCTTATAGTGTAGCTGTGTGTCCCCATGTTGCTGTAGTGTGCGTGTGTGTACGCGTGCGCAGTATTTTAAATATAGCGCGTGTGTGTGTGTGCGTGCAGTATTTTAATATAATATGTGAGGGAAGGGAGGATCTTAATATAGTGTGGGAGGCAGTCTATTTAATGGTGGAGTGTAGGTGGGGGCTAATTATTTAAGGTGAGGTGAAGGAACCTATCATTTAATGCTGGGGTGGTTTAGAGTTATCATTTGAATATGGGTCTGATTTTGGGGAGGAGGGCTATTTTTTAAATGTAAATATGAATTATTTATTGTCAGGGATGGTTGTGAAAAATGGCTACATTTATTAAACTTTAATGCTATTTAATTTATTGCTGGGACTGTTTGGAGGGATGAAAATATGTTTTGAGTAAATGGGTATACTGTTAATGTAATGTTGGGGCTGGTTGGAGGTAAATAGGTCTACTTATTAAATGTGAATAATATTATTGTGGGGACTGAAGGGAGGCCTAATTAGAAAACGTGAGTGCTATTGTTTTAACTCCGGGGCTGGTTGGAGTTTTCTACATCTCATGTACCCATTTTTGTTCAAAATAGGGCATACAATATTCCAGGATCAAGACAAGAATGAACTGAGCTAAAGAAACCAGCTGCTACAAGTTTTGAAAGTGACCAAGACAGGTAGGAGAGAGCAGGACAGTCTGCCAACTGTCCTGAATCTGGTGGGGCAGTCCTGAATTTGGGTGACTGTCCCCATTAGTCAGGATTTGGTCCGACTGCAAGGACAGTTGGGAGGTATGTCCTGCTTCACAACATACTGCTTGTGAAGGCAGACCTGTGTGCTTCTAACAGTAGTGCCTGTATATTTTTCTAAAATGATAACCATGTTTGGGGCCCTGCTGTCTTAAATACCTTTGCCATTAATCCACCTCTGGTTAGGGGAAGGGACACAGACTGCAGAGCAAGCCGAGGAGCTCTAAGTATCACAAGATTTTGTAATCTCGTGAGACAAAGAGTTTCCCTGCTCACTCTACAGGAAGTTCCCACCCTTATGGATGTCAGCAGCACCAGAAGCATAGATAAATACAATGTGCTTTGGGTGTCATAATGTGCCTGGGGGGATGGCATGATGTGGCTGGGAGGGCGTGATAAATGTAATGTATTATTATAATGCAGCATGTTGGCCATACCCTCAACACAATGAGGTCACAAATATTTTCTTTCCTGCTGGAACTGGGGTGGGCCTGTGTACTTTAAATGCCAGGGCTGATTTCTAGTCCCAGTCCGGCCCTGGTGCCGGCTGTACTTATTCTATTGAATTGTTATTTGCTGTATCTTGCTATTAAATCTCTTTGTGTGTTGAAACCACACAAATCGCAGTGGACAATTTTCATTGATAGCGACTTGACGAACATAACAGTATATAATAAGACAGTACCAATGTCCCCTCATTGAAATTATTAATGTAAAACATAATTGAAGGTAATCTGAGAATTATTTTTGGAGAAAAACTGATGCTAATATCGAGGACGAATGTTTTCCTAAGTGGCAATAAATCAGACTTTGAAATTACTCTTTTCCCTATTTCCACCATGAAAATGTCCAACTTGACCTGCAAATCAGTTAAAGGTCGAGTAGAATATTTTTTGACAGCTTTATCAAAGTCCAGAATATATACATGCTGTGGGCATTATGTGGGAAGCAGACAATTAGGCACATTTGTGCAAATAGAAATGTATTGCACCAGAATGTTTTGCTGTTCATAAATGACTTTTTATGTGTTGCTGTCACATTTGTTTTTTAGGCAGATATAAACTATAGAAATAAATCATATGTTAAGTTAATAAAGTCTACAAGGAATTCATTACATTTCAGACTGTCATTGAACATACATTTTTTCTAGATCATCTCAAGCACATTTCCATGATTATATAATGGAAGTTGGAAATTGTGTTAGATATGACCCCTGCAAAAATCTGAATCTTTCTCATTTCCACAGTAGCAAAAATAATGTCAACATTCAGATGAATAAAAAGAAAATAGTTTTCAATACTGTGCAATGAGTAATACAAAAAATAATAAAAATTATACAATATGCAAATATTACAGTTTACATCTTATAGACTTGTTTGTGCTAAGAAATCCTCGTAATGAATTGTTGGTAAGTGGCCTCTTTAAGGGGGCAAATTATTCAAGGGAGCAGGTGTATCTGCAAACATTAATCTTCTCAGTATTACTGCTTGCTGGAGTAAATAGAAAAATGCAGGGAACATGATTCATAGACTGGTGTGCTCATCAGTCAGTAGTGCCCTTCGTGCAAGGAAGACATGAGGGCAATGCAGCCTGGAAGGAGGGAGTGAGAGGATGGGAGGTTGATAAATAGACACAGACAAAAGAAATAATAAAGGAATTGACCATTTTTTCTGTAACATTTAACTATCCACCAACCACCAATAGTAGAATTCTTAAGCTATAAAATACTGAGAAAGAAACAGTTTAAAACGCACTGGGATTCATTTAGAGTTAGGAACAAAGCAAAAAGTAAAAGGGCCTTGCACCTTGGCAAAACCACGTTACACTGCAGGACTGGCAAGTTTAAAAATTGCAATAGTTTTAGAGTTGGGAGGGTGCCCTGTCTCAGCTTTAAATTGCAGTGTAACAATATAGCTGTTGATACACTGCACAAGTATTTGTGTGCAACATGTAAAAGCAGTCAGCATTTTCTCTGAATGCAAAAAAATAAATGAAATATATGCACCCTTTGAATTGCAGTATGGTTTTTCAAGGAATAAATGTGCTCTCTTTTTGCTTTGCTTGTAACTCAGTGGTTCCCAAACTTTTGCAGTTCGCGGCACCCTTAGAGTCTCCAAATTTTTTCAAGGCACCCCTCCAAAATAATTACTGAGCAGTCCTGTTTTAGAAGTAGTTGGGTCAAAAAACTGTAATAAGTATTTAGGTCACAACAGTGTCACGCTGTCCCCCTCCTCTGCCCTTTGTCCTCTATCCCCCTCCTCTGCCCTCCTCCTCTGGTCTCTGTCCCCCACCTTTGTCCCCCACCTTTGTCCCCCAACTCTGCCATCTGTCCCCCTCCTCTGCCATCTGTCCCCCACGTCTGCCCTCTGTCCCCCTCCTCTGCCCTCTGTCCCCCACCTCTGCCCTCTGTCCCCCTCCTCTGCTCTCTGTCCCCCACCTCTGCCTTCTGTCCCCCACCTCTGCCATCTGTCCCCCTCCTCTGTCTTACTCCTCTGCTACGATCCCTCTCGCTCTGCCCCGCGCCAGGCGCCAGCCCTAGAAAAAAGAAAGAAAACAGAAACTTACCAATCCGTGCCGCACCGGGACCCAGCAGCCTCCTCTCTCCCGCAGCTGTCACTGATGTCGATATTCAGTGACAGCTGTGGGAGAGAGGAGGATGCTGGGTCCCGGTGCCGCGCGGATTGGTAAGTTTCTGTTTTCTTTCTTTTTTCTAGGGTTAGCCCGCGGCACCCCAGTGACAGCGCCACGGCACCCTTGTGAGCCGCGGCGTACACTTTGGGAACCGCAGTTCTAACTCTAAATGAGGCTCACTAGCTCACCACTTTGTAGATAGGACACATGCAATTGTTGATGACAATCTAAGAGTAGATATTGTTTTTAATTTTAAGTTACATATTGTAGCCCACTCTTATCAGTCATGATTTCTCTGTTTCTTGTCTATGTAACCCCTGGACTGGTATGTGCTAGTTGTGTGAAATATAAATCAAAGTTTCATTCATGTTTGCATACCTCCTAACATTTGTCCCTCATGTTGATCTTGCAACTTTGGTTTCCTGCTGTTCTCTATTGCCTGTTCTTGCAGCTTTGTTGTGGTTTGGCTGGCTTCTGGAAAGTTAGGGTCCTGTTTTGAAAATCTTCAGGAATTGTATTATAATGCAAAATGTTTACAAACCCTTAGGAACTTTAGTTCAAACAGAACTCTCCAGTATGTCTATAAATATCTACACCATAGCACAGGTATATACAGACATTAAAATAGATGCAAAATTGTTGTTAAAAGAGTTATAATTAATACGAACATCTACAAACCCCATTTGTCTAGTATTTAGCATTCTACTGAACGCAGAGACCAACACGCAATACAGAGAATATCCTTGTGACTGTAATACAGCCATGCCCCCCAGCCATGTCATGCTTCCCACTGCCATTTTATGCCCCGGCCTACCACGTCATTTTATGTCAGATTGTGACTTGTGGTGGTTTTGAGCCTATACCTGCATAAGTTGATTAGATCTAAAGTGACTTAATTAACCAGCAGAAGCAAAGACCATATGAAAATGAAGAGAATGTCCTTACATTGACAAATCCAACTTGTCACTTGAAAGTTCCTCTATTCTATAAATGCCCCACTCAGCCATTGCTCCCTCACAGCCATTTCATCATCTCCTCTCAGCCATTTCATCATCCCCTTCCTCTATTTCATCACTCTCTTCAACTATTTCATGAAGCCTTTAGCCATTTCACCACCTACCTCAGCCAGTCATTTCAACACCCCTTCAGACATTTCATCACCTCAGCCATTTAATCAATTTCCCCCTCAACCATTACATCGTCCCTCTACCTCATCTATTTCATCGACCCCCTTAGACATTTCATCAATCCTCCAGCAGACATATCCTTGATGCCCACCCTGAGACATTTCAATGATCCCCCACAAGACTCACTTACCTCATCTCCCTGTAGCCTTCATCTTTGTCGTTATATGTGACAGGCAGCCTGGCAGCAAATACAATTCTTGTTAGCTATCTGTCAGTACAGGTGGTAGTTCTTAGTCTAATCTAGCAAGATAAGGATTAACACATCTCGTGAGACCAGACTAAGAACTACCGCCTGCATTAACATGCATCTAACAGCAATGTCACACACCGGTCCCTCCAGCCGGGGACCTGAACGGTTACCTTGTCCTGCTGCCTGGTGCTTAGTGCAGCGATCTTACCCTTGAGGCTGCCAACTTTTTTTTTGGGTCTATGCATGCGCAGACCCGATCCTTATATCTCCTCTTCTTCCTCAGCTTTTCCTTATCCTTTCATCAAGGGGAGTATATTTAAAGCACCTGTTACTACCCTGAGGTGCCTGTTCTTTTTCTAACTCCCATGCTAACTACCAGACGTGGCTCCTTGTGCTCTCCTGCATATTTTGTTTCCTGTGCTCTCCTAACCTGTCTGCAAATCATTACTCCATTCATATCTTTTTCCACTGTTCGCAGTGGTAACTACTAGTCTGCAGATCATCTCTCTGCTGTTTCCTGCTCCATTGTTTGCAATGGTAGCAACCTGTCTGCAAATCATTCTTCCGTGGTATCCTGCTCAACTGTTCGCAGTGGTAACAACTTGTCTGCATATCATTGCTCCATTGTATCCTGCTCCACTGTTCACAGTGGTAACAACCTCTGTGCAGATCATCTCGCCGCTGTTTCCTGCTCCTTTGTTTGCAATGTTAACAACCTGTCTCCAGACCATTTTTACGTGGTATCCTGCTCTACTGTTCGCAGTGGTAACAACTTGTCTGCATATCATTACTCCATTTATATCCTTTTCCACAGTTCGCAGTGGCAACTGCTAGTCTGCAGTTAATCTCTCCGTTGAATCCTGCTCCACTGTTTGTAGAGGTAGCTACTAGTCTGCAGATCATCTCTTCGCTCTTTCCTGCTCCATTGTTTGCAATGGTAACTTATCTGCAGATTATTCCTCTATGGTATTCTGCTCCACTGCAGATCACTGTTCTAGTTTATTCTGCTCCCCTCTCCTCATTGATAACCACCTACGAGCAATTTACTGTTCCATCTGATAAATCACCACCACTTACCTGCTTTGCTCCACTTCCCATTACTCCTTAACATCGAGGTTCTCCTATTAGATCTCACCTGCAGTCATTCAGTGGGGCAGAGGCTGCGAAGTCCATCCCTCCTTGCGTGCAGGGGCGGATCTAGAAAAGTATCCCTACCCAGGGCAATTTAGGCCCCATCCCCTTTTTGACTTCAAGGCTGCCGGCGGCTGCACAATATGTGCAGGTCCGCTCGGCAGTGACAATGTGCTTCCCGGCTGCTCTGATTGTGCAGCCGCCGGCAGCAAGCCCCTGCTAGGGGGGGGCGATCGCCCAGATTGCCCCCCCCCTGGATCCGCCACTGCTTGCGTGGGTCCCTGGCAAAGACCATCTGCTTCGTTAGATTCTGCACCTCTGAGCTGAGTACAGCTAAGTCAGGCAGATCTCAAGGGTTCTAACTCTAGAGACTGTGACAAGTAATCAGATTTGCTGCCAGGCTGCCTCTCAAGTTATGGTGACGGCTGGGCCCACCCCCTTTAGACCAGCCCAAATGAGTCTAGACAGCTCCAGCATGCAGGACTAACTAAAAAAGTAATATGGAAAGAATAAAAATAGGAATTTCCAGCAGCTCCTTGCCCCCAGGATCCTGCACTCTAAGCTGTAGACTGGTCAGTCTATTGGTTGATCAGGCCTTTAGTAAAAGTATGAAAATAAGATAAGCTGAAAGGGTGCCTTTATTTTGGAACACAAAGTGTAAGAGTGTAGTCTGTTGGTTTGGAAACGGTAGCAATAGTTCAAAGTATAGGGATAAAACAGAATAACAATGTGAGGTATGGTGCCAACTAATTATATGTAACATAAAAGAGTATAACACTACTGTGCAATAGTAATTAAGTGGTGCAAAATCAAGTTCAATGCAAATGATTACCCTTGTTACCTCTGTGTGTTTGTTCTCAATTGTAAAGTGCTACGGAGGATGCTGGCGCTTTATAAATAAATATTAATAAACAAAAGATTATTACAACAGTATATCAGTTTTATTCACACACTCCTTTAGTACTATAATTCTGACTATTGAAGCAAGTTATTTAAAATCAGCAGTGCTGCCGTAACTGTTGCCGGTATACTAATAAATTGTAATCCTGTGCCTTGTTGAGATTGGTGGACAAGTTAGACCCATCTCCAGCTACTTACAGTTCTCTGGGCATGAAAATTAATAAAAACAGTTTGCAATTTGTCTCTTGATCCCTCCACTACAACATTCAAATAAAACAGGCTTTAGCTGTCTTTAATAACATAATAATTACTCTTTACACAGAGTTGGCCGCAATTGGGCCACTAATTGTGTTTACTAAAAAAGCCACAATTGTGAGCATATGCAAAGCTGCAAGATATGTGAACATCTGCACCAATAGCATATGCATTTAGTTTTATGCCAAGCATGTGTCTCATCAGGGGCGGATCTAGAAAACAACTGTACCCGGGGACATTTAGGGGGGGCGATTTAGGCCACGCCCCTTTCTAACAGTTTAGGCTGCTGACGGCTGCACAGTATGTGCAGGTCCGTCCAGCCGTGACAGGCAGGGACAGTGTGCTGCCCGGCTGCTCTGATTGTGTTTTAAACACAATCAGAGCAGCCGGGCAGAACACTGTCCCTGCCTGTCACGGCTGGACGGACCTGCACATACTGTGCAGCCGTCGGCAGCAAGTGTCTGCTAGGGGGGGGGCGATCGCCACTGTGTCTCATACACTTACGCCATGTTTATAAAAATTTGTTTTGCTCGCAAAATATGTATTTGCTATCAGGCATCAATAAAACTTCAAAAACCTCTCTAATACATGAAAAATAACTCCCTATCACATGTATGGGAAAAACATTTTTGAACAGGCACACAAAAGCTTAATATATTCACATGTAGCAACGAAAACATCTATCAGCAACAGTGGAGCATTTGCAAACAGCCATACACATGTAGTTTTCTATTGCTGGCGACTATCATCATTGTCCTCCACTATTTGCACCTGTCCTTGTCCACCCACATATAATTTGCTTGGACAGGTGTATATGTGTCTGTGTCTCAGTCTGGATTAGTTCATTCTTCCTGTACTCAGCCTACATAAGAAAGCCCCTTCACCACCCTTCTCGCATCTCTAGGCGGAAGTGTGCATATGTGCCAGAGTCGTGGAAAATTCTATAGGCATATACGCGTTTGACAACTTTTCTGGGCATGCATAGATTTCATGCAAGATATGCAACAAAAAATTGCATAGTGCTCACTCTGCATCAGTCAAATAATTTTTTACTTATTTCACTAATACTCAGCAGTATAATTGGCATAGGGATTGGTAGCACTTGCTAACAGGTTGGGTTGTGTATGTCACCAGAGGACTCTGGATTTCACTTTCATTGGGTTTCTTGTCATTGTCTCACATAAGTTCCCAAAGCTGAAGGACTCTTGTATGCTTTTGTTTGTTGCTATAAATGTAGGACCCCAGGCACACTCCTGGGGAAGGTATGCCAAACATTCCAGGCTCTACAAGCGTGCAGAAGGCAGCAGGTGTTAAATCTAGTTTAATTTTTCTGTTCCTGAGGCCCTGCTTTGTAGCAGCAAGCAGAGTCTACCATACACTGTTGGTGGAATTGGGTATGAGAGACTTGAGCCTTCTTCACATACATCCCCACGGCACAGTAATAACTAGAGATGCTCACTGACCCCCGTGTTTTGGTTTTGGATTAATTTTGTGTTTTGGTTTTGGCAAAACCGCCCTCATGTGTTTTGGTTTTGGTCCACTATTTTTTCCTAAATTCCCTATTTTTCTTTCCTAAAATTACATAATTTGGCTCTTTTTTTGTTCCTATATCATTATTAACCTCAATAACATTAATTTCCAGTCATTTCCAGTCAATTTTGGTCAAGTGACAAGAACACTGCTACTCCTCCTGTTTCTGTATGAGCAATGGCACTGGAGACTGGAGAGTGACAAGAACACTGCTATCCCGGTTTCTGTGTGAGCAATGGTGCTGGATCTGCTGGGGAGGGAGGTACTTATGGAATCCAAAACCCGCAAGATCCGACAACGCAACAATGACGTTTTGCCTCCATTCAGATGCGAGGACGCGCGAACATACCAAGCCGGCTCACGAGACTACTCGGATCCTCTAAGTTCGGGTGGGTTCGGTTTTCAGAAGACCGAGCAACCTGATCCCTACACATAATCCACCTGGCTTCACATTAAAGACAATGAATAACCTTAGCACAAGTCATCAATATACAATACACATATTTACACTGAGCTATAATGTCCCCTTAGTTACATGTAATTAGACAATGCAGTTGTAGTCTGGTGAGCTGGGCAACAAAAGCAAGGGCTATAAAAAGTACTTGCTATAATCCACATTATGTGAGAAACGAGTGTTATCACACTCGTTTCATCACATAACCTCCCCCACTTTTTTAGCCCGTGTTCCCCAGTGGCTCCCTTGCCCCAAGTAAACCTTTCTCCACCAAGTCCAAAGTCTCTGGCCTGTTGTGGTTTCTCCTGGGTCTGATGGTAAGGTAGACAGCAGTACCCAGTTCCACAATCTCCCACCAGGGTCCCATGGCTGTGGGCATATCCTTCCACCTAGCTGGAATGGGGGTTTATGCTGCCCTGTGTCATAAGATGATACAGAAAAAAAAACTGGGCCACTCTGCTGCACACATCTGTGGTAGGAGAGTTGTAGTCTAACATCCCTTGGGTGCCTTGTCCACCCTTAATTGCCCAACTGCAAATAGTCCCTTGGCCTGTTCTCTGTTTCTGGAGACCTTGCCCCCCTTCCCCACAATATTCGAGTGAAAACTGACAAGTGGCAGGCAAACGTTCGGGATCTCTGTCCGTTTGTTTCTGGCAAAGATCGAATCCCCCCTCCCAAACACTCAAGGGACAACTGCCCAGTGGGATGCAAACGTGGGGCTCCATTAATTCTTTGCTGCTGGGGAATCCTCTGCCCCCCTCCCAAACCACTTGTGGGTGCCCCTGTATGCATGTTGGTGTGCATCTCCCCTCCCCCACTACCACTTCCGACTGTTGCACTACATCCTTCGCCTCTGGCGCATCGGGGTAGTGTGAATTCTCCTTGGACACAGACTTGTCCTCCTGGCAGCAAACCAGAGTGGATGGTCCAGTGCAGGCCTCTGGAATTGGGTCCTGGATTCCCAGATTTGTAGCTGGAGTGCGATGATTCAAAGCTTGTGGGGAGTAGTTTTCCCAGGGCCCCATGGTAGTGACCTCTGACATGGCAATTCCTTTATCCTCTCCCATTAATTCTGTCATACAGTCTGTAATCATGATTTCTGCTGAGATCATATGTTGTGCAAGTTTATGATTCTCTTCTGTCACAATTGGGTACAGCTGTACATCACTTGCACCGGAGAGCACACATGCGGTATCCTGCATTACTTCATTAGATAAAACATTTTCAGGCACAAAAGGGGTGAATAACTGGCCTTTTCTGTAATTCTATTCTAACTCAGGCACAGTCTCAGGTGCCAATAACACTGGAAAATTATCAGAAGATGCTACTACATGGTACTTACTTGATAGCTCTTTTCCATCCAAGTCACAAAATGGGATGATTTCTCCTAATCCTTTCTGAGTAGTCAGAGGTACAACATCCTCACCAAGCAGTTCTCCTCCAGTCTCCCCCAAGATAGTAGCTTGGGCAACTGCACCGGTGAAAGCAGTTCTGGCACGTGATAAGAAGAAGGCCATTGTCATGCCTGGACATAAGACCAAAAAATCCACTACTTATGTGTGGAACTATTTTTACACAAATCCTGACAATAGTTGTCTAGCCATTTGTAGTGTATGTAAAGCCACAGTCAGTCAAGGGAGGGACCTTAAACATGTAGGAACCTCATCCATGTTGCACTATTTGACGCGAGTTCATGGCAAGGTGTTGGGAAAATCAGAAAGTTATGGTAAAAAATAACAACAAGCAGTCCATCATCAGCTAGGACCCTTCTCTCACCTAAATCCCAACGCCTGCAATCTACACCCACAACACCGTCCTCGTCAATATCCTCAGTAGCTATCGGAGTTAGTCCTGCATCCAAGTTGCTAAGGCTAGATGACTCCTCCACTATCCTGGATTCCTCAGAAGAATTCTTGAGCGTTAGTCCCACTGCTACTGCTGCTGATCTTCATCCCAGAAGCAGACCAAAAAGACTACTAGTAGTTTACAACAATTGACTGTTAAACAATCCTTTGCAAGAGCAAGCAAATATGAAAGCTGTCACCCAGTCTCAAAGCGGATCACAGACGCCAAGGCGACGATGCTAGTATTAGATCTGCATCCAATATCCACTATTAATGCAGCTGGTTTTAGACAGCTACTTGACGTCTTGTGTTCCCGTTACCAAATTCCATCACAACACCATTTCAGTAGAAAAGCTATTCCTCTTCTCTACCAGAAGGTTCGTAAAAATGTTATTATTGGGCAGCAAAATGCCATTCTAACCACTGTACACTTAACAACAGATATATGGACAAGTGGAACTTGGCAAACTAAAAATTATATGAGTGTGACAGCCCACTGGGTTGGTGATTCACCTTCACCAGCAGGAACAGCAGCATGTACCCAAGTATGTCACATTTGTCAGAGGCAGGCTACTCTGTGTATTGCCTGCTTCACTAAAGGCATAAGGTGACAATCTGTTACAAAAACTAAGGGATGTCATTGCAACATTTCTTATCCCGCTTGGACTCTCCTCAGGATATGTAATTTCTCATAACGCCACCAATATTGTGAGAGTATTACAGCTGGGTGAATTCTATCATATTCCCTGTTTTTCTCACACAGTAAACTTGGTGGTGCAGAGCTTTCTAAAAAAAATGACAGGGACGTGCAGGAGATGCTGTCTGTGGCCCGTAAAATATCTGGACATTTCCGGCATTCGGCAACAGCGTGTAGGAGATTGCAGCAGCTGCAAGAGCAATTTAATTTGCCCTGCCACCAACTGAAGCAAGAGGTGGTGACAAGGTGGAATTCCACCCTGTATATGCTTCTGCGGATGGAGGAACAGCGAAAAGCCATCCACGTTTATTCCACAAGCCATGACATTGGGAAAGGAGGGGGGATGCATTTTAGTCAAGTGCAGTGGAGAACACTTTCTGTGTTTTGCAAGTTACTGAAACCATTCAAAGTATTTACCTGTGAAGTGAGATCAGACACTGCTAGCTTGAACCAAGTGATTCCCTTAATAAGACTTTTGGAAAAGCAGCTTGAGAAACTGAAGGAAGAAATTAAACAAAGCAATTAAGCTAAGTATGTCGGACCTGTAGATCAAGTACTTTATTCGCTTTGCCAGGATCTAAGAATTATCAAAATCTTGAAATCGGATCACTACATTTTGGCGACTGTGCTTGATCCTCAGTTTAAGAGCTATGTCTTCTCTTTGTTTCCAACTGACCCAGATCTGTAGAGATGCAAGGAGCTACTGGTTGGCAAGATGACAGCTCAAGTGTTACGTGACAGGACGGTATCTCCTCCTTCAGTTTCTCACTCAACTGCTGCTATGAAAAAACATAGCTTTCCCAAGAAGCCCAGGGATGATGCAGATGACTCTGCACCAAATTTTGACATCTGGTCTGGTCTGAATGGAATTGACCAAAAAACGTAACACCTCTGCCGTAACTCCACCTGATCCTACCTACAACATCCAAATGATGATGGAGGAATATTTTCATGACAGCATAGAAATAGGCACATCAGAAAGTCCCTTTACATACTGGGAGGAAAAAAAGGGAATTTGGAGTCCCATCTACTAACTCGCTTTGCACTGCCTAAGCTGCACACCCTCCAGTGTGTACTCAGAAAGAGTTTTCAGCACAGCCGGGAACCTTGTCAGCGATCGGCGTAGGAGACTACTTTCTCAAAATGTGGAAAAGATGATGATCATAAAAATGAACCTCAAGTTCCACGAGGAAGGCCTTTCCCGCCAATTACTTAAAATTACTGAGACTTCTGTAACGATGGATTCCAGCGGTGATGAATTAATAATGTGTGAGGATGATGTTCACACTGATGAGGGTGAGGATGAGGCTGAGGATGATAACAACAACATCTTGCCACAGTCGAGTTCATTAACAACACTGTTACCTTAGGTGGCTTAAGGCCATTATTACCTTGTTTTGTGGGAGCCCAAACAAACCAAGCACTTCAGCCACAAGGAGTAGCACTTTTGTGGCTGAAGTGCTTAGTTTGTTAAAGTGTGCATGTCCTTTTTAAGATCCAACATAAGGGTGGGTTTGGAGGGCCCAAGGACAATTCCATCTTGCACCACTTTTCTTTTCTGCCACTGCTGTGTACCAATGTGTCCTAGATGTGGTAGGAACTGCCTTGTGTTTGAGTCATTGCTCTGTTTCTTACCATCCAGCCAGGTCACTACAGTATTTGTCCGAAAGTGTATGAAAATAATAATGTGACCTGTGCGGTGGTCAAAATTGACTACAAATGACTTGAATTTAGTGTTAGAGATGTTAATAATAATGTAGGATAAAAAAAAGAGCAAAATTATGTGATTTTAGCATATTTTAGCAATTTTTCTAAAAAAATAAAGATCCAAAACCAAAACACACGAGGGTGGTTTTGCAAAAACCAAAACCAAAACCAAAACATGAACCTAATCCAGATCCAAAACCATAACCACTTTACAGGGGTCAGTGAGCATCTCTAAATTATACTCTAAACTGCATTGAGCTGCATACCCAGTGACAATATACATATAACCTTATGCGTACATAATCTAGACAGTACATGATATGTTATTCATTACAATAATGACATGCTATTTTTAAAATACTAAAAAAGTAAATTAAATATAATGTGTATTGCATAGAATAAAAGTTATTTGAAAAATGTGATAGTAGTACTAAAGGATAGGGTTATCTCAGCCTCCTAAAAAGGGAGGTGGTGCTGTCAGTAGGGAGAACCAGTTGGGTTATAGAGGGAGGTCCCTACTCTCTGAAATTTTGATCAAGATGGGGTATGGTTCCTTGGCACAAAAGCTAATTACAAGTGCTGAAAAGTGTTAATTTGGAAGGATGTACCCTTAATCATCTAGGTGTAACCTATTTAAACAGCAAAGGTATGATAAGATTGAACATTTATTTTCTGGTGTTAATTCAATCAATAATAGATCTAATCTGGTTAGATTTCTAAAATCATACATGACTAAATAGTCATCATAATAAAATGAACATAGATAGTGTATCAAAAAATATACATGAAAAAATAAATACCTAGGGGGGGGATTTAATTGGCCGCGTTACTGTAAAAAATAATACTTCCTGCGCACTTACCATTATTACAGTAATAGTGTGCTTAAACACCGTTATTACAGTAGTTTCAACGCTGACTCCTTGCTCGCAGTTCCCTGAGCTGCGAGCAGAAAGTTGGGTTAAATTTACCGTAATAGCTTTAACGCTGCACTACTTCTGGGGAAAATGAATACTCGGCCATAAAGTCACATGCAGGTAATTTTGATGTCATTATATATAAAATGTTAATGAAAGTAATACAAGGGATTACTGTTAGATCAAACTCAATGGATTTGATGCAGAAAATATTTTTTTTTAATAGAACTTACATACACTATATGGACACAAGTATTTGGCCACACCTGTTAATTATTGAATTGAGGTGTTTCAATCAGACACCTTGCCAGAGGTGTATAAAATGAAGCACCTAGCCATGCAGTCTCCATTTGCAAATATTTGAAACATTTGTGTTTCAAAATGGGTCATTCTGAAGAGCTCAGTGACTTCAATCGTGGTACTGTGATAGGATGCCACCTTTGTAATAAGACAGTTAGTGAAATTTCATCCCTGCTGGATATTCCACGTTCAACTGTAAGTGATATTATTAGAAAGTGTAAGTGTTTAGGAACAACAGCAATTCAGCCAGCAAGCAGAAGACGTAAAATCACAGAGGGGGGTCAGCGACTGCTAAAGCGCATGGTGCATAAAAGTCTCCAACACTCTGCTGATTCCATAGCTGAAGAGTTCCAAACTTCCACTGGCATTTATGTAAGCACAAGAACTGTGCGGCGTGAGTTCAATTTAATGGGTTTCCATGCCTCACATCATCAAGGCCAACGCTGAGTGTTGGGTGGAGTAGTGAAAAGCACACAGACACTGTACTGTGGAGCAGTGGAATTGTGTTCTGTGGAGTGATGAATCACACTTCTCTGTTTGGCAGTCAGATGGGCGTGTCTCGGTTTAGCGGATGCTGGGAGATCCTTACCTGCCTGACTGCATTATGCCAACTGTGATGTTTGTTTGTAGTGGGCTAATGGTATGGGGCTGTTTTTCAGTATTTTGGCTAGGCCCTTATATCCTGTGAAGGGCAATCTTAATGCTTCAGCATACAAAGTAATTTTGGACAATGCTATGCTTCCAACTTTATGGCAACAGTTTTGGGAAGGCCCTTTTCTATTCCAACAGGACTGTGCCCCAGTGTACAAAGTAAGGACTACAAAGACATGAGTTTGGTGTGGAAGAACTTGACTGGCCCGCACAGAACCTTGACCTCAACCACATCAAAAACCTTTGGTATAAACTGGAACAAAGATTGTGAGCCAGGCCTTCTTGTCCAACATCAGTGCCTGACCTCATAAATGCTCTACAGAATGAATGGGCACAGATTCCCACAGAAACACTCCAACTATATGATTTTGAATATTTCATTACAGTCCCTGTTGGTGTAATGGTCAAGCGTCTGAATACTTTTCTCCATATAGTGTATGTAATATTTTTCAGCAGGCGTTGAGTCTTTATCCTGCAGGAACTTTCAATACTTCTTACAGAGGGAAAGTTTCTTCAGTTCCCCAGATAATTGTTTGATTTTAATGTTTGTTGTGCTGTGGTTCCCATTTACAGTAAAGCTGTCTGTGTCTGTGAAAGTGACCTAGATGTGGCCACGGATACCGGCATTGTGTAGCACTGCTTCAAGGGCTAGGTGGCCGTGCTTCTGCCAGAGATGCTGATGGTCTTTGCTGCGTCTATCTTGCAGGTCGCGGCCCTTACTAGGAGTTCTAGGTGAAACTTTTTAGAGGAACAAGCAAAGAGGGTCAGCAAATGCGGACAATGTGATAGAACCCCCACTTTAAAGGTGGGCACTGCACACCTACTACTAGGCTTAAAAGGAAACTTCTTATGGAATTTTTCCAGCAATCGAGGTGCATGAATATCAGAGGCACGTACCTGGGGAAAAATGTTGTGTGTATGTTCCTTGCAGGATAACCCCACCCTTTCAAGCACCTGTTATGGCCTATAAATTGATTTGAGCAGCTTTCACTTTTGTATTTGTCTGAGAGGCATGTTGGTGTCAGTAGCTGAGAGGGGGTACTGGCACTAAATTGCTGTTTGGAGGCTTCTGGAGTACCTCTTTGGTAAGTTGGCTCTCAATTTTAAAACACATATGTATGGCCCAAATATATGGGACTCTTATTGTTTAGAGTAGGACCTTTCAATGGGCGTGGCTTGGAAGCCATCTTAGTAAAAGCGCCTTGGCGTGGCGGATGGCTTAAACATACATTTGCAAATGTGTGCAACAAAGACTTTTGCATTTTTATCTACAGTAGAAATGGCAGATCTGTTGCTGGCTATAGCAGTGTGCTGGGGGAAAAATGTTGTGTGTATGTTCCTTGTTTGGAGATACAGAAGGTTCTTGTGGTTGGTAAAAATGGTAACTGGGTGTCGTGACCCTTCTAGAAGATAATTCCATTCTGTTAGAGACGCCTTGATAGCCAGCAACTTCTTATCCCCAATGGTATAGATTTTTTCTGTAGCGAGGTACTTACTGGAGTAGAAGGCACAGGGATGAAACTGACCTCGAGGTGACTTCTGAGAGAGGACTGCTTCTATGCCTATGTTGAATGCATCGATCTCCAGAAAGAATGGAGAGGAGGTTTCAGGTTATCTGAGGATAGGTGCAGGAGTGAAGGCGCTCTTAAGAAATTCAAAGGCCTCCAAGGTGGCTATGGGCCATGATTTGGGGTTAGAGCCTTTTCGTGTTAGAGTCACAGTAAGAGCCACAATGGTGGAGTAACCTTGGATGAAGCGTCTGTAATAATTGGCGAATACGAGGAATCGCTGAATGGGCTTGAGACCTAACTATAGAGGCCAGTCCAAGATTGCTTTGACCTTTTCTGGATCCATTTGTAATCCAGATCCGATACAATGTATCCTAGGAAAGGCATTTGATGGAGTTCAAAGGAGCACTTGTCTAGTTTACCGAACAGTTGGTTACGGCATAACCTGGAGAGGACCTCTGCCACGTGGAGAGGGTGAGAGGAGATATCTTGAGAAAAGATTAGAATGTCATCTACATACACAACAACACATACATAGAGAAGGTCCCTGAATATTTCATTGACAAAACTTTGAAATACAGTGGGTGCATTACACAGATCTAATGGCATTACAAGATATTTAGAATGACTGTCACGTGTATTAAATGCTGTCTTCCACTCGTATCCATATTTGATCCTGATGAGGTTATAGGCTCCTTGTAATTCTAATTTAGTAAAGATCAGATTCCTTTAATACGGTCAAAAAGCTCAGTGATGAGCGGAATGGGGTAATGATTTTTGACAGCTATGGCGTTTCACAAAGGAAAAGCCTGCACCGGCCAACGAAGAAGAAGGTCTGAAAGCTGCGTTAAAGATTCTCCTTGATATACTCGGACATAGACCTGGTCTTGGGTAATGACAGAGGGTATACCCGGCCTCTTGGAGGAATCTTCCCAGGCTGAAGTTCAATAGGACAGTCCCACGGATAGTGAGGAGGCAAATACTCCAAACCGACTTCATCAAACATGTCCAGAAAGGAATGGTACTGATTAGGCAAACTCACGGAGTTGGGTTCAGAAAGGGTAGAGGTGGTTCTGAGAGGCTGAACTCGAGTAAGGCATTTCTAAAAACAAGCAGATCCCCAAAACAGAATTTGAGATGTAGACCAATCCATCAGGGTGGGAGTGCTGTTGGAGCCACTGTAATCACAGGATTCTGGGAGAAGTAGCATTTAGGAGTACATGGAAAGTAATCTGTTCACCATGTAAAGCCCCGACCTGGAGGGTCACAGTTCCACTAGCTATTCGGGACCCATCAAGAGCCATAATGGAAACAGGAACTTCCAGGGGGACAACAAGTATGGAGCCCTGTGAAATCATAGAGAGAGAAATTAAATTCCCAGTAGCGCCAGAATCAAGGATAGCGAAAGTATATATGGAACCAAGAGGCCAGTGGAGAGTGACAGGAAAGGAGCAGATTTTGGGAACTTCAAGAGAGGGAAAGGTTTTGGAAAGCCCTAATCTGACCTCGCCGGAGCAGGTTATTGACTGGCATTTCCCAACCTCTTGGGGCAGGCATTCAGAAGATGGCCGGGGTCAGCACAGTACAGGCATAATTTGTTCTTGAGTCTCCTGTCACGTTCCTCTGGAGTTAGACGTGAACACTCAATTTTCATGGGCTCATCCTCCAATACTGGATGAGAGAAGCAGGGAGCGCCCTGGGAGGTGTCTTTCTCAGAAGATCTTTCACGGAAATGGAGGTCCACCCGGTTACATAAGGAAATCATAGTGTCTAGGGTGGTTGGGAGTTCTTGCAAAGCAAGAAAATCCTTGTTCTTATCCGACAGATCCTGCCAAAAGGTGGCTACCAAAGCATCGTTGTTGCAGCTGAGTTCAGAGGATAGGGTCTGGAATTGGATGACATACTGTGCCACTGAGCGGGAGCCTTGGCGAAGATGAAGAATACTGGAAGCTGCAGATGTGACTCTTCCGGGCGCATCAAAAGTTTTATGAAAGCCAGTGATAAAGGCAGCACTGTCTGCCAGGAGCGGATCTTCTCATTCCCATAGAGAGGGTAGGTCCAGGCTAAGGCTTGACCAGATAATAAAGAGATTACATACGCCACCTTGGATTTCTGGGTTCGGAAATTCTGTGGTTGCAGCTCGAAGTGTATAGACTGGTTTAGGAAACCAGAAAAGGATTTAGGATCTCCATCAAATTTAGGTAGAGGTAGGAGCAGAAGGTGCCACGGGTGCTGGGGGATTCGCTGCTTGAACAGCGGGTGGTGTCTGCAAAGATTCAATGCGGGCTGCAAGACGCTGAAAGCCCTGAAGGTGTTGACGCTGGATTGCGTCCTGTTGCTCCACTCGATTGAGTAATTTTCATTTTAAAGGCCTGTTCTTACTGTCACGATTGGGAAGCTTGCACGGTTCGGTGGACAAGATCCTGATGTTTTCTAGATTAACAATACTCAAGTAAGGCAAAGAGGCTAACGAGGAGACGATATTCCCCAGGGACCAGCCGCAAGGCGGTTTGGTCTTTGCTGCATCTGTCTTGCAGGTTGCGGCCCTTACTATGAGTTCTAGGTGGAACTTTTTAGAGCAACAAGCCAGGAAGTTCAGCAATTGTAGAAAATTGTTGAGGAGAACAGGAGAGATAGATGGGCACCTCTGAAATGGCGGAGGAGAACAGAATGAGATATTAACTCTGCAGATGACAGGTTACCACTGGAATGGTAACAGGACACTAGGCAGTGTCAGTATTGTCGACAGCAGGTTAAACAGGAATGGAGGTGCAGCGCTGTAATAGAGCATCTCTGCGGATGACTGGTTACCACTGGGATGGCAGCACTACACACTCAGGAAGTGTTGGCTCAGTCGACAGCAGGTTTCACTAGATTGTAGGTGAAGCACAGTAGTAGAGTGTCAGCTCTGTGGACGAATGGTTACCACTGGAATGGCGTAAGAGACACTTAGGAAGTGTTGGTTCAGTAGTCAGCAGGTTCCACTGGAAAGAAGATGCTGCGCTGGAGTAGAGTGTCAGCTCTGCAGGCAAGCAGGAATCAGGGAGACACGTCTAGTACCAAGAAGGTAACACAAAGAACAGGCACTGAGGATTCAGAGGAAGTGCCTTTTATATTTTGGAGACTAAATTCTAGCCAATAGGAGAGGGACAGAGCATATTAAAAGAATAGATTGGAGCCAAGATGACGACACCCAGCCCGAAGCGAGCAGTCTGCAGGAGCAGGTAAGAGTGCCGGGGATCGGGTGTATAGCTCGATCGCCTGGCGTGTGGCACTGCTTTCGCTGCTTAGCAACAATCCACAGCAGTTCTGAACATGTGCAGAACTTTCTATTCAATTACACTAAAAGTTTCCTGCTGAGGTCATCAAGAAGCACCTTTTGTCACTATAAAAGCAGGGTGATTATGTTAACAGCCAGATCAAGTACCTGACAGTGACCTCTTTCTTTGAACCCTGCGTTGGACAAATTGGACCTGCCTTTGCTTCAAACCTTTGGTATATTGTTTGCTGACCAGTTATACCTTTTATTGACATGGCTTTGGATTCTGGACTAAATCTTGCTTATTTCTTTTGTCACCTTGCTTTCTAATTTGGTTATTACTATGTAACGACCCAACTAAGACAAGTGGACTTGCTTTTGTTTCATCCTCTGGAACTTGTTTACTTACCATTTACTGATATGATTTGCATACTGCAATTTATTCCGTGGGAGTCTCCTAACTTGACCACCGCTACATATATCTGTACACACATATTGCATTGTGTAGCCCTGGACATTCAATCTTCTGATATTAACCCTTTAAGGCTATACTTTCTCCAAGTCTCCTCAGTATTTGCAAAATTGGCTTGAATTCTGGACAGTGACTTATTTATTGTGAATTCAAGTTTGAAAACTACCTCCCTGGGATCATCATTTCTACAGCCTCACGGATCATGTTTAGCTAAGCTTTATCAGGAACTCCTTTCTGACCAGCCAACTTCCAGCCTTGGAGAGCCAGTCACCAGAATAAGGTAACAGACATTATTAATTATACTGTTATCGCAACAGTCCCCCTGACCCCTCGGCACACCACTTCTCCCCCTTCATCTCACTAAACCCCTGCATCACACTGCTCCCCCTCCATCACACTGTCGCCCCTCCAGCAACTGCCCCCACATCAGGAGTTGTGTGGGGAAAGAGGGAGAATGGAATTTAAAGGAGGGACAAGGCAGTCGGCAGTGTGTGGGGGGTGGGGGCACGACAGCTTGCCCCACCCCCTTGGATATGAAGTTGTGCTGTGCCTGAAGGCTGTGGAAGGTAAGCTCAGTGGCCATCGCACAGCATTACACAATAGTGCCAGACACCAGTGGTGCCCCCCAGAGCCCGGCATAATAGGCAGCTGCCTCAAGCTGTCTAATGGTAGTGCCAGGCATGTTACCAGCCCAAATGAATGCAAGCATGCGCCTGTGCAAACCTTCGCTACTACCAGGTCCAGAGTCTCAGAACACGACTCACTCCTGCAAGCAGACCGATACTTACGCAATAGGGGCAAGTGACAATTCCTCCAAACCTTTTATGCCTGCTTGACAATCTGTCAGACATAAGCAATTCAAGGAGGACCAATGCAACCCGGCCTCTTGCGCCAAAGACCTAAATTTATCCCGATACCCCTGCGACAAGTCATCAGCTAGCCCGTTTTCTACACCAGGAACATGACGAGCCTGGAAGATAATGTTGAATGTCAGGCAACTCAAAACAAGCCTACGCAGTGATATGATCACTGGGGGAATAAAGAACTCTGCCTATTTATGGCCTGCACTACACCCAAGTTATCATACCAGATTGCAATCTGCTTGCCACTAAACCTGGATGCCCATAACTCAACCACCACTATAATAGGGAAAATCTCCAGCAGGACTAAGTTTGACATCTAGTCGGAACAGACTCAATCACTGGGGCAAGGAAATGCGCACCAACCACAGGCGAAATAGGCCTGCAAAACTGACTGCCTCTGTGGTGTCCATGAAAACCTGCAACTCTCTACTGGACACCGGGGAATCAGGCCATAAGTGCACCACATTAAAATCTCTGTGAAAAACATCCCAGATTCCAGCAGTGAGTTCGGGTGAAATCTAGAGTCTAACCTTAGGAATCACCTGGCACGTAAAGTCGAAAAGACCCAGAATGGACTGCCTCCTTTTTAGTATCATCCTCGGGGATCACATACTTCAGCAATCATTGCGTGCAATTTACAGACTTTATCAGCAGCAACCAACAGAGACGGAGGCTTGTGTCAATCTCAATACCCAAATAAGACAGACGAAATCCCCTAGCGAACAGGACAACGCAACCAAAGAAATAAAGTCTCCGAACAAACCATGGACAAACCTGGCTCTACCACCAGGAAATCATTCAAGTAATGGGCAATTCTGTAGTGACCCGTACCTGCTGCAAAAAAACGAGCTGGAAATGGCACACCCCATGAGGAGGCAATTATCTACCTCGTTTAACTTAGACACCATGAACGGGAATGAGTCGTGATGCAGCAGAAGGAGGCAAAAAGCAGATTCAATATCCACTTCCACTAAGAAAGCCCCATCTCTGAAGCCACGCACCATGTCTAACATGGACTAAAACGATTGATAAAACAAAAAGAAGAAAGACTCCAAGGCACAAAAGGTCATGGAGGTGGCTAGAGACGTGTCAGAGTGATCTAGTATACTAGACAGAAACTGTGTATATGAAGGACATTTATCTGCATGAACAATTGTAGTCATTTTATATACTCTTATTATGTACAAAATTTAAGTAAATCCTGATCATAACTCGTAAATAAATTTATAATCAAATACAATGCCTATAGATAAGGTGTCACATTAATCAAATGGTATAGGCAAATGATGAACAATACAGTGAAAAAAGCAAAAATATAAAATAAAAATATAAATCAAGAAAAAGAGAAATGTAACAAAAGCCAGAATACATTTAAAAACCACAAAAATATATAGATATAATGCTGTTAAATAATCTAAAAAAATAATGCTGGAGGTATAGTTCATATAAAGATGTCCAATGAACATTGAGTAAATATTTAAATGGTGCAGTTGTCAGATGTTAATAATGGGCTTGATTCATTACTGATCTTATCTTGTGCAGAAGTTATGATAAGTGTGTTAAGAAGAAACGGGGAGATAAGAAATGCGCAATTCAACAAGGAACAGAAAGTTCAAAAACACGCCCATCTTAAGTATTTTACACAATGGAAAATAAGATGCAACGGATCTTAAGCAGTCGTCAGTTCATCTTAAGATCCACTTCTTATTTAAAGATAAGAAAGTGTTGATGTGGGAGGTGCGAAGGCTTTGTTTACAAATGTAAAACACAATCAGAGTGTATTATACAGGACAGTTGTAACTTCATTATTCATTTTAACACTTACATGTTTATATAACCTGGGACAAATGGATTTGAAGTGTTTTTAAAGAGCTAAATCAACACCTTCTTAGTCATCTTCATGACAGATCTTGTACTGTGTTTGATTTGAACTAAGAATGTGGATGCAAATTCATTGCATAATAATTTGCAAACATAAATAAACATGCATATTAAAATTAGTGTATTATAAAAATATATATCATGAACGTTATAAAAGGGCACATAGTAGAGTACATACAACCTCCACACAGATAAAGGTCATGAGTCAGGAATTGAACTCAAGACTCCATTGTTGGAAGGTGGGTTGCCTAATCACTAAGGCAATGTTTCATTGGAAAAATTAATACATTTTACAGACTAGAGCATGTGTGCCACAGATGTAAGAGCTACATAATAGTATACATAATAGTACTTCAAGAAAAAAAATAACACAACTCAGCAACTCTTCCCTATTACCCAAAATAAATGTCAGTTAAGATATGCACAGGTACTTTAGTGGTTTGCACTTCTGTCTCACAACACTGGTGTTATGAGTTCAAATACCAAGCATGCCGTAGCATTTGTGTGCAGCTTGTGGCCCTTATTCATTAATGAAAGGAAAACAAGAAGAACTTTGCCCAAACCAGTCTATCTTTTGATTTTGCAAGGGCTAGTATAAGGATAACATTTAGCTAATAAGGAAAGTAATAGTTTGTTTTCATGTAACACACAAACACTTGATAGCTTGATTTTTACTCTGTCATTCAAACGTGATCTACTACACGCTCTACTACAATGATTAATCTGTCCTCATATTTTAGATGTATGTCCCCCTCAAATGCAACTTTGTTAGGGCAAGGTGCATTTTTTTATTTATTACAATGTTTTACTTTCAAAAATGATTCTGGTCCACAGGACACATTCACATTATTAAGTGCATGCTGACATCTATTACTATGAATGGCCTAAGACTTGGAGGGGTGGATTGATTTTGAGGGGACAGACTCCATTGAGGTAAATGCAAAATTTTTTTGAGAAACCTTGATTTTTCTTCATATATGGCTTGTTACGTACTTAGCTTTACCAAAAAATAATACAGACCACAATCCAGCAGCGTGGTGGCTTACTGGTTAGCACTTCTACCTTACAGCACTGGGGTCATGAGTTTCATTCCCAACCATGCCCTTCTTTGTCCCCACTTTGTAAGCCTGAATAAGGAAAAAAAAGGTTAATCAAACAGGAACTTTGAATCTTTGCCAAACTATGTTGTGACCCATGAAAAATAAAGGTTTATGTATATGATAAATGTGCAATCATTATTTGCAAAAGGGACATGAATACATGTTTGATAATTACATTATTAAAGACACACATAAAATGTTTGTTTTTTATATACAAATTTAAAATAGGCACCAGCTTAAACAGATTATTAAAAATACACCAAAAATTAAACCAAACCATATAATTTTTCTTAATCACAAATTGTCTGTTTTTTTAGTTTTTTATATTTTTTATTTTTTTTATTATAGTTTTTTGATGAGCGAACCCACTGATGCTGGGTTCACCTCCCCTGTTCTGGTGTTTTCTTGAGCTATTAAAAACAAGAAAAAAAACAAAAAATAGCATGATTATGTCATTTATCAAGCATAAATTACTTCATGGGATGAAGTTTGACATTGTCAGCGGAGGTGTTAAGTGTGACGTAAATTTAAATGTCAGCAAAGATTAATGGGATGCTAAACACATTAGCAGTCAGAGGATTAATAGTTTTTGTTAGTGATAGATATATATATATATATATCACTAACAAAGACTAATATAGATCACTAACAAAAACTATCCCTATAACATTCCCTATTTTTAATATAGAAAAGCAGTTAGTATAGCATTAACTATGTGTTTGGGGAGTGCAGAGTATCCCTGTGTATGTATATATATATATATATATATATATATATATACACACACACACACACACACACACACACAGGGATACTCTGCACTCCCAAAACACATAGTTAATGCTATACTAACTGCTTTTCTATATTAAAAATAGGGAATGTTAGTTCCACATTGAGCAATATATGTTGATCTGACCAACTCTTCAATATCAGTTTGTTTGTTGAAAATACTTACATTCCACCAAAGCTTTCAAATGGGCCTCCTCCTTCTCCTCAGGCTCCTTCCTGGGCACCTCCTCACCTTCTACTCCTCCTCAAGCTCCTCCCTGGGCACCTTCTCCATCTCCTCTTCTAGCTCTTCCCTGGGCACCTCCTCCATCTCCCCTCCTCCTCCTCAGGCTCCTCTGGGTGCCTCCTTCACCTCCTCCATAGGATCCTCCCTAGGCACCTCCTCCACCTGCTCATCCCTGGGCACCTCCTCCACCTCCTCCTCCAACTCCTCCCTGGGCACCTCCTCCACCTCCTCCTCAGGCTCCTCCCTGGTCTCAAGTGGTTCAGGCCTTTGATGACCTGTTGGAATAAGTATAACACATTAGTTTATTTATAAATGTTCTCCCTGTTTCACAGTAACCTACATGTAGCCATATAATAAAGTCAACTGACATTATGAAACATGTATTTAGCGACACACATACTAGAGTGTCTTTCAATAACATTTTAAATGCAGAGACACACAACACTTTCAGATGGCCTTTAACAAATCTTGGATTTGCCTTAGGTGACTTAGGGATGTTGAGCTGACATTTTTTGCTTCTAGAAATAAGTACTACATTAATATGGTAGTTTTCCAGAACAATATTTATCTAATCTAAATAGTGACAGATTCGGGAGACATATTACAGGAGATATTTGGGGAAGGTCTTGTAATATTGTCAAATGAGGTTGGCACTAATTTGAGTGTTAGCCACCTATTAGTATAATCTAAAAACTGTATGGGAGTTAATGTTAGCATGTTGCCTTAGTGATTAGCACTTCTGCCTCAAAGCACTGGGGTTATGAGTTTGAATCCCAAAAAGGCCATTTACAAATGAACTTGTCACATGAGCAAAATCATGTTGCATTGGAGGGCTAGTTACATAGGGCATGTCCTTAAAAATCTTTGGAAGTTATAGTTAAAAAAGAATGGTATTTGGATTACAGTATTTTAGGTGATTAATAGAGAACTCATGTCTTAAAATCTCCTCCCTGAACTCCTCTAAACGCTGTGGCTGGCGCCGTCGCAGGGCGCTCCAGCATTGCTGTAGCTGCACAATGCTGCATCGGTGGTAAAAATGCCGCCATATAAAGTGGTGCACCTTAGTGTATGCCCGCAGCTTCATCTCGGTTGAGATTTAACGGCCTGCGGGTATACTGTCCAAGGCCTCTGCACACAGAGAGTATAATAGTGTTACTGACAGTGAGTGAAATTGGAGGGCAGTTGGAGACTCTGGCATGAGGGACAATAATAAGCTGGTTTAGAACCTGTTGAGCTTAAGGTATCGCTGTGACATTTATAAGAGAATGCATAAAGACAGTGGTTTACAACAGACAGTACAGAAATAGTTAGGTCATTGAAAGTAATGTACATTTGGGTGCCCTCGGCGTATAGGTGTTATTGGAGGCCAAATGACCAAATTACTACCCCAAGACAAGAGATGTACAATACTAAAGTACAACATTTAGAAAAAAAGGAGCCTTGTGAGACCTCTATAGAGAGTGAAAGTGGAAGGGAGAATGTGCTAGAGGTGGGTACACTACAGGAGCAGTTACAGAGGTAGGAAGTGACCCAGGAGAGAACTGTGTCTAGATGGACAATGGAGTGAAGGATGTGTAGAAGAAGTGTTCAAAGCAGCAGAGAGTTACAGGAGAACGAGAATTGCAAAAATAAAATATTAATATTTATTTATATACAATTGCAGTAATCAAATGAAAATCAAAATTAAAACAAACTGTAAATACAAACTTCTTTATAAACAAAAAAAAATACAAACACATGGATGTTGGTTTTATCCCATTGGTTAATGGCTGTCTTCTTTATCTGTTTAAAATATTATAGAAAAAGAGATAAAACTTTGGCCATTTTGAAACAAATTATTACTTGACTGTGTGAGCTTTGTGCACACCTGTACTTTCAAGCTGTAAAATCTACAATTTGTTGCCTTAACTGTAACACAGAAAACAATAGATAAGGGTCGCGCTGCTAGACGTCAAGTAATATGAACAAGATAAAAAAAAACCTCAATAGCACGGAGGTTCTCCTGTCGAGCGAAGCAAGACAATCCACAGTATTCCATATAAGTATAATAATGCATTTAATATAATTGGCAATATTTGACACTTAAAATAACAATTTCTAATCATTCAAATGGACCATATATATTGGAACATAAGTGATCAAAATGCGACACTATGATAAAAAACAAACATGCAAAAACAACCGCGGCTGCAAAAAAAGTTGGTGTACACAATAAAAGAAACAACCAAAAACAAGATGGTCATCATTCATAAAATCCAGAACATAGAGAGCAACCAGTGTGCACAGATATATACTTGGCTTTTCAAAGGGACAAAAGAATAATTGTCCATAGTCACGGTCTCCTCCGTAATTATACAGTGTGTGTTGGTAAAATAAATCTCTCAGTCACCTGGTATATAGCGGTTCATCAGAGAAGCTAGTAGTCCAATCTCTAAAAGCGCGATTCAGAGAACATAGGAGGAACATTTTTAATAAAGTTCAAAATCATAGTGTTTCAAGACACTTTGCTGATCATCACGGTGGCGACCCAAATGGTCTTAAATTAATAGGAGTAGAACAGGTGATTAACACAGAGAGAAGGGTTCATCGCTTCTCTAAACTTTGTCTGTGTGAATCATCATGGATTTTTAAACTTGCCACTTTAAGTCTGGCTTGAATGAAGCTCTGGACCATCATTGTCTGAATTAATACTCCCCTAGCACCTCTGGAACCTGCCTATTGTAACTATATAATCTATCGCTACATCTTTGGTGTCTAGATACTATATCTGTACATGTTGATCTGCGTATACTGGTGTATACATCTATGGATGTCTATCCATGCAGGTTCGTGTATGCGTACATTTGTTAGCAACGACACAACTGTATGTGTGTTTTTTTGCCTCTAAAATAATGTATTTTTGGATGATATTGGAGCCTCACATTGGGCTAAAACAATACTCTAATGATTTTTCTATGGTGATATGTGTCTCCATTCATATGAGTTCTGATGAAACTGCGGGTCTGTTGATAATGTCACAATATGTTTCAGTATATCTACATAGCAGTCTTGATACATATTTACTCATGAACTCTGGAATGGGATTTTTGTCTTCCACCACACTTTTCATCTCTTGTTTCTACCTAGGGATAATTGTAGGTTTATACTGTGTTATAGATTGTTACTAGACCCTCGATTTGGTAGTCTTTCCTGGTGTCTGCTGTATCTCCTCGATAAGCAGTGAGGTTTATGTTTATTTTAGAATTATCTTGTATTTTTGGATACAATTTATTAATTATGATTGTTATTTTTTATATAAGTGTCTGTGTGGGTGATTCTATATAATCTATTCCCCGCTCACTTTTTATTTATACTTTTTTTTAAAATAGTTGTTTTAAATGTTAACGTGTGGATCCAAGCCATTAATTAAACAACTTAATACTTCGGATGAGGTTTGCAATCAACTAATATACCTGTTAATTAGCCCTCTGCTTAAGGACATCCCACAAACCCCTCAGTAGCTTTGAGAAAGTGCTCCGTAGAGGCACGAAACGCGTCAGAGGGGTTCTGTGTGTTTATATCCGGTGTCACTCACCGGACTGTGAGTGCTATTTATCGTGTGTTTAGGAACCGTGGCCGTCCACCATCCTGAGGGTCTGCGCATGTGCAGCCCTTTTTAAACCTTCAGTGCATGTTCCTTTTAGTTAATTGGCTGATCAGGCAACACTTCCTATTTAAAGCACCTGAGGTCAATACCTCGTTGCCTGATCTTGGAGTCTCATTCCCCATGATCCTCTGAAGGTGTTCCTGTGTTTCCTCGTGTGTTCAGCTCCAGCTGATTCCTGTTGTTCGTTTGTGAGTTTCCAGACCACTTCATCTCCCCTGTGTTTCATCGTGACTGCATCAGCTGATTCCTATCCGCTGCCTCTGTGCTACTTCAGTTTGCAGTCCACTTCAACTCTCCTGTGTTTCATCGTGACTGCACCAGCTGATTCCTATCCGCTGCCTCCGTGTATCTACAGTATCCTGCTCACTTCAACTCTCCCGTGTTTCATCGTGACTGCACCAGCTGATTCCTATCCACTGCCTCCGTGTATCTGCAGTTCCCTGCTCATCGCAACCCTCCAGTACTCCTCGCGTCTGCAGCCAGCTGATCCGCTCTCGGTGCTTCTACAGTGTCTCCGCTTGTGTCAACTCGCCTGTCTGCATTGGATCAACGCCCCGCTGCTTTCATCTCGTCTAGACCATCTCTACTCTTCAATGTTCTCCAGGTGTCCAGTTCTATATACTACTGCTTCCTGAGTATTTGTTTCTATCCCTGCTGGTTCACCTACCTGTGCGCTGCACCTACTAGATTACCGCTTCTACCCTCCTGGGACTTCGTATCCTGCCGGCCTCCCGTCGTCCAGGTATCTCTGCACTTCTGTCTGACAGCCTGCTCTCCTGAACCACGGTATGCATACTTCTCATTGACTGTGCTGGTGTATTGCATATCTTGCTGGACTGAGTTGTTCTCCTCTGGAGTTTACTATCCGCTGAGACTATTGCCATCATTTGACTGTGTTACCTTTTGCCTGGATAGTTCTTGTGACTTTGTATTATTGTGCAGTGCTGTTCAGTCATTACTATATTGTGCATATCATCGTGGGATCAAGTTCAGTGTGGCCGTGTAGACTCTGCATTGCATTTCTCTCCCCGTGCTCCTCCTCACATATATATTCAGTGGTACAACTTGCTGGAGGCAGACAACTGTTCCCTGTTTCCTGAGTCACCTGTTTCCAGTATCCTTTCACATAGCAGTGGTACAACTTGCTAACGCAGACCACTGACTTCCCGGATACCTCCACCCGGATTCCATTCCTTCACCTAGACAGCAGTAAAACTTGCTAAATGCAGACCGCTGACTCTCATCACCTCTTCGTTACTTCTGGACATTCCTCCTCACTATAGCAGTGGTACAACTTGCTATCCGCAGACCACTGACTACCCTCACGTTTCCCTTGTCCATTCAGTTCCTCGTGTACTATTATTAAATATTACCAGTGCTGCTAGTCATAGACTTTCCACGAGCATTCTCTACCATCTGCTGTCTCCTGTTCCGTGATCACCCCGCTACCAGAGTACCATATTACCACCTATACTGCTCTGGTGAGTCCATCATCTGGTGATCCCTGGGTAAAGACTCCTAGTGCCCGTGACATCCGAAATTTGAACGTGTCTTCCACTGGACCATCTAAGTGTGGCTTTACAATTAGTAATTTGTCTCCTATTATCCTGGGTATCTTACTACAACTCGTTGGTCTATATAGAAGCGTCTATCAATACTCGCTCCCATCAACCTGCTCAGCCACTCTGATTACGTTATAGCTGGTAGTGAGACAACACACCCATTTGATCTATGCTGTATAGCGGAGCTTGTGCTGTCTAGGTTGGTTAATTCTGGAGGGAGAGAGACCATCCACAAGTCGGACTACTAGCTTCTCTGATGGACCGCTATATATCAGGTGACTGAGAGATTTATTTTACCAACACACACTGTATAATTACGGAGGAGACATGCCTATGGGCAATTATTCTTTTGTCCCTTTGAAAAGCCAAGTATATATCTGTGCACACTGGTTGCTCTCTATGTTCTGGATTTTATGAATGATGACCATCTTGTTTTTGGTTGTTTCTTTTATTGTGTACACCAACTTTTTTTGCAGCCGCGGTTGTTTTTGCATGTTTGTTTTTTATCATATTATTTTATCATGGGTCTGCAGCAGTGAAGGAGTCTACCTATTAGTAGGTTTCTCTATTTTTCTACTCTCCTACATTTATATTAGCTGTAATCCCCAGTAACTCTCCAGTGTGCGCCCTTTATGCCTATTGGGATTTTTTTGTTAACTGTAACACAGGTCCCCCAATAACCTAAAAGGAATAACATTGTTAACTATAGATACTTACATACTGCAAAAGGCAACTCCTTCATGTCTTGATCTTCCTCCATGAAATGATCCTTGCCGCACCTTCTTTGTGCTCCAGCTGACAGCTGGGTCATAAGGTCTGTTGTAATAAATTGCAAACATTTAGCTATTTACTAAAATGGTGTCTGTTTCTCACTTATCCTCAAAATGAAAGACAATGCAAGGTATCTCCATTAGAAAACATTGATAAATCAATGTCTTAAAATCAATAAACACACAACACTTAGTTTATGTACTTAACTTGGGCAAAAAAGAAAATTCACATAGTGAGTCAGATATATGATTAACACAGACTATGCTTAGTTACTGAATATTTTTCAGGTGACGCAGACATGTCCCAGCTAAGGCCTGGTAGTACTTCAATGAAAGTTAGTTTGGTGTACTTTAGCCTAAACTATAATAATCAAGCTTCATCATTATTTTTCTAAGTGCTATGGCTATAGAAGTCAGACCTGATAATCTCAGCAGGGGCAGAGGCAGCCCTTACGACCCTATTTCAAAATTGCAGATTTCAAAGGTTACATTTTTTTTAAGCGCGAACCGTCTGGGGCATGTATTTATATATGTCTAGAAAAATGAAACAGGCCTTTACTTTCATCACCAAACAACAATTGTATTTTTAGAATTTTAGAGAATTATATAAGTGTGATATAAACCATATTAGAAAAAGATTTTACCTTGCAAATCTGGAACCTGAAGTGGCTTACCTCCACATTTTCAAGAGGGCTGGGGATCTGTTGGATAAACATGCAACATGAAGATGTGCCAAAACACATAAGAACCATCTTAATATATATTAGATTGAAAAGCCCCCCAGCAAATAAAAAAAAAATGGGTTAAAATTTATAAGATAAAACAACACACATTACATATGATGATAGAGATGCACTGTTATTGTGGAACATAAAATATCTTACAAATATTTAAAGTGTCTATAAAAGGGTAAACTAAAATCTAGCTCTCAATACAAATAAAAGTCCACTATACAAAGCCCCACCAGAAAACTGCACTATAGAGTCCTTACCAATGTCAAGTGTGCTAGAACCAGTCTTTTATAGTGGATTATAATGAGACAAGTATATCCAGGTGTATGGCCCACTGTGGTATCAGATGATGAGATCTGATGCTGAGTCTATGCAATCTGTTGTTTAATTTTATACTGATTAAAAAATGTTTGCGTTTATTTCTTATTGCAAATTATTCTGATATGCGTTAGCATAGACTTTTATATTTTAATTTGTATAAAACAAAACATGATCCTTTATGTCTGTTACTAAGATGGTGTGTGCAGTTGTTCATTTAATTATGCTCATTAACACTTTAGGTTGCCACTAGTTCCTGTGTTGTGTTGTATATTTGTTTCAATCTGAAGTATGCCTTAGTGGTTATACAAACAAGCTGCCAACAGTAGGGTCATGAGTTCAAATCCGGAATTATGCCTGTATATGTGTGGACTTTGTATATTCCCATGTTTCTGTAGATTTACTCAAATGTGTCACTTATAGAAGAGTATGCTAGTATATGTTTTGGTGTTTGCACTGTCTATAGAATATCATGCACATTTATTATTGCGAACTATTAGCTATTAGCCCACGGTTATTTACAATTCAAAATTTCAGATGACACATTTTTCATGTCGGAGAACAAGAGAATGTGTGTGTAATTCTTTATTGTTTATCCTTAAACCTTCATGATGCCAATAGTGCATGTGTTGTGCTGTATGTTTTTTAGGAGCCCTCTAAGTTTGGTTTATGGTTTATGTACTCACATTTATTTTTACCTAATAGGACTTTCAAACATAGTGCTTGTCATTCAAGTCTATATAATATATATAATGCTCAATCAGCATGTTGCCTTATTGGTTAGACAATCCACTTTTCCATCAGTGGGATCATGAGTTCAATTCCTGACCCATTTTGTGAAATATGCTTATATTGATTGTTGAAATTTGTGTGGAGCTACAACACAGACAAGCAGCTGTTTAAAATAAATTGAATACAAACAAATAGAAAATATCCACAGATAAAAGCAAAAAACACCTAATTGCCCAAAAAACAGCAGAAGGAAAAAATGACAATCAATTTTAAGTCCAATTATTATTGTTATTGTTATTATTATTACTATTATTATTATTATTATTATACATCAATGCATTTCCATAGCAAATAATATAAACTGTGCATATATCAAGGATTTAGGGCTATAATATTTAATTGTATAACTATTGACACTAATAAAAATGATAAAAGAAAAAAAGCTTGTTATGAGAGAAGTTCATGCTCAGCTCTTCATTCTAGTCTATATAATTCACATATTGTTTCCACTTACATGTTGGCTTAGTGGTTGGACAATTCACCTTTCAACAGTGGGGACCTGAGTTTGAATCCTCATTCACAGCCTTATCTCTGTGGAATTTATATGTTCTTCCCATGTCTGTCTGGATTTACTATGTGTCCCTTATGCAAGAGTACGCTTTGTTTAAGTTCGTACAATTTTAACAAATTAAGCTGTTATGCCTTTCATATTATTATTACCGTATTATTAGCCGTTTTTTACAAATATCAAAAAAGGTATAGGCTAACTATTAGATATTACACATCAACCACTTTGCATTGCAATTTATTGCAACTGTGCATCCACCCATGTTTATTTAATGTTTGATATTAATATAAAATAAAATTGAAAAAGAAAAAATAAAATTTTAGTGAAGTCTATTAAGATATATGTTGTGCGTATTTAGTTGTGAGTGTTTACAACGAACGATGCTTTTTGAACAGTTTAATAGTGTAATTCAGCGCTGCTGCTATAGCTGTTTTGGACTTAAACATGTCCCTAAGCTTCCTTAAGTTTAAGCAAGAAGTTAAGAAAAGCACTAAGCATGTCCAACGGATCCAGAGGTAAACGCCTACTCTTCTTAAGTCAGTATGATCTCCTCCTAATCTACGCCCATTCACCTCCCTTTCCCAAACCTTTCTTCTTAAGTGTTGGGAGAACTTCTTAAGTGCAGTTAAGAAGATCTTAACTTACGCAACGGATTTTCCTTCTTATCGTCCTTTTCTGGGTCATGAGCAGAGAAGATTTTCGTAAGATCCGTAAAAAACAGCAGATAAGATCATTAATGAATCAGGTCCAAAAAAGCATAATGGGACTGATTTCCCAAATTGCTGAATAAGAAATGTGATGGCAGTCTGCAAAACGAGTATGTTGCTGCTCTAATATGCACAAACTAGCCCCATGTCTCGCTTCAATTAAATATTTTGTAAAAGTTCATCAAAGTTAGAAGAGTTTGTGCTGACTGTAAGCATCCAACTATTGTGGAGATGCTGCTTCTTTAATTCTCACACTTAAAGCTATGTAGTGGTCCAAATGCATCCATAGATGTTCATAAATGGCAGGAAAAATGTTACAATGTCTATTTCCAAGACCTTTTACCTGTATTAAAAGGATTCTTCAGGGATAAATTGAAAATGAAGACATGTTCATTCAGGTGTGGGTTATAGAGGTAAACTAATTATCTAGATTGGTGCACAGGTATCTACAGCTGTTGCCACTAATAGATTCCTATTGGTTCCCACAATACAGACAAATTAAATAAAGAAAAGATAAGAAAAAAATGCAATGAGACACAGTATAAATAAAGCAAATACTGATAGCACACACTACAAAAATTCACGGGAATAGCCTCATTTACAGATGCACCCGATGGAAACAACAAGTTGTCAGGTGCCGTCCTGCACGGCTGCCTGTCCTTCCGTCCAGTGCGTCTGGTTGCTTAGCAATCCCTTGGAGCACCCCTAAAGATACCTTCTCCACCACGGCCTTTGTGAACTCCTGCTCCTCCGGGAACTTCATTTCGGCGGATCTGGCTTCGCAGCTCCAAATACCCTTAAAACCATTGCCTCAACCGTTATCCCTGACGGCAGTCGATGGTAGTCGTGTCACTCACGGCTCCATCTCCTCCATGACTTCTCCTGTGCGGTTGATGGTAGGGGCAGTTTATAGCAAGATGATCCAACAAGTCCATTAATCCCTTCATCTTGGGGCTACCGTGGCTAAGGATGCATTCTCCCCAAATGGATTGGGGCCGCGCTCAAGTTATTTCGTGGGGTTCAGGATGTAGTCTTAAATATTTGTCCAAAGTTTTGCCTCCAAGATTTCAAGTTATGGCCCATTCCGAGTAAACTAATCTTCCTGCGGCCTATATGGAATTCCAAGATGTATTCAGCAAGGTTGAAGCAGAGACCCTGCCTCCTCATCGTCCCTGGGATTGCGTTTTATCTCCTGACCAAGCGATCCCCAAAGGGCGGACCTATCCGTTATCTCGTCCAGAGACGTCAGCCATGTCTCAATACATCACTGAGAACCTGAAATGGGGATTTATTCGTAGGTCCACTTCTCCAGCTGGCGCAGGTTTCTTTTTCGTCAAGAAGAAGGATGGGTCTCTTCTGCCTTGTATCGATTATCGTTCTCTCAATCGCATCACTGTCAAAAATCGATATCCAAATTTTTTTCTAACTTGGACCTCCGTGGGACCTATAATTTGATTCGCATCAAGAAAGGGGACGAATGGAAAACGGCCTTTAACACCAGAGATGGGCATTTTGAGTACCTGGTGATGCCCTTCGGCCTCTGCAATGCCCCAGCTATCTTCCAAACTTTTGTTAATAATATTTTTCATGACCTGTTATACACTTCAGTGGTAGTGTATTTAGACGATATTTAAATATTTTCTAAAGATTTGAAATCTCATCGGGAACAAGTAAAGGAGGTCCTACATAGACTCCGGAAACACCACCTCTACTTCAAGTTGGAGAAATGCGTGTTTGAAGTCACTCAGGTACCTTTTCTCGGTTTCATTGTGTCAGGTCAAGGTCTATGTATGGATCCCACCAAGGTGACAGCTATCCTGGATTGGCCTCAGCCACAAGGCCTTAAAGCGTTTCAAAGGTTCATCGGCTTCGCAAACTATTATCGCCAATTTATTTGGGGATTCTCCTCCATCATAGCTCCCATTACAGCGTTAACCAGGAAGACTGCCAATCCTAGGGTTTGGTCCTCGGAGGCCATGTCTGCCTTCACAACATTAAAGAAAGCATGCTCTTCAGCTCCAGTTCTGTCCCAGCCAGACCAAGAACGACCCTTCTTTTTAGAGGTAGATGCCGACATTTGCAAATTCATTGCCTCCTGCACTATTTGTGCTCAACACAAGACTTGTAGAAGAGCTCCGGCAGGGCTCCTTCGTCCACTCCCTATTCCCAATGCTTCTTGGGACAGTGTGGCCATGGATTTTATTACAGATCTACCCCACAGTGCTGGGTTTACCACTATCTGGGTGGTTATTGATCGCTTTTAAAAAATGGCACACTTTATTCCTCTAACTGGATTGCCCACAGCCAGTCGTCTTGCAGATATCTTTATCAAGGAGATATTCAGGTTACACGGCTGCCCTAAGGAGATCGTTTCGGACCGTGGAGTCCAATTCACTTCCCAGTTCTGGAGAACCTTTTGCGGTAAATTGAACAAATAATTAAAATTCTCTTCGGGGTATCATCCCTAAACCAACGGACAGATGGAGTGAATCAATCAGGATCTTGAAACATTTCTTCGCTGTTTTACCTCTGACAATCAGAGTAAATGGTCTCAATACCTTCCTTGGGAGGAGTTCTCTCATAACCAACACATTCATGAGTCCACGGGATTCTCCCTATTCTTTATTGTATATGGAAGTCATCCTGTTTTTCCGGATCTTTTTCCAGGGTCCTCCTCACCGGTTCCAGCCGTAGATACCCTCTATCTGGAGTTTGCTCTTATTTGGGTCAAAACTAAGACGGCTTTACTCAAGGCTACTCAGCATCAC
Source organism: Mixophyes fleayi (assembly GCF_038048845.1). Classification (NCBI taxonomy): domain Eukaryota; kingdom Metazoa; phylum Chordata; class Amphibia; order Anura; family Limnodynastidae; genus Mixophyes; species Mixophyes fleayi. The sequence goes on along the minus strand of NC_134412.1, from coordinate 50,349,822 downwards.
AAGATCTTTGCAGACCGTCATCGTAGGGCCACTCCCCTCCTAAAAGTGGGAGACCGAGTATGGCTATCCACCCGGGACCTGAAACTAAAAGTTCTTTCTATGAAGATGGCTTATCGATTTATTGGCCCTTACTCTATCCTGCAAGTAATCAATCCTGTGTGCTTTAAATTGAAACTTCCGCCTTCTCTGAGATGTCATAATACTTTTCATGTCTCATTACTACGAGCATTGGTACTCAACAAATTCTTTCATCCTCCCTGTCGTCCCCCACCTATACAAACCTCTTCTGGAACAGAATTCGAGGTCAATCGGATCTTGGCCTCCCGCATTCTTCATGGCAAACAGCAATATCTTGTCCATTGGAAAGGGTATGGCCCTGAGGAGAGATCATGGGTGGACAAGCAGGACCTTCACGCTCCCAGAGTTCTTAGAAGATTCCTTCAAACAGGAGGAGGAGGAAGAAGAGGAGGGTATACTGTCAGGCGCCGTCCTGCACGGCCGCCTGTCCTTCCGCCCAGCGCGTCTGGTTGCTTAGCAACCAGATGCATAACTTCCGGATTCTCAGCTCGCCCCGTTGATAGGCAACGGCACGCTATAGTGGATTCCTGGCACTGAATATGACAGCGCTGCAGCGCTGATGTTAATTGGAGCACTCCTGTATTTAAACTTCCTCTGGCCCTCCTACCAGTGCCAGAGTATCAGGTCTTCCTGTCTCCAGCGTGTTAGTGTGTATTCCAGTCTTCTGCATTGTTCCTGACTATCCCCGTGCTGCTTGTGACCTTTTGACCCGGACCATTTTGACCACCTCTATTTGGATTCTCCCTTGTACTGCGCTACTTGAACGCTATCAACCCGGCTTATCTCACCATTCTTTCAGATATCCTTGTGTACCTTATACCTCCAGAACGTTACCGACCCGGCCTGTCTGACACCTCTCGTATCTCGCTGTTGACTTGTGGGAGAACCGCGACCTGCGTGTCCCTGCAGCGGAGTCCATACTTCCTTGCGGGGGTCCCTGGTGAATATCAGGGGCACGTTAGATTCCGCACATTCCTCTGAGTTGCGCCAACAACAGCAGGTATGCATATAGTTGTGACACAAGTGCTGTATCAACCAGAACTTCCCCGCCACCTTCTTGTAAACCACCCCCACGAGGGAAACCACAAAGGTCCAAAAAAAGGGGCTCCGGGAAAGGGCCGCACATGCGCCCTAGTTTAATCTTGTTAACCTTCTTCACTAAAGCCAAAAAGCTGACTTCAAAATTTTCCCATACGGTCAGCAGACGTAACCCGTGAAGAAAGCAGAATGCATAAATTCAGCTTCCGACTTGTGAAGGTAGCGAGCAAGCCAATGACACAGACTGACAAAGTTAAGGGAACTGACAAAATTCATCGGACCTGGCTAAACAACTGTAACTGATGCTCTGTCTGTAACTGGGCTGGATTGTATCTCTGGAGCAGAATTAGTGATTATGTGCAAAAAAGTGGGTGACTTAATTAGGTTAGCATGGAAATGAAATGACTGGTACAGATGCTGGTTGCTGTGAGTTCAAGAGACTAGAGAATATGAATGGCACTGGAGACTGGCAATTATTGAAGAATAGCAAGATGGTGGTCCGATTTAGCAAAGGAGACCGGACTAGAATGCTGGACCAGACCGAAACCGAATTGCTGGATCGGACTGAAGCCAGATTGTAGGACTGGACAGCTGGACCTGGCTAGAACCGTAATAATGGACTGGACTGTAACTGGATTGCTGGACTGGACTGGGAGCGGATTGCTGGACAGGACTGGGACCAAATTGCACACTGCACTATCTGAGCAGAAATGACTGAGAAAACTGCAGAATGCTGGAAACCAGGTTGGAATCAATGTTGCACTGGTAACAGGTAAGTGCTCCAGGAAGTCCTTTTATACTAACTGTTATCACCTGATTGGAGGCTGTGGTCAGCTGAGCTGAAGCAGCACTCTGACTGGCTGAGAGAGATTAGGTGACTGGATCCAAGATAACGGCACCCAGTAACTGGTTTTGAAGGGAACCCCGGAGTGGAGACTGATATCTCCAGATTGGAAGCTGCAGTCAGCTGAGCTGAAGCAGTACTCTGGGTAACCGGGAAATGCCTCACTGGAGTGAGGAGACATGTGAAACCGCAGAAATGCAGTATTTCGGCTGCTCTCCAGGACCCAACCGGATACCACAGGGATGTGAACATGCTGAAAAAAGGTTAGAGGAGGCAGATCACCAGACCCCCATAGGTAGGGGAGGATCCTGGCTCCGACATCAGACACAAGGAGAAGCACCAGAGCCCCTAATCATGCCCCACCCAACTGCAGTGGTTGCAGGCAGCATGGAAGGGTCTGAGCAAGAGCTCATCGGCCGCTAGTGTTACCTAACAATCTGCTGCTACCCTACAGCCACCCTCATTGCCAGAGCCGCATGACCTTGGGATCCTGCGAGCACTGATTTGAGAGGGAGGGTCAGGTACAAGCTCCTCTTCATTTATACTAGAGGGCCTCCTATCCCTACTGTGAAGTCTGCACAAGGAGGCTGGTGGGCCAATTATTCTCTTCACGACACACGTGTCGAGCCGACTGCACCGGAAGTGATGATGTAGTGGGTTGGGACACTGTTGGCATTGGGGATGGCTTCCCCCTCCTCAATGAGTAGTGCTAGGCTCCCTCCTCATGATTCAGCTGGGACAGCCGCACCCAACAGTGTCCATAGCCGTTCCAATGCCACTTCCAGTGTAGCCAGCTGGATGAGCATGCCACGAGGAGGAATAACCTGCCATGCTGCCAGTCTAGAGACATGGAAACTCACTCCCCTAGAAGAATAGCGGCGGCCACGGGGAGGCACGACAGGGGAAATTGTGGTGAGCAGGGGGGAGCCAGCACTCCATGTCCGATGAGGTGCGGCCAGGGCTCTCCATCGGAATGACTGGGGCACAAGAGAGCACAGAAATAGGGGAAAATATGGTCAGGCTAGGAGGTGTAGGAGGCAAATAATGGGAACTACTGGACAGGAAAAATTGGTCAGCTGGGAGAAGCCTAAACAGGGTCAAGGAGAACAGAGTAAAATAAAGGGAGAGGAAAGAAAGGAAGGAAACAGCATCAAGGGTGAAGGAAGTAAAAAATAAAGAGAAAACAAAGCTAAAGGGAATAAAATAATGAAAGCACGCTGGGTTTGGCAGGTGGAAGAACAGTGAATACTTACCCTTGCAATTTTTCCTGGATCCTAGAGGTAGAACCTTAATCAGCCAAGGTCTTTTACAGCCTTCCCTAAGTCCTTCCATAGAGATACTACCAATGGACGTACCTCACTCCCCTGTCTGTTCCCTAACCCTTTAGAGAGATTCAAACTAGTTAATTTCCCTGGCATAAATCATCCCTCATTTATAATTAATAGAAAGCTTTCCGCCATTTGGGCTAGACTCCCAGCTGTTCTGCCTTGGGTTGCAATTTTTCCATGTAAGCAATCATTGTATATTGTTTTACAGATATGTTTTGCAAAACCTAGTAGAAAATACTTCCATTAGCTCTCTGAATTGTGTGCTCAATTCTCAGTTCTGATGCAACACAATGCACTAAATCTGTCAGTCCCTGAAATCTTTGCTGAAATGACAGCATTCTTAGTGTATGCCCGCAGCTTCATCTCGGTTGAGATTTAACGGCCTGCGGGCATACTGTCCAAGGCCTCTGCCAGGACCCGCAGCTACTATAATGCTATACTTTCCAATAATCTGCTCTATGATTGGTTCTCAGAGCACATGTTGGCGAGTTCACATTATTCATGGATCTTTTCCATCCTTGTCTGCATAATGTCGGCTTGTCATTCATTCCTCGGGTCCTAGCAACGGGGGTGTGATGGAGCTATGCAAAAAGTATTCCACTATATGCAATGACAGGAATTTGGTAACAGGAATCTAGCCCTCTAGGTCCCAGCATGGCCATGCAGTCATTGAATATTCTTGCCCTTGTAGTACTAGTGCTCCTTTGGCTACACCTGTCCATCCTGGCACCTAGATTGGTCCAGTTAACTTTTACTTACATGGTACTTAATATTGTATTCCCACTCACACACTGTTTAGTTAAAGGATACATTATTTTCATATCATGGGTGGATCCCCCTTTGTTTGGGGGGGTGAGCTAGTAGCACATCACTCTAGGAAATGCAGGCCAGTGAAGACTAATCAAGGCTTATTTGCCAATATGGCAGGGGGATACTATGTTTTTGGAGGCAAAGCAAATTGCTGAATATTAGTGAAATAGGCCGCTCCGAAATTGGTTCACTGTTTGGAATATTCATTTGGACAGTTGTTTAGGAAGTATAATATTTAACTTTGTGGGACTTTTGTCTGTACAAATGTTTTTTTTTATTTATTTTAGGATTTATTAATAGATTCTTGCTATCCACATCACAATCTTACTGAGGATTTAAATTTTAAGCAACACAGAGAGTATAATAGTGTTACTGACAGTGAGTGAAATTGGAGGGCAGTTGGAGACTCTGGCATGAGGGACAATAATAAGCTGGTTTAGAACCTGTTGAGCTTAAGGTATCGCTGTGACATTTATAAGAGAATGCATAAAGACAGTGGTTTACAACAGACAGTACAGAAATAATTAGGTCATTGAAAGTAATGTACATTTGGGTGCCCTCGGCGTATAGGTGTTATTGGAGGCCAAATGACCAAATTACTACCCCAAGACAAGAGATGTACAATACTAAAGTACAACATTTAGAAAAAAAGGAGCCTTGTGAGACCTCTATAGAGAGTGAAAGTGGAAGGGAGAATGTGCCAGAGGTGGGTACACTACAGGAGCAGTTACAGAGTTAGGAAGTGACCCAGGAGAGAACTGTGTCTAGATGGACAATGGAGTGAAGGATGTGTAGAAGAAGTGTCCAAAGCAGCAGAGAGTTACAGGAGAATGAGAATTGCAAAAATAAAATATTAATATTTATTTATATACAATTGCAGTAATCAAATGAAAATCAAAATTAAAACAAACTGTAAATACAAACTTCTTTATAAACAAAAAAAAATACAAACACATGGATGTTGGTTTTATCCCATTGGTTAATGGCTGTCTTCTTTATCTGTTTAAAATATTATAGAAAAAGAGATAAAACTTTGGCCATTTTGAAACAAATTATTACTTGACTGTGTGAGCTTTGTGCACACCTGTACTTTCAAGCTGTAAAATCTACAATTTGTTGCCTTAACTGTAACACAAAAAACAATAGATAAGGGTCGCGCTGCTAGACGTCAAGTAATATGAACAAGATAAAAAAAAAACAAAAAAAAAACTCAATAGCACGGAGGTTCTCCTGTCGAGCGAAGCAAGACAATCCACAGTATTCCATATAAGTATAATAATGCATTTAATATAATTGTGATGATCAGCAAAGTGTCTTGAAACACTATGATTTTGAACTTTATTACAAATGTTCCTCCTATGTTCTCTGAATCGCGCTTTTAGAGATTGGACTACTAGCTTCTCTGATGGACCGCTATATACCAGGTGACTGGGAGATTTATTTTACCAACACACACTGTATAATTACGGAGGAGACGTGCCTATGGGCAATTATTCTTTTGTCCCTTTGAAAAGCCAAGTATATATCTGTGCACACTGGTTGCTCTCTATGTTCTGGATTTTATGAATGATGACCATCTTGTTTTTGGTTGTTTCTTTTATTGTGTACACCAACTTTTTTTGCAGCCGCGGTTGTTTTTGCATGTTTGTTTTTTATCATAGTATCACATTTTAATCACTTATGTTCCAATATATATGGTCCATTTGAATGATTAGAGATTGTTATTTTAAGTGTCAATTATTGCCAATTATATTAAATGCATTGTAATACTTATTTGGAATACTGTGGATTGTCTTGCTTCGTTTGACAGGAGAACCTCCGTGCTATTGAGTTTTTTTTTTTTACCTTGTTCATATTACTTGACCTCTAGCAGCGCGACCCTTATCTATTGTTTTCTGTGTAACCTATCACTATAAGTGGGAGTGAGCTACCCACCGTGGGTCTGCAGCAGTGAAGGAGTCTACCTATTAGTAGGTTTCTCTATTTTTCTACTCTCCTACATTTATATTAGCTGTAATCCCCAGTTACTCTCCAGTGTGCGCCCTTTATCCCTATTGGGATTTTTTTGTTAACTGTAACACAGGTCCCCCAATAACCTAAAAGGAATAACATTGTTAACTATAGATACTTACATACTGCAAAAGGCAACTCCTTCATGTCTTGATCTTCCTCCATGAAATGATCCTTGCCGCACCTTCTTTGTGCTCCAGCTGACAGCTGGGTCATAAGGTCTGTTGTAATAAATTGCAAACATTTAGCTATTTACTAAAATGGTGTCTGTTTCTCACTTATCCTCAAAATGAAAGACAATGCAAGGTATCTCCATTAGAAAACATTGATAAATCAATGTCTTAAAATCAATAAACACACAACACTTAGTTTATGTACTTAACTTGGGCAAAAAAGAAAATTCACATAGTGAGTCAGATATATGATTAACACAGACTATGCTTAGTTACTGAATATTTTTCAGGTGACGCAGACATGTCCCAGCTAAGGCCTGGTAGTACATCAATGAAAGTTAGTTTGGTGCACTTTAGCCTAAACTATAATAATCAAGCTTCATCATTATTTTTCTAAGTGCTATGGCTATAGAAGTCAGACCTGATAATCTCAGCAGGGGCAGAGGCAGCCCTTACGACCCTATTTCAAAATTGCAGATTTCAAAGGTTACATTTTTTTTAAGCGCGAACCGTCTGGGGCATGTATTTATATATGTCTAGAAAAATGAAACAGGCCTTTACTTTCATCACCAAACAACAATTGTATTTTTTAGAATTTTAGAGAATTATATAAGTGTGATATAAACCATATTAGAAAAAGATTTTACCTTGCAAATCTGGAACCTGAAGTGGCTTACCTCCACATTTTCAAGAGGGCTGGGGATCTGTTGGATAAACATGCAACATGAAGATGTGCCAAAACACATAAGAACCATCTTAATATATATTAGATTGAAAAGCCCCCCAGCAAATAAAAAAAAAATGGGTTAAAATTTATAAGATAAAACAACACACATTACATATGATGATAGAGATGCACTGTTATTGTGGAACATAAAATATCTTACAAATATTTAAAGTGTCTATAAAAGAGTAAGCTAAAATCTAGCTCTCAATACAAATAAAAGTCCACTATACAAAGCCCCACCAGAAAACTGCACTATAGAGTCCTTACCAATGTCAAGTGTGCTAGAACCAGTCTTTTATAGTGGATTATAATGAGACAAGTATATCCAGGTGTATGGCCCACTGTGGTATCAGATGATGAGATCTGATGCTGAGTCTATACAATCTGTTGTTTAATTTTATACCGATTAAAAAATGTTTGCGTTTATTTCTTATTGCAAATTATTCTGATATGCGTTAGCATAGACTTTTATATTTTAATTTGTATAAAACAAAACATGATCCTTTATGTCTGTTACTAAGATGGTGTGTGCAGTTGTTCATTTAATTATGCTCATTAACACTTTAGGTTGCCACTAGTTCCTGTGTTGTGTTGTATATTTGTTTCAATCTGAAGTATGCCTTAGTGGTTATACAAACAAGCTGCCAACAGTAGGGTCATGAGTTCAAATCCGGAATTATGCCTGTATATGTGTGGACTTTGTATATTCCCATGTTTCTGTAGATTTACTCAAATGTGTCACTTATAGAAGAGTATGCTAGTATATGTTTTGGTATTTGCACTGTCTATAGAATATCATGCACATTTATTATTGCGAACTATTAGCTATTAGCCCACGGTTATTTACAATTCAAAATTTCAGATGACACATTTTTCATGTCGGAGAACAAGAGAATGTGTGTGTAATTCTTTATTGTTTATCCTTAAACCTTCATGATGCCAATAGTGCATGTGTTGTGCTGTATGTTTTTTAGGAGCCCTCTAAGTTTGGTTTATGGTTTATGTACTCACATTTATTTTTACCTAATAGGACTTTCAAACATAGTGCTTGTCATTCAAGTCTATATAATATATATAATGCTCAATCAGCACGTTGCCTTATTGGTTAGACAATCCACTTTTCCATCAGTGGGATCATGAGTTCAATTCCTGACCCATTTTGTGAAATATGCTTATATTGATTGTTGAAATTTGTGTGGAGCTACAACACAGACAAGCAGCTGTTTAAAATAAATTGAATACAAACAAATAGAAAATATCCACAGATAAAAGCAAAAAACACCTAATTGCCCAAAAAACAGCAGAAGGAAAAAATGACAATCAATTTTAAGTCCAATTATTATTGTTATTGTTATTATTATTACTATTATTATTATTATTATTATTATTATACATCAATGCATTTCCATAGCAAATAATATAAACTGTGCATATATCAAGGATTTAGGGCTATAATATTTAATTGTATAACTATTGACACTAATAAAAATGATAAAAGAAAAAAAGCTTGTTATGAGAGAAGTTCATGCTCAGCTCTTCATTCTAGTCTATATAATTCACATATTGTTTCCACTTACATGTTGGCTTAGTGGTTGGACAATTCACCTTTCAACAGTGGGGACCTGAGTTTGAATCCTCATTCACAGCCTTATCTCTGTGGAATTTATATGTTCTTCCCATGTCTGTCTGGATTTACTATGTGTCCCTTATGCAAGAGTACGCTTTGTTTAAGTTCGTACAATTTTAACAAATTAAGCTGTTATGCCTTTCATATTATTATTACCGTATTATTAGCCGTTTTTTACAAATATCAAAAAAGGTATAGGCTAACTATTAGATATTACACATCAACCACTTTGCATTGCAATTTATTGCAACTGTGCATCCACCCATGTTTATTTAATGTTTGATATTAATATAAAATAAAATTGAAAAAGAAAAAATAAAATTTTAGTGAAGTCTATTAAGATATATGTTGTGCGTATTTAGTTGTGAGTGTTTACAACGAACGATGCTTTTTGAACAGTTTAATAGTGTAATTCAGCGCTGCTGCTATAGCTGTTTTGGACTTAAACATGTCCCTAAGCTTCCTTAAGTTTAAGCAAGAAGTTAAGAAAAGCACTAAGCATGTCCAACGGATCCAGAAGTAAACGCCTACTCTTCTTAAGTCAGTATGATCTCCTCCTAATCTACGCCCATTCACCTCCCTTTCCCAAACCTTTCTTCTTAAGTGTTGGGAGAACTTCTTAAGTGCAGTTAAGAAGATCTTAACTTACGCAACGGATTTTCCTTCTTATCGTCCTTTTCTGGGTCATGAGCAGAGAAGATTTTCGTAAGATCCGTAAAAAACAGCAGATAAGATCATTAATGAACCAGGTCCAAAAAAGCATAATGGGACTGATTTCCCAAATTGCTGAATAAGAAATGTGATGGCAGTCTGCAAAACGAGTATGTTGCTGCTCTAATATGCACAAACTAGCCCCATGTCTCGCTTCAATTGAATATTTTGTAAAAGTTCATCAAAGTTAGAAGAGTTTGTGCTGACTGTAAGCATCCAACTATTGTGGAGATGCTGCTTCTTTAATTCTCACACTTAAAGCTATGTAGTGGTCCAAATGCATCCATAGATGTTCATAAATGGCAGGAAAAATGTTACAATGTCTATTTCCAAGACCTTTTACCTGTATTAAAAGGATTCTTCAGGGATAAATTGAAAATGAAGACATGTTCATTCAGGTGTGGGTTATAGAGGTAAACTATCTAAATTGGTGCACAGGTATCTACAGCTGTTGCCACTAATAGATTCCTATTGGTTCCCACAATACAGACAAATTAAATAAAGAAAAGATAAGAAAAAAATGCAATGAGACACAGTATAAATAAAGCAAATACTGATAGCACACACTACAAAAATTCACGGGAATAGCCTCATTTACAGATGCACCCGATGGAAACAACAAGTTGTCAGGTGCCATCCTGCACGGCCGCCTGTCCTTCAGCCCAGCACGTCTGGTTGCTTAGCAATCCCTTGGAGCACCCCTAAAGATACCTTCTCCACCACGGCCTTTGTGAACTCCTGCTCCTCCGGGAACTTCATTTCGGCGGATCTGGCTTCGCAGCTCCAAATACCCCTAAAACCATTGCCTCAACCGTTATCCCTGATGGCAGTCGATGGTAGTCGTGTCACTCACGGCTCCATCTCCTCCATGACTTCTCCTGTGCGGTTGATGGTAGGGGCAGTTCATAGCGAGATGATCCAACAAGTCCATTAATCCCTTCATCTTGGGGCTACCTTAGCTAAGGATGCCTTCTCCCCAAATGGATTGGGGCCGCGCTCAAGTTATTTAGTGGGGTTCAGGATGTAGTCTTAAATGTTTGTCCAAAGTTTTGCCTCCAAGATTTCAAGTTATGGCCCATTCCGAGTTAACTAATCTTCCTGCGGCCTATATGAAATTCCAAGATGTATTCAGCAAGGTTGAAGCAGAGACCCTGCCTCCTCCTCGTCCCTGGGATTGCGTTTTATCTCCTGACCAAGCGATCCCCAAAGGGCGGACCTATCCGTTATCTCGTCCAGAGACGTCAGCCATGTCTCAATACATCACTGAGAACCTGAAATGGGGATTTATTCATAGGTCCACTTCTCCAGCTGGCGCAGGTTTCTTTTTCGTCAAGAACAAGGATGGGTCTCTTCGGCCTTGTATCGATTATCGTTCTCTCAATCGCATCACTGTCAAAAATCGATATCCAAATTTTTTTCTAAATTGGACCTCCGTGGGACCTATAATTTGATTCGCATCAAGAAAGGGGACGAATGGAAAACGGCCTTTAACACCAGAGATGGGCATTTCGAGTACCTGGTGATGCCCTTCGGCCTCTGCAATGCCCCAGCTATCTTCCAAACTTTTGTTAATAATATTTTTCATGACCTGTTATACACTTCAGTGGTAGTGTATTTAGACGATATTTAAATATTTTCTAAAGATTTGAAATCTCATCGGGAACAAGTAAAGGAGGTCCTACATAGACTCCGGAAACACCACCTCTACTGCAAGTTGGAGAAATGCGTGTTTGAAGTCACTCAGGTACCTTTTCTCGGTTTCATTGTGTCAGGTCAAGGTCTATGTATGGATCCCACCAAGGTGACAGCTATCCTGGATTGGCCTCAGCCACAAGGCCTTAAAGCGATTCAAAGGTTCATCGGCTTCGCAAACTATTATCGCCAATTTATTTGGGGATTCTCCTCCATCATAGCTCCCATTACAGCGTTAACCAGGAAGACTGCCAATCCTAGGGTTTGGTCCTCGGAGGCCATGTCTGCCTTCACAACATTAAAGAAAGCATGCTCTTCAGCTCCAGTTCTGTCCCAGCCAGACCAAGAACGACCCTTCTTTTTAGAGGTAGATGCCGATATTTGCAAATTCATTGCCTCCTGCACTATTTGTGCTCAACACAAGACTTGTAGAAGAGCTCCGGCAGGGCTCCTTCGTCCACTCCCTATTCCCAATGCTTCTTGGGACAGTGTGGCCATGGATTTTATTACAGATCTACCCCACAGTGCTGGGTTTACCACTATCTGGGTGGTTATTGATCGCTTTTAAAAAATGGCACACTTTATTCCTCTAACTGGATTGCCCACAGCCAGTCGTCTTGCAGATATCTTTATCAAGGAGATATTCAGGTTACACGGCTGCCCTAAGGAGATCGTTTCGGACCGTGGAGTCCAATTCACTTCCCAGTTCTGGAGAACCTTTTGCGGTAAATTGAACAAATAATTAAAATTCTCTTCGGGGTATCATCCCCAAACCAACGGACAGATGGAGTGAATCAATCAGGATCTTGAAACATTTCTTCGCTGTTTTACCTCTGACAATCAGAGTAAATGGTCTCAATACCTTCCTTGGGAGGAGTTCTCTCATAACCAACACATTCATGAGTCCACGGGATTCTCCCCATTCTTTATTGTATATGGAAGTCATCCTGTTTTTCCGGATCTTTTTCCAGTGTTCTACTCACCGGTTCCAGCCGTAGATACCCTCTATCTGGAGTTTGCTCTCATTTGGGCCAAAACTAAGACGGCTTTAGTGAAGGCTACTCAGCATCACAAGATCTTTGCAGACCGTCATCGTAGGGCCACTCCCCTCCTAAAAGTTGGAGACCGAGTATGGCTATCCACCCGGGACCTGAAACTAAAAGTTTCTTCTATGAAGATGGCTTATCGATTTATTGGCCCTTACACCATCCTGCAAGTAATCAATCCTGTGTGCTTTAAATTGAAACTTCCGCCTTCTCTGAGATGTCATAATACTTTTCATGTTTCATTACTACGAGCATTGGTACTCAACAAATTCTTTCATCCTCCCTGTCGTCCCCCACCTATACAAACCTCTTCTGGAACAGAATTCGAGGTCAATCGGATCTTGGCCTCCCGCATTCTTCATGGCAAACAGCAATATCTTGTCCATTGGAAAGGGTATGGCCCTGAGGAGAGATCATGGGTGGACAAGCAGGACCTTCACGCTCCCAGAGTTCTTAGAAGATTCCTTCAAACAGGAGGAGGAGGAAGAAGAGGAGGGTATACTGTCAGGCGCCGTCCTGCACGGCCGCCTGTCCTTCCGCCCAGCGCGTCTGGTTGCTTAGCAACCAGACGCATAACTTCCGGATTCTCGGCTGCCCGACTTCTGCAAGACAGCGCGCCCCGTTTATAGGCAACGGCATGCTATAGTGGATTCCTGGCACTGAATATGACAGCGCTGCAGCGCTGATGTTAATTGGAGCACTCCTGTATTTAAACTTCCTCTGGCCCTCCTACCAGTGCCAGAGTATTAGGTCTTCCTGTCTCCAGCGTGTTAGTGTGTATTCCAGTCTTCTGCATTGTTCCTGACTATCCCCGTGCTGCTTGTGACCTTTTGACCCGGACCATTTTGACCACCTCTATTTGGATTCTCCCTTGTACTGCGCTACTTGAACGCTATCAACCCGGCTTGTCTCACCATTCTTTCAGATATCCTTGTGTACCTCATACCTCCAGAACGTTACCGACCCGGCCTGTCTGACACCTCTCGTATCTCGCTGTTGACTTGTGGGAGGACCGCGACCTGCGTGTCCCTGCAGCGGAGTCCATACTTCCTTACGGGGGTCCCTGGTGAATATCAGGGGCACGTTAGATTCCGCACATTCCTCTGAGTTGCGCCAACAGCAGCAGGTATGCATATAGTTGTGACACAAGTGCTGTATCAACCAGAACTTCCCTGCCACCTTCTTGTAAACCACCCCCACGAGGGAAACCACAAAGGTCCAAAAAAAGGGGCTCCGGGAAAGGGCCGCACATGCGCCCTAGTTTAATCTTGTTAACCTTCTTCACTAAAGCCAAAAAGCTGACTTCAAAATTTTCCCATACGGTCAGCAGACGTAACCCGTGAAGAAAGCAGAATGCATAAATTCAGCTTCCGACTTGTGAAGGTAGCGAGCAAGCCAATGACACAGACTGACAAAGTTAAGGGAACTGACAAAATTCATCGGACCTGGCTAAAAAACTGTAACTGATGCTCTGTCTGTAACTGGGCTGGATTGTATCTCTGGAGCAGAATTAGTGATTATGTGCAAAAAAGTGGGTGACTTAATTAGGTTAGCATGGAAATGAAATGACTGGTACAGATGCTGGTTGCTGTGAGTTCAAGAGACTAGAGAATATGAATGGCACTGGAGACTGGCAATTATTGAAGAATAGCAAGATGGTGGTCCGATTTAGCAAAGGAGACCAGACTAGAACAGGAATGCTGGACCAGACCGAAACCGAATTGCTGGATCGGACTGAAGCCAGATTGTAGGACTGGACAGCTGGACCTGGCTGGAACCGGAATAATGGACAGGACTGTAACTGGATTGCTGGACCGGACTGGGAGCCGATTGCTGGACAGGACTGGGACCAAATTGCACACTGCACTATCTGAGCAGAAATGACTGAGAAAACTGCAGATTGCTGGAAACCAGGTTGGAATCAATGTTGCACTGGTAACAGGTAAGTGCTCCAGGAAGTCCTTTTATACTAACTGTTATCACCTGATTGGAGGCTGTGGTCAGCTGAGCTGAAGCAGCACTCTGACTGGCTGAGAGAGATTAGGTGACTGGATCCAAGATAACGGCACCCAGTAACTGGTTTTGAAGGGAACCCCGGAGTGGAGACTGATATCCCCTGATTGTAAGCTGCAGTCAGCTGAGCTGAAGCAGTACTCTGGGTAACCGGGAAATGCCTCACTAGAGTGAGGAGACATGTGAAACCGCAGAAATGCAGTATTTCGGCTGCTCTCCAGGACCCAACCGGATACCACAGGGATGTGAACATGCTGAAAAAAGGTTAGAGGAGGCAGATCACCAGACTACCCGTAGGCAGGGGAGGATCCTGGCTCCGACATCAGACACAAGGAGAAGCAGCAGAGCCCCTAATCATGCCCCACCCAACTGCAGTGGTTGCAGGCAGCATGGAAGGGTCTGAGCAAGAGCTCATCGTCCGCTAGTGTTGCCTAACAATCTGCTGCTACCCTACAGCCACCCTCATTGCCAGAGCCGCATGACCTTGGGATCCTGCGAGCACTGATTTGAGAGGGAGGGTCAGGTACAAGCTCTTCTTCATTTATACTAGAGGGCCTCCTATCCCTACTGTGAAGTCTGCACAAGGAGGCTGGTGGGCCAATTATTCTCTTCACGACACACGTGTCGAGCCGACTGCACCGGAAGTGATGATGTAGTGGGTTGGGACACTGTTGGCATTGGGGATGGCTTCCCCCTCCTCAATGAGTAGTGCTAGGCTCCCTCCTCATGATTCAGCTGGGACAGCCGCACCCAACAGTGTCCATAGCCGTTCCAATGCCACTTCCAGTGTAGCCAGCTGGATGAGCATGCCACGAGGAGGAATAACCTGCAATGCTGCCAGTCTAGAGACATGGCAACTCACTCCCCTAGAAGAATAGCGGCGGCCACGGGGAGGCATGACAGGGGAAACTGTGGTGAGCAGGGGGGAGCCAGCACTCCATGTCCGATGAGGTGCGGCCAGGGCTCTCCATCGGAATGACTGGGGCACAAGAGAGCACAGAAATAGGGGAAAATATGGTCAGGCTAGGAGGTGTAGGATCCAAATAATGGGAACTACTGGACAGAAAAAATTGGTCAGCTGGGAGAAGCCTAAACAGGGTCAAGGAGAACAGAGTAAAATAAAGGGAGAGGAAAGAAAGGAAGGAAACAGCATCAAGGGTGAAGGAAGTGAAAAATAAGGAGAAAACAAAGCTAAAGGGAATAAAATAATGAAAGCACGCTGGGTTTGGCAGGTGGAAGAACAGTGAATACTTACCCTTGCAATTTTTCCTGGATCCTAGAGGTAGAACCTTAATCAGCCAAGGTCTTTTACAGCCTTCCCTAAGTCCTTCCATAGAGATACTACCAATAGACGTACCTCACTCCCCTGTCTGTTCCCTAACCCTTTAGAGAGATTCAAACTAGTTAATTTCCCTGGCATAAATCATTCCTCATTTATAATGAATAGAAAGCTTTCCACCATTTGGGCTATACTCCCAGCTGTTCTGTCTTGGGTTGCAATTTTTCCATGTAAGCAATCATTGTATATTGTTTTACAGATATGTTTTGCAAAACCTAGTAGAAAATACTTTCATTAGCTCTCTGAATTGTGTGCTCAATTCTCAGTTCTGATGCAACACAATGCACTAAATCTGTCAGTCCCTGAAATCTTTGCTGAAATGACAGCATTCTGCTCACCAATGCTTGACAAAAAGACTCCTGCTTCTCTTACATTAGTATCAAACCATGGTCTCAACCGCTGGCCTGTAAGGTCATGAGAACAATGGTGGTACTTTAAGGAGCTGGAGCAGTCGTGCCTTCTGACTATGAAATATGGAGCGCTACACTCTGTCCCCTGTCTCCTAGTACTTGTAGTTCCCGGGTTGTCTAGGAGGAAGTGGAGCAAAGCTAAGAATGTCTGAGATGTGCTACTGTGCATATGCGGACACCTGAGTACAGGAAGTTCAGCTTTCGAACCGACACTTCCATCAGAGACAGTGAGGGGAACAGTTGCATCATAGAGAGCTGTGTGCCACATATTATAAAAAGTCCTCAAAATACTTTAGTAAGTGACCGGAGGCTCCCCAATAGATTAAGGCCTGTTGTACCTCAAATTATACCAATTGTGAGTACCTGCATATATCTACTGTTGTTATCAAAGTTCATTAAACAGCAACAAGTTCAAAAGCGCTGTGGCTTCACATCCACATTAAGGGGGGTATTCAATTGTTGCTCCAGACCGCAAAAAAACTAGCGCGTTAAAACTATTACCGTTTATACGGTAAACTTGCGCGTAAAAACCGTTAGTACGGTAGTTTACTCGCTGAATTTATACGGTAGTTTACTCGCTGAATTTATACGGTAGTTTACTCGCTGAATTTCATCTCGCAGCTCAGGGAGCTGCGAGATGAAACTCAGCGAGTAATTACAGTATAAACGGTAATAGTTTTAATGCGCTCGTTCTTCTGGCGGCCGGAGCAACAATACCCCCCTAACACTGCTGACACTTTTTATAATATCCAAAGATATAACCAACAGTAGTTTTTGGATGGGGACTTTCAGTTAAAAAGGCTATTTTGTGGACTTACAAATATATCTACCAGTAAAAAATGAAAATAGTAATTAGTATTTGGACTGCCTTTTTAAGAAAGAATGTTGATTTTCTTTACCATTAAAATTATACCTATGTATCTTGGCACTACCATAGTGTTTTCTAAGAGGAAAAAATTTTAATTAAATGTATGAAAATTTATGATCTAGACTGGACTCCCATGAAAATATAGCAGGAACATCTAGATTATTTTGGAAATTTATTTTGAAAAATATTAAATTAAAATAATTATAAAGATTGAATTGATTTTACCTCTAATATTTCAAATCTTACCATTATCTTCTCCAAGATGAGGATGACAATCTAATACACACTGTGACATGCAGGTGTCTAAAGCTGACAGTTGCTTGTGTTGCAATGGGTGTTTAATTCAATGAGGCTGCCTCAGTCGAATATATATGTGGCAGAGTATGGCACAGTAATAAATGTAAGTTACTGGATGTGGCGTATGTGTCAAAAGATGCCAAAAAGGACATATGGGTAAATGGCACCATCTAAGATAGTGAGATATCTAAGTGACAACTGCTTCAGAGGAAGGCACAGGGAAATGAAATTGCATGGACTGCCACTCTGAAAACTATGAGCCAGAAAATGGTCAAATGATATGCAAAGGAAGCTGTTGAGTCAATAATTGTACAAATCTGTTGGGAAACAGAATAAAGCAGAAAGGCCTGGCAACATGTGAAGTGTAAATTTCTAGGACATAAAGAGAAAAGATTGTTCATATCAGAGGACTATTAATAATGTATTCTATGTTAACTTTATGTGGGATTCATTTATATGTGAAGTACCTCTGGATAGGTCGCAGGGGAACTCAGTGGTGATGTAACATCGCAGATTTCTCCTCGCATTCCATTAAGGTGCAAAAAGAAATCCGCAATGTTGGTATACAGTAGTACTCAGAAATGTGTGCAGCAGTGATGTTCAGTGGAACATGACGGCTACTTGAATTCCCCCCAATTAATAAGCATTAAATTAAGCTCTTAACCAAGTTAACCCAAATACTATTTCATACAAATATTAAGACTCAAAATGCATTGAAATGTGAATATTCGAGAATTAAATTATTTTTGCTATGTGCTCTTGTTATTACCTAGTTGAATTTACAGTTATTTCTTAGCTGCATGATATTATTATTCAACTGGTATGATAGTCTGATTTAAAATGCTTAATAGAATAAAGCACAGTTGGTCTATTAAGTTATCAGAATGCAAATCTAAATAGAAATGTGTTTCTTAATCATGTGGATAATTCATGCTCACACACAAAATACCAGTAATTCCTTTATTAATGGGTCATTGTTAATTGCATAACACACTATTGTGCAGGAATGATCACCAAGAACTCCTAAGCATCTATGATGAGAGTTAAAGAACATGTATCAGGTTTTTCTATCTAGTGTTAAAATGTATGTACAGTTCTGTTACTAAACTCTTTTTTTTTCCATCCCCACAGTCAGAATGCTGTGAGATGTTCAGTAACAATGTTGCTCTTATGAAGCAGTCTATAGCATCGACCACTTAATCTTGCAAAGTCAAAGTGTCATTGCTTTCAATGATCTCATTATATAATTTCAGTTCTATTAAAAGTTTAAAACTCTCCACTGAGTATTAGTTACATGAGACATAAGTATTGGTGTTGCTCGCATATATCCCAAATATTAGTATTAAGCAATGCATATTTCAGAGTCAAAACTTAAACTCACACAGGCTGATTCATTAACGCAAAAAAATTAGTAAATTTGCTCCTAGACAAACCATGCTACAATGCAAGGGGTGCAAATTAGTTCATTATTTTGCACAAGGAAAATACTTTAAATACTGTTGTTTTGCATCGCACAAATAATTGATAAGTTACTACTTTTTTTTTGTTTTACTTTACTTAATGAATCAGGCCAACATTGTTCTTATTAATCTCATGTGTTAGTCCCAAATTGTAGTGAAGATTATAAACATCTCTACTAAATGTCACGAGCCGCGGCGGTACTCACAGACGCCGCGGCTCGCTTCCTGTCGGTCCCAACGTCCCGGCCGTCACCATGATGACCGGGACATCATTTCCTTCCAACTCCCGACCGTTGCCAAGGCAACGGTCGGACGCTTCCTCAGCGCCGTGTACTGGCAGCCAGGCGCGCATGCGCTCTAGGGACAATCAGGCAGATTTAGCCTGTGGCTGAATTAGCAGGCATTAGCCTGCAGGTGTGGATTTCAGGGCTAAGCCCTGATTGGTCTTGCTAGGTGCTGGCAATTAGCCTACAAGTGTGGCCATGTCTAGGGACAGGTTCTGATTGGTTGTGGGTTGTATTTAAGGCAATGAGGTCTGCTGCCTCATTGCCGGTTATAGCTTCTGTGCTCCAGTCTGCTGACCTGCTTGTTCCAGTTCCTGGTTCCTGTATCTATGTTTTGACTTCCCGTGTATGACCCTTGGCTTCGTATTTGACTTCGCTTGTGTTTCCTGTGACCCTGATCCTTGGCTCGTTTACCCGTTCTGCTACTTTGCCTGTGACCTCTGACCTCAGCTTGTTCATTGTTACTGTTACCTGCTGCCGACCTTTGACCTCTGTGTGGACCTGACTCTTCTTGCCTGGGTTCTCCCCAGCCGGTACACACTTCACGACCCTCTGTCAGTCTGCAGCCCAGTCTGTCCCCACCATCAGGGGCTCCAGTGAACACCTAACTGGCAGAGTAAACGCCGGGTTGTGTTGTGCTGGCTGGAGGGGTTCCTAACATTATAACCGGCCCACTCACGGAGACGAGGTTGGAATGGATGCAAGTGGATCCTCACCGTCTCCGGCACAAGCCCTAGCAGCCCATGTTGAGTCCTTATATCAGATGATCCAGGGATTGGCTGAGCGTCTGTCTGTTCAAGAAGAAGCCGCAAAAGTGTCACAACCCACTTCATGTTCCGTCTGCGAACCTAGGATGAACTTGCCGGATCGCTTCTCTGGAAATAGGTCCCTGTTTCGGAATTTCAGGGAGAGCTGCAAGCTCTATTTCTGATTGAGACCCCGCTCCTCTGGGTCAGAGCATCAAAGAGTCGGGATTATCATTTCCCTTCTACAGGGTGACCCTCAGTCCTGGGCGTTTTCCTTGCCGCAGACCAGTCCTGCCATGCAGTCAGTAGACGCTTTCTTCGAGGCGTTAGGTCTATTATATGACGACCCAGACCGTATTGCCTCCGCTGAAGCTCAGCTACGGGCCTTGAAACAAGGCCGGCGCTCGGCAGAAGAATACTGCGCTGAATTCCGTAGATGGTCACCTGATAGTGGATAGAATGATCCTGCCTTGCGGAGTCAGTTCCGTCTTGGCCTGTCGGAACAGGTCAAAGACTCTTTGGTGCAGTACCCATCTCCTACCTCTCTGGAGGATCTGATGCACCTCTCCATTAAAATCGACAGGAGATTTAAAGAGCGGAAAACCGAAAAGGAGACATCATCACATCTATCCGGCTTCATTCCTGTTCCCACGGATGGTGAGGAACCCATGCAATAGGGAGCGTATCGTCTCTCCCCCGAGGAAAGAGACAAGAGAAGATCACAGGGCTTATGTCTCTATTGCGGCACAAAAGGCCACTTCTCCCGCTCCTGCCCGAATAAGCCGGGAAAAGAGCATGCCTAGGGAACGAAGGGAAAGTTCACCTAGGTCTACAGATTGTCTCCCCGAAAAACGCCTTATTGATCCCTGCACAAATCACGTTTAGTGCTCGTTCAATGGACCTGTCCGCCTTCGTTGATAGTGGAGCTGCAGGCAACTTCCTGGACATCGGGTTCGCCCGCGCTGCTAAAATTCCAATGGTAGAACTCAAGTCCGCTATTACTGTCTGTGGCTTAGATGGAGGTCGGTTGCCTGGTGGCAAGATTTCCTGGGA
The DNA here is from genome assembly GCF_038048845.1 of Mixophyes fleayi. Taxonomy (NCBI): domain Eukaryota; kingdom Metazoa; phylum Chordata; class Amphibia; order Anura; family Limnodynastidae; genus Mixophyes; species Mixophyes fleayi. The sequence continues at coordinate 50,329,268 of NC_134412.1, read as the reverse complement.
GACCTCGTCACTACAATTAAAAATCGGAGCTCTCCATTCAGAGTCAATAACCTTCCTCCTTATCGATTGTTCATCAGTTCCCTTGATCTTGGGCCACCCATGGCTTTCCCGTCATAACCCTGTCATGGACTGGGTAAAAGGAGAAATTGTCCAGTGGAGCTCTTACTGTACACAGTCCTGCTTGTCACTGCCCCTGCGGGTGATTCAGTCTATTCCGGAGCAGCTTCCCTCACAATATCATGAGTTCTGGGATGTGTTCTCCAAGAAAGCTGCTGACACCTTACCACCTCACCGTGACTTCGACTGTGCCATCGAGCTTATTCCTGGTTCCAAGTTGCCTAAGGGTCGCCTGTACTCTCTCTCTGTTCCCGAGACCAAATCCATGCAGGAATACATCGATGAAAATCTGGAGAAAGGCTTTATCAGGCCATCTAAATCTCCCGTAGGAGCAGGATGCTTCTTTGTATCCAAAAAGGATGGAGGGCTAAGACCCTGTATAGATTACCGGGGATTGAATCTTATCACAATTAAGAACACCTATCCTCTTCCGCTCATTTCTGCACTTTTTGCTCAATTGAGAGGGGCTACGGTCTTCACAAAAATCGACCTTCGTGGAGCATATAATCTCATCCGTATCAAGGAAGGAGATGAGTGGAAGACGGCATTCAATTCGCACTCTGGCCACTACGAGTATCTGGTCATGCCGTTTGGCCTTAGCAATGCACCTGCAGTGTTCCAGGACTTGATCAATGAAGTTCTTCGGGAATTCCTTGGTTGTTTCGTGGTCGTCTATTTAGATGATATCCTCATCTATTCCAGATCTTTGCCTGCCCATCAGACTCACGTCAAACAAGTTCTACAGAAATTACGAGAGAACCACCTGTACGCTAAGCTGGAAAAGTGTGATTTCGAGGTGCAGAGGGTATCCTTTTTAGGCTATGTAATCTCTTCTGAGGGATTCTCCATGGATCCAACTAAGGTCCAGGCTATTTTGGATTGGGTGCAACCCAACAATCTTAAGGCGGTGCAGAGGTTCCTGGGCTTCTCCAATTATTATAGGAGATTCATTCACAACTTTGCTGACATTGTGGCTCCCATTGTCGCTCTGACCCGTAAAGGAATGGATCCAACTAATTGGTCGACCCAAGCAGTAGCCTCATTCGAAAGCCTGAAAAAGGCCTTTGTCTCTGCTCAGGTCCTTAGACATCCGGATCCAGCTAGGACATTTGTTCTTGAGGTCGACGCCTCTGACATCGGTGCCGGTGCCATCCTATCGCAGAAGGATCCTCATACTAATCGTCTGCACCCATGTGCTTATTTCTCCCGTCAGTTCTCTTCAGCAGAGGCCAACTATGATGTCGGTAATAGAGAACTATTGGCAATCAAATGGGCCTTCGAGGAGTGGCGGCATTGGTTGGAGGGTGCTTCACATCAGATCTCTGTCATTACCGATCACAAGAATTTACAATATATACAGTCAGCCAAACGTTTAAATCCCAGACAGGCCCGGTGGGCGTTATTCTTTACCCGGTTTAACTTCCTGATCACCTACCGACCAGGCTCCAAAAATGTCCGGGCAGATGCCCTATCCAGAAGTTTCTCGGCACACCACATTCCAGTCACTATCCCATAGCCGATTATTCCTCCTTCTGTAATCCATGCCGGGTTGACCCAAGATCTAAATATCACACTTCAGAGATTCCAGAAATTAGCCCCTGATACTACTCCGGAGCGATGTCTCTTTGTTCCAGTCCATCTAAGGAAGACGGTTATGGCAGAGGCGCTTAACAGTAGGATTGCGGGGCATCCTGGAATTTTCAAGACGTTAGAAATCCTTTCCCGTACAGTGATGGCCATCTATGTCTGCTGACGTCAAGAGTCATGTCCTCTCATGTGAGGTTTGTGCCAGAAACAAAGTTCCTAGGATCCGCCCAATAGGCCAGTTAGTTCCTTTGGCACCACCTGCAAAACCATGGACCCACTTGTCCATGGATTTTATAGTAGATCTACCACCTTCTGCAGGACACAATACCATTTGGGTCGTGGTAGACCGGTTCAGCAAGATGTCACATTTCGTTCCCTACCCAGACTGCCTACAGCTCGGGATTTGGCCGTCTTATTCATTCAACATATTTTCCGGCTCCATGGACGTCCTACTGACATAGTTTCCGATCGGGGTTCTCAGTTCATAGCAAAATTCTGGATATCTTTCTGTACCCTTCTTGGAATCAAGGTTAGTTTATCATCCGCATATCACCCTCAGTCAAATGGGCAAACCGAAAGAATAAACCAGTCCTTAGAAAAGTTTTTACGATGCTACACTTCAGAGTTCCATGATAATTGGTCTTCCTTGTTACCCTGGGCGGAATTTGCCTGTAACAATTCCTGTCATTCATCTACTAAAACTTCTCAGTTTTTCTGCAATTATGGTTTTCACCCCAGATCAAACTCCTTGTATTCGCTTAACCCAGTTGGTGTCCAGGAGATCCGTTCCACTGCAAGAGATCTCAGAGTTATCTGGAGGAAAGTACAGGCATCTCTGAAACAAGCTTCATTTGTCGCAAAAAAAAATTTGGATCGCCACCGTACCATCTGCTCCTTCAAGGTGGGCCAGAGAGTGTGGCTGTCTACAAAAAACATTAAACTCAGACAGCCTTGCAAAAAGTTGGGCCCCAAGTTCATCGGCCCGTTCCTTTTCATCAAGCAGGTGAATTCTGTCGCATTTAGGTTAAGAATTCCGGGCTCGTTGAGAATCCCCAACACATTTCACTATTCTCTATTGAAGCCAGTATTATATCCTACTCAAATCCAGTCTTCAAATTTGCCTGAGAGAAAATCAAACAGATCACCAAGATACGTTGTTCAGAAGATCTTGGATTCCAAAAAAGTGCAAGGTCAGGTGCACTTCCTAGTGCAGTGGAGGAATCGTGGGTTAGAAGAACGGTCTTGGATTCCACGGAGACAACTCGATGAAGGAGTTCTTTAAAGAATTTCCAAGGAAACCGGGATGTCGGGGTTCCTTAACCCCTCCTCAAGGGGGGGGTACTGTCGCGAGCCGCGGCGGTACTCACAGCCGCCGCGGCTCGCTTCCTGTCGGTCCCAACGTCCCAGCCGTCACCATGACGACCGGGACGTCATTTCCTTCCAACTCCCGACCGTTGCCAAGACAATGGTCGGACGCTTCCTCAGCGCCGTGTCCTGGCAGCCAGGCGCGCATGCGCTCTAGGGACAATCAGGCAGATTTAGCCTGTGGCTAAATTAGCAGGCATTAGCCTGCAGGTGTGGATTTCAGGGCTAAGCCCTGATTGGTCTTGCTAGGTGCTGGCAAGTGTGGCCATGTCTAGGGACAGGTTCTGATTGGTTGTGGGTTGTATTTAAGGCAATGAGGTCTGCTGCCTCATTGCCGGTTATAGCTTCTGTGCTCCAGTCTGCTGACCTGCTTGTTCCAGTTCCTGGTTCCTGTATCTACGTTTTGACTTCCCGTGTATGACCCTTGGCTTCGTATTTGACTTCGCTTGTGTTTCCTGTGACCCTGATCCTTGGCTCGTTTACCCGTTCTGCAACTTTGCCTGTGAACTCTGACCTCAGCTTGTTCATTGTTACTGTTACCTGCTGCCGACCTTTGACCTCTGCGTGGACCTGACTCTTCTTGCCTGGGTTCTCCCCAGCCGGTACACACTTCACGACCCTCTGTCAGTCTGCAGCCCAGTCTGTCCCCACCATCAGGGGCTCCAGTGAACACCTAACTGGCAGAGTAGACTCCGGGTTGTGTTGTGCCGGCTGGAGGGGTTCCTAACACTAAAAGTGAGAATTTCCCCCTACTAGTCAGTGTTTTGATAATCAATGCAATACCTGATAATATGTGTAATACTAATAATATATTATATATTCAAGGGCAGTGACTATGCTCATTAATTCTGTTGCACAAACAAACCACCAGGGTAATTAGTATTCAAGCATTTTGCTCTGAGAGATCTGAGTTAGGTCCTAAAAATATATGTTACACTGTGGTGACATGGATAAACTTCTCCTCTAAAGGTGTGTATTTACACCCTGCAGCTAGAGTCTGGATGATCAATACAATGCCTGATTAGTAATATGTATTATAAAGTTATTCACAGATAGTATCTATGTTCATTAATTCTTTTGCACAATCTAGCTCCAAGATAATTAATATTCCAACACTTCTCTCTGAGTGATCTAAGTGAGATCCTATAGGTACATGTTATATTGTGTATAGTGAGAGTAGATAAACACTGTACAGTTTATAAAGCCCACATGTAAATATAAACATTCAGATGCAGTTCGCATTGCAGCTAGTTTGCGATTACTCCTATCCTGATTAAGTTGCTTAATGTTATTTCTGTATTTTTTTTATAATAGTTCAGTAGGAGTATTCTGCGCTCCCTTCTTCATTTATTTCCAACCAGTATCTGTCAATCTTATATAACAATGGCATTGCTATACGTAATTGAAAAAACTAGACTACGCATTCTATGTGGGTCTCATAAGACAGGTAAGACTTTTTTTCAGCAATATATTAATTATAATAGTTAACCATTACAGCAACCACACGAGACGCTGACGCTTCTTCAAGGAGAGAAAGTGTGACGTGTATATTTTGCATGGGCTGGCACTTGACATATTTAAAAAAGAGAATGTCACAATGAGATTGCTTTATGGCAAAGTGAGATATGTTAAAGTTAGAGATGAGCGCACTCGGATTTCCTGAATCCGAGCCCACCCGAACGTTGCCGATCCAAGTCGGATCCGAGACAGATCCGGGTATTGGCGCCAAATAAAAACTTGAAACCGAGGCTTGGAGTCATAATCCCGCTGTCGGATCTCGCGATACTCGGAACCTATAAATTCCCCGCTAGTCGCCGCCATCTTCACTCGGGCATTGATCAGGGTAGAGGGAGGGTGTGTTAGGTGGTCCTCTGTCCTGGTAGATCTCGTGCTGTGCTGTTTAGTTCTGTGCTGTGCTGTGCTGTGTTCTGCAGTATCAGTCCAGTGGTGCTGTGTGCTGTGCTCTGTCAATTTTGAGTTCAGTGGTGCAGCTGGGTCCTGTGCTGTGTCCTGTTCAGTCCAGTGGTGCTGTGTCCTGTGCTCTGTGCTTCTAAGGGCATAGTTCTTATTTCCCCAATATTCCCAAGTGTTTAAAAAATTAAAAAAAGTTATAAAAAAAAATACAAAAAACTAATTAAAAAAGTTTTTAAGTACAACAAAATTTGCAAAACCAATCCTGCAGTATAAGCCCATTGGTACTGCAATATTACCAAGTTCACACATTCAGCATTAAAAGTCAAGTGGTACTGCAATATCACAAAGTTCACACATTCAGCAGTATCAGTCCAGTGGTGTTGTGTGCTGTGCTCTGTCAATTTTGAGTTCAGTGTTGCTGCTGGGTCCTGTGCTGTGTCCTGTTCAGTCCAGTGGTGCTGTGTCCTGTGCTCTGTGCTTCTAAGGGCATAGTTATTTCCCCATTATTCCCAAGAGTTTAAAAAATTAAAAAAAAGTTATAAAAATTAAAAAAAAATACAAAAAGATAATTTAAAAAAAAATTAATTACAACAAAATTTGCAAAACCAATCCTGCAGTATAAGCCCATTGGTATTGCAATATTACCAAGTTCACTGATTCAGCAGTATAAGTCCAGTGGTACTGCTATTACAAAGTTCACTGATTCAGCAGTATAAGTCCAGTGGTACTGATATATTTGCAAAGTTCACTGATTCAGCAGTATAAGTCCAGTGGTACTGCTATTACAAAGTTCACTGATTCAGCAGTATAAGTCCAGTGGTACTGATATATTACAAAGTTCACTGATTCAGCAGTATAAGTCCAGTGGTACTGCTATTACAGAGTTCACTGATTCAGCAGTATAAGTCCAGTGGTACTGCTATTACAAAGTTCACTGATTCAGCAGTATAAGTCCAGTGGTACTGCTAATACAAAGTTCACTGATTCAGTAGTATAAGTCCAGTGGTACTCTCCTGTTCCGCATATAATTTTTAAAGGCTTTGCTGAGTGTGTGTGGCTTAGGGGTACGCTCTCTTGTGCTACATATAATGGAAAACCAAAATTTGGAGTATAAAGTAGGGAAAGATCAAGACCCACTTCCTCCTAATGCTGAAGCTGCTGCCACTAGTCATGACATAGACGATGAAATGCCATCAACGTCGCCTGGCAAGCCCGATGCCCAATCTCCTAGTACAGGGCATGTAAAATCCAAAAAGCCCAAGTTGTCAAAAAATAGCAAAAAGAGAAACTTAAAATCATCTGAGGAGAAACTTAAAGTTGGCAATATGCCATTTACGACACGTAGTGGCAAGGAACGGCTTAGGCCCTGGCCCGTGTTCATGACTAGTGGTCCAGCTTCATCCAAGGATCTAAGCCCTTCTCCTCCCCCCCCCTACAAAAAATTTAAGAGAGTTATGCTGTCAGCAACAACAACAAAACAGCAAAGAACTCTGCCTTCTAAACAGATGACATCACAAATCCCCAAGGCGAGTCCAAGGGTGTTGTTGGTTGTGAACCCTGACCTTCCCATCACTGTACGGGAAGAGGTGACTCCATCCAGCATTTGCAGCACGCCCTCTGCATATGCTGGAAGGATCACCCACAGTCCAGTTACAGATTTGGCTAATGAAGGTGTGAATGTTGTACACCGGGAGGAGGATATTGATGTAGCTGGCGCTGAGGAGGATGTTGATGATTATGATGCAGACAGATACCAAATTGCCTTTCTCAAATTCTATTTATATTCTAGATTATATAACGGCTGAATAGTTTTCTATTTTACTCCTAGTGGAGAGGGGATCTGATGCAGACAGATACCAAACTGCCTTTGTCCATTTCTTTGTATATTTGAATTTCTAGTTCTACAGTCTATGCAAGCTGCTTTTTTTATATTCAACTACAAGTGTAGGGTGGGGGGGGGGGAGGGGAGCATAGATAGCCACCAAAGTAACGTGGTCCATTTAATTTCACTTTCTAGCTCCACAGTCTGTGCAGCCTGCTTTTTTTATTTTCAAAGTATTTACAAGCCTTGCAATCTAAATTAACTAGATGTAGTGACGTGCTAGAACTGCAAAAGGCAGTTTGGAAGCCCCTGTACAAACTGGCTCTATTTTACCTGAGTTGTCCCCCCTCCAGTGTGTACTCGGAAAGAGTTTTTAGTGCAGCGGGGAACCTGGTCAGTGAGCGGCGAAGAAGGTTGCTTCCTCACAACGTTGAAAAAATGATGTTTATAAAAATGAATAATCAATTCCTTAATGAAGTACAGCACTGCCCTCCAGATAGTACAGAGGAACCTGTGGTTGTGGAGTCCAGCGGGGACGAATTGATAATGTGTGAGGAGGAGGAAGTACACACTGTAGGGGGAGAGGAATCAGAGGTTGAGGATGAGGACGACATCTTTCCTCAGTAGAGCCTGTTTAGTTTGCACAGGGAGAGATGAATTGTTATTTTGGTGTGGGGGCCCAAACAAACCAATCATTTCAGCCACAGTTGTTTGGTAGGCCCTGTCGCTGAAATGATTGGTTTGTTAAAGTGTGCATGTCCTATTTCAACAACATAAGGGTGGGTGGGAGGGCCCAAGGACAATTCCATCTTGCAACTATTTTTTTGGCATTATGTGACCATTCAACAGTCGTTTGCCATGTTCAAAAAGTAAAAGAAAATGTCAACAAATTCAAAAAATGTAATCAAAAGTTAAATGCCCTGTCATTATTTAAAACAAGAGGGTTTGACGTGCTAGAATTAGTGTAGTGTTAATATGTTATAAACACTACACTTGGAACTTGGAGGAGGTATTGTGGCCCCGGTATCCAATTTAGTACCGGGGCCACCCCACTACGCAGTCCAGATACTTGTTTGGTGGAATTCTGACCAGTTGAGGGTGTAACTATTTATTATATTGTGGCCCCGGTATCAAAGTTAGTACCGGGGCCACCCCACTACGCAGTCCAGAAACTTGTTTGGTGGAATTCTGACCAGTTGAGAGTGTAACTATTTATTATATTGTGGCCCCGGTATCAAAGTTAGTACCGGGGCCACCCCACTATGCAGTCCAGATACTTGTTTGGTGGAATTCTGACCAGTTGAGGGTGTAACTATTTATTATATTGTGGCCCCGGTATCAAATTTAGTACCGGGGCCACCCCACTATGCAGTCCAGATACTTGTTTGGTGGAATTCTGACCAGTTGAGGGTGTAACTATTTATTATATTGTGGCCCCGGTATCAAAGTTAGTACCGGGGCCACCCCACTACGCACTACTTATATTGTGGTGACCACTCCTCTACGCAGTTCAGGTACATTATTCGGTGCGATTCAGACCAGTTGATGGTTTTCTTATTATATTGTGGTGACCCATTCCTCTACGCAGTACAGATACATTTATTGGTGCGAATCATACAAGTTCAGGGTTTTTAATTTATATTGTGGTGAGTGACCACTCCTCTACGCAGTCCAGGTACATTTTTTGGTGCGATTCATACCAGTTGATGGTTTTCTTATTATATATATTGTGGTGACCACTCCTCTACGCAGTCCAGATACATTTATTGGTGCGTGCGAATCATACAAGTTCAGGGTCTTTAATTTATATTGTGGTGACCACTCCTCTACGCAGTCCAGGTACATTATTCGGTGCGATTCATACCAGTTGATGGTTTTCTTATTATATTGTGGTGACCCACTCCTCTGCGCAGTCCAGATACATTTATTGGTGCATGCGAATCATACAAGTTCAGGGTTTTTAATTTATATTGTGATGACCACTCCTCTACGCAGTCCAGGTATATTATTTGGTGCGATTCATACCAGTTGATGGTTTTCTTATTTTATATATATTGTGGTGACCACTCCTCTACGCATTCCAGAAACATTTATTGGTGCGAATCATACAAGTTCAGGGTTTTTAATTTATATTGTGGTGACCACTCCTCTACGCAGTCCAGGTACATTATTCGGTGCGATTCCTACCAGTTGATGGTTTTCTTATTATATTGTGGTGACCACTCCTCTACGCAGTCCAGATACATTTATTGGTGCGATTCATACAAGTTCAGGGTTTTTAATTTATATTGTGGTGAGTGACCACTCCTCTACGCAGTCCAGGTACATTTTTTGGTGTGATTCATACCAGTTGATGGTTTTCTTATTATATATATTGTGGTGACCACTCCTCTACGCAGTCCAGATACATTTATTGGTGCGTGCGAATCATACAAGTTCAGGGTTTTTAATTTATATTGTGGTGACCACTCCTCTACGCAGTCCAGGTATATTATTCGGTGCGATTCATACCAGTTGATGGTTTTCTTATTATATTGTGGTGACCACTCCTCTACGCAGTCCAGATACATTTATTGGTGCGAATCATACAAGTTCAGGGTTTTTAAATTATATTGTGGTGACCCACTCCTCTACGCAGTCCAGGTACATTTTTTGGTGCGATTAAGACCAGTTGATGGTTTTTTTATTTATATTGTGGGGACCACTCCACTACGCAGTCCAGAAAGATACCTTGTTGCAACGTTTTGGACTAATACCTATATTGTGAGGTGTTCAGAATACACTGTAAATTAGTGGAAATGCTTGTTATTGAATGTTATTGAGGTTAATAATAGCGTAGGAGTGAAAATAAGCCCAAAAACTTGATTTTTGAACTTTTTATGCTTTTTTCAAAAAAAATCCGAATCCAAAACCTTAAATCCGAACCAAAACCTTTCGGCAGGTGTTTTCTGAAACAAATCCGAACCCAAAACATCGCGAAAATCCGAATTCAAAACACAAAACACGAGACACCAAAAGTCGCCGGTGCACATCACTAGTTAAAGTCAATAAATATATTAAAAAGAAAAGAAAGTGGCAGCCTCTGTGAAAGTGAAATGTTTAAGTGGAAGGGTGTAATGTGTCTATGTGACAAAGAGATGTTTGTAGTTCTATTGCCTACTCCTATCCATCGGGTGAAGTCGCTCACCTGATGATTCTTAGGACAGAAAAATAGAATTAGTTAATATGACTACTTATAGGTAGTAAGATGTATATATTGTCTGGGAAAAGACTAGTTACACACTACGGTATGCAAATATCAAATGTTGTCAGATGTGAAAGGGGCAATAGATATTTTAATTTATATGGCTACCACAATGAAATAAAGAAGTGGGAGGAACCTATATCACTAGATGTGACATATAGCTTTCAAAAACTGGCAAAGACATATAGGTAAATGTCACCATCTGAGAGAGTGAAAAGTTAAGAGAAATTTAACTGGTGCTAGCTGCAAAAGATATCACATGGAAAGAGGCTTTGTAAAATGTAAATGCCAAGGCATAGTGCAAGAGTAATATGTAAACAGTGTCGGACTGGGGCATGAAGGGCCCACCGGGGGAATTCAGTGATAGGGGCCCACTATATTGGGGTGTGGCCAACTTTAGGAGTGGGTGTGGCCAGTAAAGGGGGTGTGGTCAGGCCATGGAGGACAACTTATAGCACTATTTTAAATGTGCACCTTTTGCATTAGACCCTGCCCATTCTACTGGTAGGGAACTACATGGGACCCATTAATAAAACACTTGTGGTTTGGAAGAAACTCCAGTACCAGCTCCTGTCGTCTCCTAATGCACCAAGACAGTTACTTATGATAAGTGCATCATTTGGTTACCTCCAACCCTCGCCTCATATGTTGTTATTGCCCATCATGTATTGAGCTTATTAAAAGCCATTACAAGGGCTACACAAACCAAATAATAACATCATCAATTAGAAGACATAAACTGCACAATTAATTTTTTAGTACAATGGTTACCAACCTGTTGTTGTTGTTGTGACATGTCCTGGAATAAAAGTCAATTCATAAAAAAAACAAGTGATTGTAATTCTCAACAAATCTCAGTGAAATCCATCTAATTTCATTTTAAATACGGTTGATATATGCCTATAATACTTTCACTATATCACCCCTAAATTCTAAACAGGACAACCATCAAAAAGAATGCACAATAGGCAAAAGGAAAAATATATAAATATAATTATGTTCTCCTATGCATGTGCCTTTCTACACTAACATACAATATAGACCAACATATTATACAACCCTGAATGATTATATTTTCAACTGGATGCAATTGGAATACTAGACTACATGAAAAGCTCCCTTCATTTGCCAGATCTTGTATACACAGTCTGATTATTAAAATGACTCTTTGTTATAATTATTTTTTAAGGACTCTTACAGAATATGCCACTCGTCAAAGACCATACACACAGCATCAGTGCTACTACGGTTGCGTACTTCACCAATGAATGCTTGTTGAGAAGGGAAATTTTAAAAAACAAAAAAATGAACAGAATACAGCCCATCCAAAGCCTGTCACATTTATTCCATATATGCTGGTATGCTGCCAGTGTTGTATGAAAGAGAATATAAATATCAAAGGACGGGCGCAAATGGGGGAAGGGTAAAGAAACACAAGGATTGGGTCAATGAATAAGTCAAGGGGAAAACGGTCCCAAAGTCATTAAAGGATGTTGGTCTTCTAGTTCCACCTATACCGATGTCCCAGATGGTAAACTTACATCAATGTGACCTTTTCTATTCCATACAGTATTTGAATAATGTGTCCTCTTGCTTCAAAAAGCACCACCACGATGTACTTTTACTCCCCTCTAAACCTGTTTCTTCTCCTCACCAGAGTGCACATATGGGAGACCAGGGAGAGAACAGAGAAAGATCTCATGGTGTTTTACGTTCTCTATTTATTAAGTTAAAACATGGGGTTAAAAACACTCACATTTTGTATGTTAAAAAGGTATCTTTCAGTCCATATGTTTCCTCGATCAAACGGCAGTATCCAGCTTCTGTATCCCAGCCACGACCAAACTGGCTGGGCTTCAGATAACCCGGGGAAACTCTGCAGCGTCAGAGGGGGCGTGGTCTATTGCGTCCAGTGTTGTATGAACCTATGATGACCAAACTGACCTTGGATCAGTATGTTGATATCAGGACGTCCCCCTCCCCTGCTCAAACTGCTGAAAAACACACTACCGCGCCTGGGCTCTCTGCATCTGCGCGGTAGTGTGGTTACAGGAGATGTGACCGCCGCCGCCATCTAAACAAAGTTCAACATCAAGCTCCGCCCTAACAACGGAGGGGGCGGAGCTTCAACCCCGCTGGGCCTACCGGTGGATTGACCGGCTGTCCGGCGGGCCAGTCCGAGGCTGTATGTAAATGGCAGAAGCTGGTAGAGAACAGTGGAGTCAATTTCAGGCAAATGGATTTGTGTATATGGAATTGGCTGAGTAAGTAAAAAGTAGAAGTGACAGAGGATGGCACAGCGAGATGTGAAATTGGTGAAGTCATGCATAGTTATATGTGTTAGTCACAGAGGGGTTAATAATGCTAGTGGGTAAATGGGGAACTTGAAATCAGTTTAAAAAGTATTAATGGGAGAGGTTGGCGAATAAATTACATGGGCTGACTCTGCAGAATATATATGTGACAGACAATGGCCTAGTGATATGCCCAATATGGTTGTAAACTGTTAGTGTAAAAATCTGGCACGGAAAAAAAATCAAGTAGTTAACCGTAGCAAACTGAAATGTATATGCTGCACAAGCTGGCATGTGACATATTTGAATAAGAGAATCTGTCACAGTGAGATACCTACGTAGCAAAGAGAAATGTGTTAAAGGTAATAATGACAAGAGAGATCATAAAGCCGAACACACTTAAACTCATGTGTTTGTGGGAGTGTCAATCACTTACCCATTCAGGATTAAATCTCCTGCATTCCCCAGCCAATAATATCCACAGGGAGGGTCTTAGGTTTCTCTATATATACTCCTGTTAGTGGATGCTGGGTCTCTTTGTTTGCTGCACCAAATACCTCCCTCCTGTCCTTCAAGTGTAACTGTTTTATTGCATTTCATTTTTCTCCCTCTTATAGATGAGGCACAGTAGGAGAGAGTGCACTGCAGTCAGCAACTAGATCATATGGTGCTTCTACTGATTGGCCACAGGTCACTGCCCCCTTCGAAGTAACCTGACTCTTGGTCCTTTTGTGTGGAGGATCCCTTGACTTGCTTTGTGTGAGCAAGTCATAGTGAGTCCAGAAGGGGTGTAGTAAAGGGTTATATAACCTGGGGCCAGTGGTGAAATGGCAATTTGACCTTCCACTGTTTGGTTTTGCTATTAGCTGTTAGATTATACACATTGCTCTCTTCTCCACCATTTCTATTGAATAAAACTGTGACCTTTTACCAAATGACAGTGGTGTCTGTGTGTTTATATATTCATCTACAGTAGAGATGCTCAGGCTCGGTTCCCTGAGAACCGATCACATTCGAACTTAGCAGATCCGAGTACCGAGCTGAGCCGGCTCGGTACTTTCGCGCGCCCTCAGAATTGAAAAGAGGCAAAACATCATTGTTACGTCATCGGATCTCAGATATCTTTTGGATTCTATAAGTACCACCCTCCACGGTGATCCAGCGCCATTTCACAGAGGGACACAGAAGGGGTAGTCTCTAGTGCAGTTTGGCAGCGTCATAGGTAGAAAAGAAAGGAGGGGTAGCAGTGTTCTTCAAAATCTCCAGTGAAATTCAGGAGAACTCCATTGCTAATTGTCATTGCTGAAAATCAAATAGGTCTGGCAGGCTTGGTCTTCTAAATCTGCAGTCACATTGTTATATAGGTAACACACAAACAGGAGAACTACATTGCTAATTGTCATTGCTAAAATAGAAATAATAGCGCTGGCAGGCTTTGTCTTCTAAATCTGCAGTCACGTTGTACTGTATTGTCACACGGCGCTTATTCGGCTTCTATAAAAAAAGACTAAGACACTCACCTGTGCCTCATTAGCAGACCTCAAACCCTTAGTCTTGATCTGCACATGTGCAGACTGAGTACCTGTCTGTTGCTGGCAAGATTCCTATTGGTTCCTGGTTTTTTCTCTAAACTTGAAAAGGCACCTCCTCCCTTTCCTCTGGGCCTGTTGATCAAGTTACCTGTCTGATTAGGTTCCTACCTATTCTGTGTGCTCTCACCTGGATCGTCAGTGCCTCTGCTGTGTTGCTGTTTCAAGGGCTATACTGCTCAAGCTGCACCTGTCTTTGCTGTGTTGCTGTTTCAAGGGCTATACTGCTCAAGCTGCACCTGTCTCCACTGTGTTGCTGTTCCACGGGCTATACTGCTCAAGCTGCACCTGTCTCCGCTGTGTTGCTGTTCCACGGGCTATACTGCTCAAGCTGCACCTGTCTCTGCTGTATTGCTGTTCCACGGGCTATACTGCTCAAGCTGAACCTGTCTTCGCTGTAATGCTGTTCCACGGACTGGATCGCTTAAGCTACACTTATCTTCGTTGTGCTGCTACTACACGTGCCGTGCTGCTCAAGTTACATCTAACTCTACTGTGTTACCCCTCCACGGACTGCATCACTCAAGATCATCTACTCCACATTTGTCTCGGTGGCTCAGTGGCATTAGAGGTCGTATCATCTAAGCTGCTTGTTCTTATCCACTCCTGCCGGCTGAACTGTTCCTATCTCATCTATGCATATAATGGCATAACGGGGTATTCCACTCTGGCTGCATCTACTGTGATTACCTTGCTGGCTGGACTGTTACTTGTACCTCCTGTATCATGTTGCCTTAATGTGGTCTCCTATACCTGCTGCATTACCATCTCCACTTTGTTGCTGGACTGTTCTTGCTATTGCTATATTTGAATACACTGATTATACCTCTATATTGTATTCACTCATACTACATTGCCGGTGGTACTGCTCACCCTGTTCCTATGTTCCTTGTGCCAATTTACCAAGACTATTCTGTGATCATCCAATCATCATTAAATCGCTGATTGTACTTTTATCCTGCATCTGTTGTCTATTTGCTGTCTGGGTATAGAACTGACATTACCAGTGTGCCTACCTCACACCAGTTACTATTACTCCCCCAGGACTCTGCCCAACACCCCTGGTAGGGACCGCGACCTGCTGGTGAACGCTGCTAAACCCAAGTCACCTTGTGGTGACCGCTGGTGAAAAATCATTCGTCCGTTAGACTCCGCACCCTGCTAGGGGTAACATCTGTTGTGTGAATCCAAGAGTCCAGAATACCAATCCATGACAGTATCAACAGGCCTCTATGGATTCTGCTGGGGAGCCTTCGGCTAAAGATATGTTACAACATTTACTTACCCGGGTTGAACTACAAGATGCGGGCCAACGACAACTATTGCAGTGCTTCCAGACACTGGTCAAAAGAATAGATGCTATCCAAGCTGCTACATCTACTTTTCCTCCGGTTGTTCCTGCACCAGAACCTCCTGTTCCTGAGTTATCCATTAATTCTAATTCCACCCTCTGGATTCCGTCCCCTGCTAAATTTGATGGCGATCCTAAAGTCTGTAGAGGTTTCCTCAATCAGTGTCCGATTCAATTCGAATTACAACCTCAGAATTTCCCCACTCAAAGAGCAAAAGTTGCTTATTTAATATCTTTATTGTCTGGCCAGGCCTTGACCTGGGCCTCTCCTCCTTCGCCCGTTAGACTCCGCACCCTGCTAGGGGTAACATCTGTTGGGTGGATCCAAGAGTCCAGAATACCAAACCGTGACATGTATTATATAGATAACACACAAAGAGGAGAGCTCCATTGCTCCATTGCTAATTGTCATTGCTGAAATAGAAATATTAGGGCTGGCAGACTTGGTCTTCTAAATCTGCAGTCACATTGTACTGTGTTATATAGGTATAGGTATATAGGTAACACACAAAGAGGACAGCTTCATTGCTCCATTGCTAATTGTCATTGCTGAAATAGAATTAATAGGGCTGGCAGGCTTGGTCTTCTAAATCTGCAGTCACGTTTGCCTAGTACTCTAGTGAGGACCGTGACCAGCGATATAGGCGCAGCTAAGACCAAACCACCTTGCGCTGGTCCCTGGTGAACACCGTCTCCCCGTTAGCAAAAGATATGCTCCAGCACTTACTTAATCGAGTGGAACAGCAGGATGCAGTTCAGCAGCAACTTCTTCAGTGTTACAAGACTATCACAGCTCATATAGACTCCCTGCAGGCACCAACTGCCGCACCGGCGGAGAATTCTCCCGCGCCGGTGGCGCCTTCAGCCTCTCCTGCCTCTACTCTATGGATTCTTGTCGCCTCCAAGTTTTTTGGGGATCCTGCATATTGCCGTGGTTTCTTGAATCAATGCTCCATCCAGTTCGAGTTACAACCACAACATTTTCAAACCCAAAAATTCAAGGTTGCATACTTGATCCCCTAAGTAGTCAATGCATGGTCTTTAGGAGCCGTCCTATTTCTTCACACAGAAAAAACCTGCTCCGGTGGGTGAGAAGCAAGGTCTGATGAAGCCCCGCTGAAGGTTTTCTTTAATATATTCAGACATGGCCGGTGTCTCAGGTAAAGACAAGGGATGTACTCTGCCTCTTGGGGGAGTCTTCACTGGTTGTAAGTCGATGGGGCAGTCCCACTGTCGATGAGGGAGTAAATGCTCCAAACGGATCTTATCAAAAACATCCAAGAATGAATTATACTGATCGGGCAACCTCGTGAGGTTAGATCCTGGTAAGGTGGAGATGGTTCTGAGGGGTTGGACCTGGGTAAGGCATTTTTGGAAACAAGCGGGGATCAGAACAAGATCTGTGAAGTAGACCAATCCATTTGGGGAGAAAGCCTTTGGAGTCACGGCAACCCAATAATGACTGGTGTAGCAGTGGAAGGCAGAATGTGGAATGAGATGCGTTCTTGATGTAAAGCTCCAATTTGGAGAGAAATAGGTTCAGTGCAGAATTCTACCATTCCATCTGCAATGCGGGATCCATCAATGGTTGTAATAGACACAGCTACCTCCAGGGGCACAATGGGTATGCAACCCTGCGAAATTAAAGAAAGAGAGATAAAATTCATGGCTGCTCCAGAGTCTAAAAGAGCGGAGGTATGAATGGGACCCGAGGGCTTGTGGAGGATGACAGGAAAAGAACAGATTATAGGAGTTTCAAGAAAGGGAGAGGTTTTAGAGGCACCTAATCTGACCTCCCCGGAACAGGTTACGGTCTGTCGTTTCTCAACTGCTTAGGACAGGCATTCAACAGATAAGCCGGATCAGCACAGTATAAGCATAATTTGTTCTTGAACCTCCTGTCGCGCTCTTCTGGGGTCAGACGGTAACATCCTACTTGCATGGGCATGGGTTAAATGGTGAAGGAAGCGAGGAGCTAGTTTAACCACAGGGCGTCGAGAATAATCCCTTTCCGAGGATCTTTCACAAAAGTAGAGATCCACTCAATTGCAAAGTGAGATCATGGCGTCTAATGTGGTAGGCCAGTGAGAGGAATAAAATGACATGGAGTAATGCGGCAGTCCGCAGACTACAATTTGCTGTCAGCCGTTCCTTTGTTCCTGTACTGCATACTCTGTGTCACATCCACCATTCCAGTGGCAATGCTGCTGCCCGCCGATTGCACTTTGCTATCAGCTGTTTTAGTGTTCCAGCACCGCATAGTCTGTGTGTTCTCCGCTATTTCAGCTGTAATTTTACCTCATCTGCCAGCAAGGCTTCTCTCTCCCGGAACAGTTTGATTTTTGCTGATCAATTCTGCACATCTCCATGTAGGGTTTCGCCCGGTACTCTAGTGAGGACTGTGACCTGCGGGATAGGCACAGCTAACACCAAACCACCTTGGGGGGTCCCTGGTGAACACCGTCCCCCCGTTAGACTCCCTACCTACCACTCTCAATCAGACTTTCCCACAGCCTTCAAATCTTTAGATGCTCTTTGAAAACCCATCTCTTTTTTACCTTATCCTCATTAACAATATTCACACTAATGCAGCCTCACAACTATCAGCTGTGCCCTCTTCCCTTTAGAAAGTAAGCTCTCTAATGAGCAGGGTCCTCCATACCCTTTGTTTTCATGTCTCCATTCATTTTGTCTGCCTTGACTATTCCTGTTTTATGTATGTCCTGTTTTATGTATGCCCTTAACTTCCCTACTGTACTGCGCTGTGGAGCACTGTGGTGTCTTACAAATCTACTATAATAATAATAGTAATAATATGCCTCTTAGTGAAGCAGATGATACACAGAGTAGTCTGCCACTGAAAAATGTAAAGTTATTGGGTACATGCTGCTGCAGTCCCTGCTGGTGAAGGCGAATCACCAACCCAGTGGGCTGTCACAATCATATAATCTTTAGTTTGCCCAGTTCTGCTTGTCCACATATCTGTAGTTAAGCGTACAATGGTCAGAATGGCATTTTGTAGCCCAATAATTAAATTTTTACGAACATTCTGTTAGAAGTGAGGAATAGCTTTTCTAGTAAAATGGTGTTGTGATGGAATTTGGTAACGGGGACAGAAGACCTCAAGTAACTGTCTAAAAACATCTGCATTAATAGAGGATATTGGACACAGATCTAATACTAGCATAGTCGCCAAGGCGTCTGTGATCCACTTTGCGACTGGGTGAGAGCTTTCATACTGCATCCTCTTGCAAAGGATTGTTTAACAGTCAATTGTTAAAAACTACTACTAGTAGTCTTCTTCTTGGTCTGCTTCTGGATTGAAGATCCAACCCCAGCAGTAGCAGTTGGCCTAACGCCCAAGGATTCTTCTGAGGAGTCCTGGATAGGGGAGGAGTCATCTCGCCTTAGAAACTTGGATGCAGGACTAACTCCGATCACTAGTGAGGATATTGATGCTGATGGTGTTGGGAGTGTAGATTGCAGGTGCTGGGATCTAGCTGAGAGAAGGAAGGTAGCTGATGCTGGACTGCTTGTTGTTATTTTTTAGCATAAGTTTCTGATTTTCACAAAAGCTTTCCATGAACTCTCTTCAAATGGCGTAACATGGATGAGGTTCCACTTCCTACTATTAAGGTCCCTACCTCTACTGACTGTGGCTTTACAATGCTACAAATGGCTAGACAACTGTTGTCAGGATTTGTGTAAAAATAATTCCAAACATAAAGGTGGATTTTTTGGTCTTATGCCCAGGCATGACAATGGTCTTTTTCTTATCACTGGCAAGAACTGCTTCCAATGGTGCATGATTTACCACAATAGAGTTCTGTTTGCTTAGGTGCCTTAAGCCCACTGTTAGCTTGTTTTATGGGGGCCCAAACAAACCAAGCATTTCAGCCACAATAGTGGCAAAGCTTGTCGCTGGGATGCTTGCTTTGTTAAACTGTACGTGTCCTTTTCAATATCTTACGTAAGGGCAGATGGGAGGGCCCAAGAACAATTCCATCTTGCACCACTTTTCTTTTCTGCCACTGCTGTGTGGCAATGTTTCCTAGATGTGCTATGAACTTGTCACAAACAAAGTAATTGGATGGCCTTACCTGCTGGTATTAGCGCTGCTACGCAAGGAGGCGCGGAGTCTATCCACGCCCCAGGTTTTCACCAGGGAACCCCGCAAGGAGTTATGGGCTTAGCTGCTGGGACGTGTCGGTCGCGGTTCTCCCAGGTAGCCACCAGCGAGGTCACGTGAACAACGTAGTGAACAGTCCGAGGTCAAATCCGTGCAGGCAACGAGGTACAGAAGGATGAGGCAGGAGGGTAGTCAGGAAACCGAGAGTCAGAACCAGGATAAGGAACCAGGGAGAATCCAAAGAATCGTCAAAACAGGCAAAGGTTAATCCGGAGGAGGCGGGCAGGAGATATATATATATATAACAGGGGAGCCTAGAGACAGGTAAGGAGACTAGATACTCTGGCACCCTAGTGATGCCAGAGTCTAGTTTAAATAGAGGCGCCACCCCTGTCATTGGTGGAGTGGAGCTCGGCGGTCAGCTGATCTGACCGCCGACAGGAACTGCTGGCAAGCGTCTCCATTGCCTAGCAACGGGACGCGATGTTCGGGCGCATGCGCCTGGACTCCTGTGGCCGGAAGTGACGTCCCATTGTCTAGCAACGGGACGAGCGGGGATCGAGAAGACGTCCATCCCGGCACCAGGTTAGAGTGCGCGACGGCGTCTGACAGTACCCCCCCCTCTCTCCATCGAAGAGGTGCAGGCCTCGAGGATAGTTTCTTGATGAACTTGGCCAGGAGACGAGGGGCATGAAGATCCTCCTTAAATACCCACGACCGTTCCTCGGGTCCGAAACCCTTCCAGTGAACCAGGTACTGGGGACGTCCATGGGTGCTACGAGTATCCAGAATGTGGCTGATCTCATACTTATCACCGGTGGTGGTAACAAGAGGTTGCGGAGGAGAGGTCTTGCAGGAGAATCTGTTGAGCACCAAAGGTTTTAGTAGAGAGACATGGAAGGAATTGTGAATTCTCAGAGAGGGGGGAAGGAGTAATTTGTAAGTTACAGGATTTATGACTTGAGTAACTGGAAATGGCCCAATGAATCGTGGAGCAAATTTCATCGAGGGTACCCGAAGTCTAAGGTTCCGTGTAGAGAGACAAACTTTGTCACCAATATGGATAATGGGAGCAACTCTACGGTGACGATCGGCCGTTAGCTTATATCGTTGAGTTGCTTTTAACAAATTTTCCTTAGTAGATGTCCAGATGTGGGCCAGATCTCGAACCAGAGAATGAGCTGCAGGAACCGAAGGTGCTGAGGAATGGGAGAAATCAGGAAGGATGGGATGGGCACCAAAGACAGTAAAAAAGGGAGAGGAATCCGTGGAGTCATGTATATGATTGTTGTGTGTGAACTCTGCCCATGGGAGCAAATTATACCAGTCGTCTTGATTGCCGGAGGAGAAGCAGCGGATGAACATCTCGAGGTCCTGATTGACCCGTTCTGTCTGACCATTCGTCTGTGGGTGATAACCCGAGGAAAACTTTAGGTTAATTCCAAGATCCTTACAGAATGCCCTCCAGAATCGAGATATGAATTGTACCCCATGGTCGGATATAATCTCTTGGGCACAGCCATGGAGCCGGAACACCTCTTTAATAAAGACTTGAGCCAGTTTAGGGGCAGAAGGCAGCCCTTTAAGAGGGACAAAATGGGCCAATTTCGAGAATCTATCGACAATCACCCAAATCGTATTGAACCCTTCACTGGGCGGGAGATCGGTAATAAAATCCATGGAAATACTAGTCCAGGGACGATCAGGTACTGGTAAAGGCAGGAGCAGCCCAGAGGGATGGACTCTAGGTATTTTGTTTTGGGCACATGTAACACAAGACTTAATGAACTCTTTGAGATCCAATCGAAGAGTAGGCCACCAGTAGCTTCGGGAAAGGAGAGAACAAGATTTCTTGAACCCGGCGTGGCAGGCAAACTTAGTAGCATGAGCCCAGCGGAGGGCTTTTAAACGAAGATGGGGTTCCAGATAGGAGCGACCAACTGGAGGAGTCTTGGCCCTGGTTAGGGCGACAATACTGGAAGGTTCCAGGATGTGAGGAGGTTCGGCAGCAGGAGCATCATCCGATTCATTGAAGGACCGGGAAAGAGCATCTGCCCTAGAATTTTGAGCACCAGAGCAAAAGGTAAGTTTAAAATCGAATCGGGCAAAGAACGAAGACCATCTAGCCTGGCGAGGATTTAGACAGCGTGCTTCTCGGAGAAAGGTTAAATTTTTGTGGTCCGTAAAGACTGTCACCGGGTGTCTTGCCCCCTCAAGAAGGTGACGCCATTCCTCAAATGCAAGTTTAATGGCCAGTAATTCTTGATCGCCGATTCCATAGTTGCATTCAGCAGAGGAGAATTTCTTAGAAAAGAACCCACAAGGCCGAAAAGTCCCAGAGAGGGATCTTTGTGAGAGGACAGCTCCTACTCCGACAGCAGATGCATCCACCTCTAGAAAAAACGGTCTCTCTTGATCCGGTTGGGATAGAACAGGAGCTGATAAAAAGGCCTCTTTCAGAGAGGTGAAAGCAGAAACGGCCTCCGGGGGCCAAACCTTTGGGTTAGCAGATCATCTAGTGAGAGTCGTTATGGGTGCAATCAACGTAGAGAATTGATTAATGAATTGTCTATAATAGTTAGAAAATCCAATGAAGCGTTGAATAGCTTTCAAACTCAGAGGTTGAGGCCAATTGGTGATAGCGGAAACCTTCTCTGGGTCCATCTTCAAACCAGAACCTGAGACGATATACCCCAAGAATGGTATCTGAGGAACTTCAAAGCTACATTTCTCCAGTTTACAGAAGAGTCTGTTTTGCCGTAAACGAAGTAGGACCTCTGAGACGTGAGACCGATGAGTAATGATATCAGAAGAAAAGATTAGTATGTCATCCAAGTAAACTACTACTGAGTTATAGAGGAGGTCCCTGAAGATTTCGTTGACAAACGATTGGAAAACAGCGGGAGCATTGCATAATCCAAAGGGCATGACGAGGTACTCGTGATGTCCGTCGCGAGTACAAAAGGCAGTCTTCCACTCGTCGCCCTCGCGTATCCGGATCAAATTGTAAGCACCCCGTAAATCAAGTTTAGAAAAGATCTTGGAACCACTAATTCGGTCAAACAGTTCGGAAATGAGGGGTAGCGGGTATCTGTTTTTGACGGTGATGGCATTAAGCTGTCGATAATCGATACAGGGATGTAAGGTACCGTCCTTCTTTTTCACAAAGAAAAAACCGCCCCCGCAGGAGAGGTAGATCTTCTGATGAATCCACGTTGCAGGTTCTCTGCGATATACAGAGACATGGCCTGATCCTCAGGAAGAGAAAGAGGGTAGATTCTGCCCTTGGGAATGGGCCTCCCTGGTAGTAACTCAATAGGACAGTCCCAGGGACGGTGAGAAGGTAGAAGCTCAGAAGCTGCCTTGGAGAACACATCCGAAAAGGATAAATAAGGAGCGGGAACCTCTAGATGAGGAGAGTGCGTGGGGGGGGGGGGTTGTGGAGGAAATGCATAACTTCTTGGGTCTGACCCAATTTAAACACTTTTTGTGACATTGGGGACCCCAAGAACTGACCTGAGCTAAACTCCAATCAAATTGGGGTGCATGTAACCTAAGCCATGGCAGACCTAGGATGACTGAATTGATGGATTGGGGCAAAACCAAAAATTCGATCAGTTCAGAATGCAGAACCCCTACCGTTAGCCGGACTGATGCAGTAACCTTGGAGATGGAACCATTGGAGACACGGTTTCCATCCACGGCAGTTAGGAATAGCGGCTGAGGCAAGTCCAGAATCGGAATTTGGAGTTGTGATGCCAAGGTGGCGGAGATGAAATTTCCGGCAGCGCCGAAATCCACAAAGGCAGAGGTCAAAAAAGGGCCACTAGGAGAGTCCAACGTGATGGTCATTAGGAAGTTTGGATTGGAGGTGGAGAAGGGAGTGGAAAATCTTACTCCTAGGACGGCCTCCCTGTCACCGACTAGGATGGTGCGTTTCCCGGCCGTTTAGGACAGGACAGCAACCGATGTCCGGATTCCCCACAATAGAGACAGAGGTTCTGCCTGAGCCTTTTCTCCCTCTCCTCAGGAGATAGCTGGGAGCGCCCAATTTGCATGGGTTCGTCAGAGACAGCTGGTGTAGGGTTCTGGAACCGAGGGGCTAAGCGAGGGAAAACACGTCTGGGGGAAGATCTCTCTCTTTCTTGAGTGCGTTCCCGAAAGCGGAGATCCACCCTATTGCATAAGGATATGAGAGAGTCCAGATCCGCTGGGAGCTCACGGGACACCAATTCATCCTTGATACGATCCGTAAGACCCTGCCAGAAGGTTGCCGTGAGTGCCTCATCGTTCAAGTTAAGCTCAGAAGCGAGGGTGCGGAACTTTACCACGTATTGACCCACCGTCAGAGAGCCTTGTCGTAAGGAGAGAAGGCTGGAGGCTGCTGAAGATGCTCGGCCTGGCTCATCGAAGATCTTGCGAAAGGATGTGATGAAGGAGGAGACATTTAGAAGAAGAGGATCATCTCGTTCCCACAGTGGCAAAGCCCAGGCCAGGGCTTGTCCAGACAGCAGTGACATGATGAAGGCCACCTTGGAATGCTCAGTAGAAAAGGCTCCTGCGTTGCATTCAAAGTGTATGGAGCACTGATTAAGAAATCCTCTGCATCTAGTAGGATCCCCATCGAATTTCTCTGGCGTGGGCAGCCGTAGCGAGGAGGACGACCCAGGAGAGGGAGCGAGGACCGGAGAAATGGCTTGCGGGGGAGCGGCAACAGCAGATTGGGAGGCAGCTAGCGAAATCTGCATGGAATCCAGTCGGTTAGCTATACCCTGGATACACTGGAGAAGCCTAGCTTGCTCGGCGTCCTGTCGTTCAACCTTTTGGGCCAAATGCAGTAAGAGGTCCCGGGCTGAAGGTTCATTTTGGCCATCCGTGGTCATGGCCAGAGTATTCTGTCACAAACAAAGTAATTGGATGGCCTTACCTGCTGGTATTAGCGCTGCTACGCAAGGAGGCGCGGAGTCTATCCACGCCCCAGGTTTTCACCAGGGAACCCCGCAAGGAGTTATGGGCTTAGCTGCTGGGACGTGTCGGTCGCGGTTCTCCCAGGTAGCCACCAGCGAGGTCACGTGAACAACGTAGTGAACAGTCCGAGGTCAAATCCGTGCAGGCAACGAGGTACAGAAGGATGAGGCAGGAGGGTAGTCAGGAAACCGAGAGTCAGAACCAGGATAAGGAACCAGGGAGAATCCAAAGAATCGTCAAAACAGGCAAAGGTCAATCCGGAGGAGGCGGGCAGGAGATATATATATATATATATAACAGGGGAGCCTAGAGACAGGTAAGGAGACTAGATACTCTGGCACCCTAGTGATGCCAGAGTCTAGTTTAAATAGAGGCGCCACCCCTGTCATTGGTGGAGTGGAGCTCGGCGGTCAGCTGATCTGACCGCCGACAGGAACTGCTGGCAAGCGTCTCCGTTGCCTAGCAACGGGACGCGATGTTCGGGCGCATGCGCCTGGACTCCTGTGGCCGGAAGTGACGTCCCGTTGCCTAGCAACGGGACGAGCGGGGATCGAGAAGACATCCGTCCCGGCACCAGGTAAGAGTGCGGGACGGCGTCTGACAGAACTGCTGTGTGTTTTGTCATTTCTCTGTCGCTTAGTATCCAGCTAGGTCGCTGCAGTCTTTGTTTGAAAGTGTATGAAAATAATATTGTGACCTGTGAGGTGGTCAAAATTGACTGCAAAAGACTTGAAATTAGTTTTTATTGAGGCTATTAATAATGTTGGGGGGAAAAAGCAAAATTATGTGATTTTAGCAAAAAAAAAATAGGGATTTTAGAAAAAAATAGAGATCAAAACCAAAACATGCAAGAGCGGTTTTGCCAAAACCAAAACCAAAACACAAAGATAATTCAGATCCAAAACCAGATCCAAAACCAAAACCAGAACACGGGGGTCAGTGGACATCTCTATAAATTACGTGATTCACAGTGAATCAAGTCATTTTGGCCCGTCCCCCTGAAAAACATATGTCTAATATGTCTAAAAAAATGACATGATTTGCCATGTCCCACCCACTTCCGCACAATACAAAGTTGGCAACTATGGATAAGAGGCAAAAACAATAGTTTATACTAGCTAAAGTTAGCTTGCTATACTAACATTGATGTTGGTGGTGAATATGGACTTAAGGAGAGGACTATGCAGAGGATTATGTTCCTGTAAAATTGCTAATATTTATGTAATTAGCAATCCTTAACATGCTAGGAAGTTATATTTAAAATTCATCCCTCCTCATAATCAACATTAACCACTTTTTTCCAACTGCTCTAGTATTTCTGTTTTGCTTTCCACTTGTAAGCAACACACAGGGCATTGACAGTAGTAGATCTTGGAAAACTTCAACAGTGTTACAGATTGTTAAGTTGGTCAGAGAAACCTATTATTGGGGCCATGACTGCAGGTGTTTGGAACTGAAATAATTAACCTAGCTGCAGTATCGTGCAGATTGTTACTTTCCTTTCTGTAAGAAACAAGGTCACATAGTATACAGGATATATCAGCTGTCCAAATCAGAATATAAAGGGTGTATATGTGGTAAACCTGTTTCTTATCTCTAGGAAGGAGAATATTGCTACACATGCACAATTTAATAATGTAAAACTGCCAAGAAGTTGTTCTTGAATAGAAGGATATTTTAAAATTGCATTTTTATATTTAATTGCTAATTTCTGTCATTCAAAGAAGACATAATTGCTTTGTTTGCTGTGCAAGATGTAACCCTATACAAACAAAGTTTGTCTTTGCTTTCAAGTTAGAAGAGGCTTTCTCTGCAGACAAATAAAATACACATGTGTAACTCTTGAAAATACTGCAAGTAATGTTTAAGTTAATTTACAAGGCTTTTGAGGTATAGATTCTGAGGCCACCTGGTTGCAGGTCATAATAGTGAAGCCAACAACATTTATATAGTTGTCGGGGTACCGAGGCTTGGTGCCCCTACTATCAATCTCTGATAACCTGATTTCCTATGTGGTATTTTGCTGTCGACAGCAGAGTGAAGAAGTGAAACATAAACAAGGTGTTGCAGTTTCAAAATCAGCTCTGAGGGTCTTTGCAGGCTGGCCCTTTATTATAACTGGTTAACAACAAGTACATATAAGGAAATCTCTTTAGCTCAGCAAATATGTATTTGCAACAATAATACATATAAGGCAACATCCTTTGTTCAGCATTACGTGCTTTTCCTCCCGGCCGTTTCCTTCGGTCTGGCATCCTGCTATTGTCTGTTCTATAGGAAATACTTGTTTTTCTTCAAGGCGTAGTCCTGCATCTGTAGTATGTAGTATTTTAAGGCATTTCACACATATATTTGTACATCTTAATAACTATTAATTATTTTATACCCTCACATAGTGAACTGTAAAAGTTATGTATTCACCCTGTCTGTGCCCCTCACTCTATATGCCCATGATGATGTAATGTAAAGTATGTATGCTATTACTATAATTTGCCCTTACTATAATTGTAGGACTAGCCAGCTGTTAGTTGGTCAGTTTAACGTGTATTGCATATGGGGAACTAACATTCCATGTTTTAATGTTTTTAAAACAGAGTACAGCTTGAAGTGGATAGAATAGCATTAATACTGTATATGGTGTGTGCAGAGGATCAATGTCTTTTGTTTATACAATGTGGTCACTCCCCTCTTGCACCCCAGTTGTCAGTTTTTACATTCATTAAATACTTTGGTGGAGAAGAATACTTTATATATACATGCCAACGTTCCCTCGCTGGCTTCAGGGAGATCCCGGGAGAGGTGGGTGTGCGGAGGTGGGGCTTGACAAATTGCTTCATTTAGCCCCGCTCCCTACACGATTGTCACAATTGTGGCCAATTACAGCAGGGGACTATTGTGTCATTAAGCACTGCCCCGGCCCACCCCCCTCAAATCATCTATTGCGGGGTCGAGAACCAGGAGGTGGCCCTGCTCTCCCGGGAGGTCTCCCAGAAATGCGGGAGTCTTCCGGACATTCCAGGAGAGTAGGCAACTATGCGTTTAAGAAAAACAACTAATGAATCTCTAGAGACTCATTACTGAAGTCATGTTGTCTTACCTTTCAGTCTTTGATTACATCTTGGTCTCCATGACAATGGCCATCTCCATAGGCATCAATACATGGACATAGGACACAATTTCTGAATTGTGTCCTATGGCGAAGCCAACCACATCTTGTACTGTGTCAACATCAGGGTGAATGCCAGACTCTTCAGAGAGTGAGGGAGATCACCCCTATTTCAGGGAGTCTCCCTGACATTCAGGGAGAGTTGGCAAGTATTACTTTATAGCCTTCTGTTGTTAAAATTGGTTTTATGACCAAACCTGTTTTGTAGCTCACTTCCCTATCCAACAGGTGTCAGATGAGCACCTGATTCCAGAGTGGAGCACAAGTGTAAGCATAACTTGCGATTGAAAAAGATGTATGCAAGTGTATGTGCATGCACACCACGTTTAGAGTTGTGTCCAGATTTGAATAAACTGCAGATGCGTCCACTTGGCAACAAACACATCTCTCAGACATATATGTTCAACATGTGCAAAAACCTTTTATTTTATATGTAATGAATGCAACATTCACACTCTGATGTCAAAAAGAGATGAATCATCATTTCTTGCAGTGTGGGATCTAATCAGTCAGTTCACCTGTAAGCGTCAGTTTACCAGTTTATGAGCTCAGCAGCCGGAGAGAATAAAAGACACTGCAAATTCTGTGTGTGCAATTAGCTCTACTGTATTGTTTACAAATTCACATACTTATAGCACTCTGGTTACGCAAATTCACGTACTTCAGCAAATTACGCCTCTAACTGTCTTATCTTCGTCTTAACCAGTCATTGTGCATGATTTCATTACACACACCTTGCTACACTCACAGGAATTCTCCCAAGGGGACTGGTGGTTCTCTCCTGTCTGCCATATCCAAGGTCATGGACGCAGCTCCTCGTAAATAACAAGAAAATAATGAATAACTTCTACAAACTATCTGTATCTAAGCTGTCTTTAAGCTGTACAACGACAAAATGGCTGATACGCAACAAGATGGCGTCAGCTCAGCAAAATCACATTTCTCACTTTCCATCTTTTTATTCATTATTTACCCTACACTATATATCAGAGATCCCGTTCTTGCTGTAGCTTTTAAATGGGTGCTTATACACATACACCCTTCTAACTGAACATATGCATAGGGGTGCCTAAAACTGGATATATAGAACAACCCACCCCCCACCAATAGCAAGTTCATGATCCTTTTCCTAGCTGATATTAATAGATGGTCAATGAATCGACAACCGTCTTGCACCCGCTGCATGTCCTGATGTCAGATCTTCACATATATCAGTGAACATGAGAAGCTCTGAGGCTTCTTGTGCTTCCTTTTTGTCTCCTAACTATGGATTTCATAGGGAAGGAAAAAAGGAAAGGGAGGGGGAAAATACACAGTGCGCTTGGCAAGTGTTATATGTCACTTATTTCACAATTCAAGGGATTGTCCATTGTGCTGTATACCTTCATAAGGACAGACATCTCTAACGAGCATGTGGATTCCAAGGGAAAGGTTCTTGGTTTCTGCACTGATCACAGATGGCATTGGTACTGAGAGTTCCACAAGGTTCACACTCATTAGATGGGGTTACAGTACATCGGTTAAGATAGGTGTGGTAACTTTAATTTCTCTGGAAGAGGAACACTTAGCTTTAATACACTTGTTAATAAGTCACATAATTAGTTTCATTAATATATATATATAATAAGGATTAGTAACAGTCCTTGAAGTAAAACATGTATAAGATCTGATACCCATCCTGCTATACCCTTGAACCAATTGGCCAGGTGCAGCCATGAAAACTATCCTTCTAGATAAGCATCTCCAACATAAAAATTTATATTTCATGTCTTATTTTTTTGTAAGTGTTCATCAATTATTTTCTCTGGATCATCTGTGTCATTAATGGAAAAGGTGCAGCCCTGGGCTCCAAATTGAGTATTTAGGGTCAGGCAGTACCCTCCAAGTAGTCCAATATTAACCTATTGTCTTGTGTAAATGTAATAATGTGTTGGGCCACAATACTCACAAAAATATTTCTGTATTTGGTTTAAACCCCTACAGTCATGGGTTGCTCTTTTCTTTATTTGGTTGGGTTGAACATTCATATTAGAATTTTTCTCAATATGTATATTTGATCTCTATAGTACTATTGACGTGAGTCTGGTTCTTCCAGATCTGGATTTCCTTTCTAGACTGTTACACATCTATAGGGTACAATAAAAGAAAATAACTTGCAATCAATATACCTCCTCCTGCTAATGTAATTGAACACCATTCTCTGGTGTCCTTGGACCTTTAAGTAACATGTAAAATACATTTTACTCAGACTCCCCTTGTCTGAAGATCTTGCAGTGGGAAGTGTGCATCCAGGTGTCATTTCCCTGTACTTCCACTGCCATGGGAGTCGTCAATAAGACCTGGAAAGGACACTTGTATTTGGGTTCAAGACTCTTCCTGGCATGCATTCTCACGATCACCCAGTCCCCTGGTTGCAGTTTGTGGGTACCTGTATCAAAATTAGTGTCTGGAATGGAAGAGAATACATGACCATGTATCTCAATTAGTTGTTTCTGTAATAAGGCAACACAGTTCACCAAATCACCATGTACATGTTGTAGTTGCAGTGGAAAATAATAGCCTGTTCTGTTTGCTGTGCCAAACAGGATATCATATGGTGTTAAACCTGTGTCTTTTCTAGGAGTGTTTCTTACTGAGTGCAGGGTTATAGGTAAACATGAGATACATGGCAGGCCTGTTTCAGCCATTATTTTCTGCGTTTTCAATTTCAGAGTACCATTAAGGCGCTCCACACATCCCGAACTTTGGGGTCTGTAGGGGGTGTGAAGGGCAAATATGATTCCCATGTCTTTTAACAGTTCCTGGAATCCTTGCCCCATAAATTGTGTCCCAATGTCATTTTCAATGACCACTAGTACCCCATATCTGCAAATTATCTCACTCGTAATTTTCTTGGCTACTGTTTTAGTATTTGCTGTCCTGCATGCAACACCTCCATCCAGCTGCTGAAGAGGTCAACACAGACTAGAACATTCTCAAAGCCCGAGCATTTGGGATGTTGTATAAAGACTATCTGTATCCTCTTATAGGGATACTGTGTCTGGGGTGTGCTTTTCTGTGGAGTTAGGACAGATGTACCTGGGGTTATTTTGTGCATAGATTAGGCATCCTGCCACTATCGCCTGTGTTTCTTGGGTGAACCCTGGTGCTATCGATAACCTACTTGTGAGTGCAACCATAGCATCTTTCCCAAAATGCATTTTCCTGTGTGCTATATTGGTCAGTAATTCAAAGCCACTCCTTTCTAATCATCACCTAGTACAGCCCCCTTGAATGACTCTGATGTGTCTTCCTGGTTTTCAAACATTCAATCAACCAGTTCTCAATAGCCTCCAGGCATTCATCTAAACTTCTTTGATACATTTCTGGGGATGGTGTTGGTGTGTCACACATGCACTCAAAATTCACTCATCTTTCAGAAATCTAATTACCAATACAATTACAGTAAACAAGTTGAGTTAGTAATAACTGTATAAATCTGAGACTTACAGATCTGCGTGCCTGATACCTTAGACGAACATGAGGAAGCTCTAAACAGAGGAGCCTGACAAGTAGAAAACTCTACTCACCCGGGCTATAGCCAGAGTCCTGTGTTCAGAGTGACCTTCAATGTTGTCTGTCCTTCGCTCAGGTCAGCAATCTCAGTGGGACCTCCAATCCTGTCAGATCTAATCAGTCAGTTCGCCTGTAAGCGTCAGTTTACCAGTTTATGAGCTCAGCAGCCGGAGAAAATAAAAGACACTGCAAGTTCTGGGATTACACAAATTCACATATTTCAGCAAACTACGCCCCTAACTGTCTTATCTTCATCTTAACCACTCATTGTGCATGATTTTGTTACACAGACCTTGCTACAGTCTCACGGTAATTCTCCCAAGGGGGCTGGTGGTTATCTCCTGTCTGCCATATCCAAGGTCATGGACGCAGCTCCTCGTAAACAACAAGATAATAGTGAATAGCTTCTACAAACTAGCTGTATCTAAGCTGTCTTTAAGCTGTACAAGGACAAAATGGCTGACAGGTAAGAAGGAGTCAGCTCAGCAAAATCACATTTCTCACAAGTTTTGGATCACCATCCTTTGTATATATAGTCCTCCCTCATTCTCTTAAGTGCAGTTTTAGAACCAACAGTGTGTAGGGAGGAGGTTAACTGCAGGGCTCTGCTCATAAAAGAGCGTTAAGGGTGAACCAGGGACATAGGAAAGTAGTTATTATTGTAAAGCAGTTCTGTAGAGAATAGTCAGTTACAATAGTTTGCTGATCAATTGCTTTTAATTTATATACACTTTACACAGACTAGTGGCTACTGGTTATTGCCATTGCATTGCAAATATATATAATACTAGACAGTATATAAAGTCTGAGTTAGATAGATATCATTCTGAACTAACTAGTATATTCTTTGAGAAACTGTGCTTTTGCTTTTAGACTATTAGCAACAGAATTAAAAAAACAAACAGATTATTTTCTTTTAAAATTTACATTTTTTCTAGTGAAAGCAATCTTGTGTGGTAAAAAAGTGAGTGCATGCATGTGATCTTCAGTAACAGTTGCACAACCCCCCCATAAAGCTATACATATTTATATTCTATTATTATCTTCTTTTAAATACTATTCTATGTATATCTAGTCTATTTTGGAAGAGTTATTCAGTGAAGTCTATATTTAAAAAAGACTGTTTATGAGGGTCAGCAAGCAACCGCAAACACCCAAAAAACGCTATGTATTATAACCTTTTCTGTTTTCCAATCTATTCAATTCTATCTAATTTGCTGTCACTATATAAATATATAAATAAATGAGGATACTGAGATTTTAAAGTAGCCAGCACCCATACTACAAAAAATCAAAGAGTATCCACACAGTATATTGCCAGAGTATTCATCGGCTGCCAAGAGCATGGCTTTCTTTACCTTGCCGCTATATAAATAAAGGAGGATGCTGAAAGATGGAGGTGGCCTGCACCCATACTACAAAATTTCAAAGATTAGGCACTGTCACGGGCAATAGGAGTTTTACCCAGAATTCACCAGGTGGAATTTCACTTTACCAGAGGCGCGGAGTCTAACACATTGGCTGGTCTTCTCCAGGAACTCCCACAAGGGAGTATGGTTTTAGCGGCTGCCACTGTGCAGGTCGCGGCCCTCTGGGAAGTGTGGTGAATATACGGAACTGTACAACTGAATAGGAAAGGAAATGTCAATGATATAAATGCATAGTCTCTGAACAATGGAAACAATGGTAACACGGGAGGCTGATGAGCAGTAATAAAAGGAGGAGAAAGTTCCAAAGTGCATTAGCACACAGGTAGCATACAGCAGACCAATATATGACAACTGCATAAAGTCTATGGAAGGACCAATCAATAATGCAGCAGGAGAGTCAGCGACTCGCAGCTATACTTCAGAGGCACTATAGGCTTTAGTCCTAATAACAGGTACCATGCAAAATAGTAGGATAGTAGGATAAGCTGCTCCTGACATATGTTCCCGCTGGTAAATGTAAAGACTTGTGCAGATGCTGGTATAATACTAGATAGCGTGGAGCGGTCTGTGACCGGTAAATCTCACCACTGATGTGGAGAGAAGACTTGTCCGGGTGCAGGTATGTTACAAGGTAGCATGAAGTGGTCTGCGGCTAGCAGGTTGTACCACTGATATGGAGAGACGACTTGTCCAGGTGCAGGTATGTTACCAGGTAGCGTAGAGTGGTCTGCGACTAGCAAGTTGTACCACTGATATGGAGGGACGACTTGTCCAGGTGCAGGTATGTTACCAGGTAGTGTAGAGTGGTCTGCGACTAGCAAGTTGTACCACTGATATGGAGAGATGACTTGTCCAGGTGCAGGTATGTTACCAGGTAGTGTAGAGTGGTCTGCGACTAGCAAGTTGTACCACTGATATGGAGAGACGACTTGTCCAGGTGCAGGTATGTTACCAGGTAGCGTAGAGTGGTCTGCGACTAGCAAGTTGTACCACTGATATGGAGAGACGACTTGTCCAGGTGCAGGTATGTTACCAGGTAGCGTAGAGTGGTCTGCGACTAGCAAATTGTACCACTGATATGGAGAGACGACTTGTCCAGGTGCAGGTATGTAACAAGGTAGCGTGGAGTGGTCTGCGGCTGGCAAGTTGTACCACGATATGGAAAGAAGGCTTGTCCAGGTGCAGGTATATTCCACAGCAAACAGAGAGCATAAGTAGAAACCGGAAACACCTCGGAGTCACAAGGGAATGAGAACCAAGAACAGGCATCGGTAATAGAGTAACAGGTGCCTTAAGTAGTGAGAGGTGATTGATTGACCAATGAGACTATGAGCAAGGTTTGAACAGTCCGTGGTTTCTGCACATGCGCAATCCTTGGTCAAGATGGCGGACGGCCGCGGCGCAGAACAGGCGCCGGCAAGAGAGAGAGAGACCCATGTCCCAAACCAGAGGCACTAACCGTCCGGTGAGTGACAGGCACACAAAACATTGCCAGAGTATTCATCGGTTGCCAAAAGCATGGCTTTCATTACCTTTTTTTACTTATATGCTCTGTGTCATAATGCTGCCCTTCTGAATCACACCAGGGGACTTGTATATATTTATGGGGAAGGAGAGTTAAAAATCATTCCCCCTGGTGGAAACTTCATCTAATCCCAAGGGAAAGGGGGCTGTCTGAGACATGCAGCAGAGGTGGCCCCAAGACCCATGTATATAAATATGGAATGCATATAAATAATATTTATATGTTCTATTATTGATATGTAGGAAATATGTAAAATAGGTAGTTCAGATAAACCAATAGCTGCCCTTCCCACACATGTAATTATGTATAATACTTACATTGATGCAGATTTGGTTGCCCAAAACATGTCTTGACAATGCAATTGAAAGTCCACATTCTGAGAAATTAATAGGACAGATTTTGGACCTGGCAAACAATACATGTATAGATGCAGATATGATGCATGATGACTTATGCTACGTGATAGAGTTCGAGAACTTTAATGTATGGTTAATTATTTTTTTAATTGATTCGTAGAAAGCAAATGCACTGGTGGCAGTTTTGCAAAACCCTTCATTAAGGCGCCAGTGGACAACTATGGACAGCAGCGTTAGTAGACATTTAAAAGATGGCACAATGTTAAATGGTACAAATCAAGATGGCATTGTCCTTGGAGTGAGGTACATCTGTGTTGTAATGCTGCCAGTTGGAATCAAAAAAGGGGGCTTCGTCCATCCCCGGGGTAACAAGGACTGCCCGTGACTTGCAGCAGAGGCGGTCCCCAAGAAGAGGTGTACTCTGACGCCAGCGCATCCAGAATTGCCTCACACTGCCATTGCATTCTGGCTACTGACAGGCAGCTGGGACACACAGCTGTAATTAAATTAACAGGCAGAAGTCATTGGATGGACAGTGGTATGAATGGAGTTAGACATTTTAGAAAGTAAATAGACGAAGTTGGCCTGCGCTCATACTCGAAAAATTAAAAGATTAGGCACACAATATATTGCCAGAGCATTCATCAGTAGCCAGGAGTAAGGCTTTCATACCTTGTTTTCCTTATATTTTCTGTGCCATAATGCTGCCCTTCTGAATCAAACTATTGGAATCATTAATATTTATGTGGGAGGAAGGAAAAATCATTGCCCCGGGTTAAGCTTCGCCCCAGACCAGGAGGAAAGGGGACTGCCTGAGACTTGCAGAGAGACTGTCTCCAAAAATTGGTGTACTTACTCTGACAACATGGGAATAAATAAAGGAAATAGTCCCCTTGGCGCAGTAGTAATCAGTAAACAATATATCTGAAATGCTTGTACATATAAGGTTATAAATAAATAAAGAATGCAACCTATTTGTCAGTAGCAAGCCATAATATATGTTATAATCATAGGCCTCATGAACAGCAGAAACAAATGACTCACATACAGTAAAATATCACAGTCTTTTGGTTAGTATCAAAAATGGTCCATATGCCAGGGTGTGACAATCCTCTAGCAATGGTATATAGATAACAATGTCAGTCTGAATAAGATTGAGCTCCAATATGGTGGTGGAATCAGGTATAGAGGGTGACTCCAAATATTGCCATGTAGTAGATCACCTAGTCCACAATATTTTAGTCTTTTTGTATAGACCAAACAATTGATCTGTATTCCACGGTCACATTGGGTAGGTAAGTCCAAACTGTGAGATCAGTGTTGGTGGAGTACACAGAAAAAATCGGTCTCACAGATACTTTCATCCGCACATATGTTGGCGTCAAAAGCAGGTGAATTCATTCAAGGTGGAGCAGTGCTGGGATGCTTGGTGAGGCAGAAACTTACCCTGTGTAGGGCTTTAGTTGCCAAAGTGGTAGTCAGGGTAACAGAGTGGCCGTGGCCGTGACTTCATCCGAACTGCGCATGGGGCTGTTAGTTGATAATGTTGTTCCTTCATTATGCTCTAATAATAGAGCACAGACCAGGATCTGTGAGCAGATGTGTCATATAAATAGTGTGCCTCCAACGCGTTTCGCCTTCAGACTTTCTCAGAGATATAGATGGTCTGTGAGAGTGATGAAAGGTTTAAAAAGGTGCCCTTTTACAATACTCCTCCATGATTGGTTGGTTCAAAAAGGCTTCCTATAGATTTCGGTTGTGACTGACAGTCCATACAGCTAATGTGACTAGTGATTTTTATATTGGATTGGTTCCAGCGAACTTTTAAAACCCAGGGACATATATACATATATATATTTATAAATCTCCCATTCAGACCAGTGACTCTGTCACAATATATATATATATATATATATATATATATATATATATATATTGAAACGTTTTATTACCAAAATACTACACAATTGTGCGCCTTGTCCTTTTTCTTTAATTTCTAAATTTTATTTCCATAATACACCGATTGGTTTCATGGAGGCCTGGCAGCCGCCTGTACGTGGGAATTGCATATAAGGATTTTATATATTGGACTGTGATTATATTGGACTATTGTCACTAATAATCAGTCACGCGCCATTTTGTATATGAATTGATATATATATATATATATATATCTAAAATAAAACATATGGGATAGGGCGCCAAAATAGTATAATACTGTATTATAATGGACACAAATATAGTGAATGATACCCCGAGCCAAGAAATAGAATATTTCACAAGTGCATTATAATAGGATATTCAAGATAGTAGCACAGTTAGCCACAGAAGCCAGTGAATAGAGGAAGAGCGATGACCAAGCCCCTCCAATTGTGATGTGCGTACCAGATAAAGAATCTTTAATGCTCATCTGATTGGGATCAATGATGCTGCTGAAGTCTCTCAGTTGTTCTATATATATGTGTGTGTGTGTGTGTGTGTGTGTGTATAAATCTACATATATGTCAATTATATATATATAATTTGCTACATAATGGTACATAATGGTGCATTTGGCATTTACAGGGTATGCATAGCACAGCTGAATTTGTAGACTAATGCTTTATTTTGCAACTACTGCTCAGTGTGATTTTAGTTCATAAGAAAATTGGAATTTTGCAGACCTTAATGAGAAATCTGCAAGAGAGGCTACAAAACATTCACTGAGACTATTCCCATGTATGTCACAGTAACCTTGGATTGGATTTAAGTGTAAATATGCATGTACTGCACAATCCAGGCATTGACTGGCACTTCCCAGATGATGTCTGTACAAGGTGAAGGTCTCATCCAAGGCTAATTCAATAAATTAAAATGAAGCAATTGTCTGTTCTCATAAGAAGAGCTCAGTTATTTCTTGAGGTAGATGAATTTCAATCTGTGGTGTCCTTTATGGATTTGTACTTTCAATGAATTTTCTCTGGTCTGATGAGCCTCTTGTTGTACAGAAATTCTTATTCTTTAGCTGAATATTACACATAGTAGTTTCGCAGCAAAATTTACTTTTTTTTTTAAAACATGTTGACGTTATGTTTAGTAGATAATTATGATTGATTTTTGTTTTCCATCACTTAACGATCATGACATGTTTGCTAAATGTCTCTCTGTATCTGCTTTCTCCTTTCAAACAATATTTTTTTAATAATCTACATACAGAATGAATAATCAAAAAATGGAATGTTGAATGTTGCTACTTTATAACAAATAAACTAAAAGTAGTTGGTCAGTATAAAAGCCAACATAAGCGGTATATGATTTCCAATATGTCAGTGTAGAGCCCATGACAGAGGAGTGACTGGGTCCTATAGATGAGCAATGCTGTGGCAAAATCTCTTACAAAACAGACCATTTTGCAGAGATGGGAATTTCCAACAATACAATATTTAGGGTACATCTTTTAACCATGTATTTGTATTTAAATTCAAAAGTTGTATCATTTATCATCTTTAAGCAAAACATGACGCATGCATAAGCAGTATTTGATATTTGGAGAATGAATGTGATTTTGATAAACTAGAAATTATATTACAACTGGTTATTGGATTTTTTTTTTGAATTCCTGGCACTGATCTAAACAAAATACACTGTAATTTCAAATAATAGAAGTGAAGCTTTTTCTACACTAATTGCAAAGTAGGGGTTGATGATGATGATGGATCAGATTGTTTGCAATGTTGTTCCTAGTAATTATACCTATGGTTGATATCCACCCTTTTTCCCTCAGTATACAATGTGTCTGATGTACAATGTGTCTGATGTGCAAACAAACCATTGTATTGCTGGCAAAATCTGCTTTTACTTTAACTAGTCCTACCCTACCCAGAAATTACATACACTTCAGGTTAGAAACAGAATGGCATTTAACAAGTTGAAAATGGAGGCACGCTCCAGATGGAACAATATTTTCAATATTGTTTGAGGCTTCATGGGCAATAAAAAGCCCACAACAACAATTTAATGTCAATAACAAATCACTTAACACTTGCTTCCATTGCCAAATACATTGTTAAGCGAAGCCATTTTAGCTGAGGGCACTTAAAGTGCATGGATTATGTTTCTCAGGCCCTTACCCATTCGGGGTTAAAGTTGTTTCATTCCCAGCCAATAGAATCCATGGGGAGTGGTTTAGTCACCTCAGTATGAACTCCCATGGATTTCTAGATCTTTCCTTCCCGCACTTTCACGGATGAAGGAGCTCCCTGGAAGGATAAGATAAGACTGTTATCTCACTGTTTAAAGTTTTTATCACACTGTTTCTGCTATTGTGACTTATATATCTTTTAGCTTCTGTTTCCATTTATCTTTCAGTTTTCAACGCATTCTTCCTTCTCCTATTTCATTCCCCCTTCCACTCACCCCCCCTCTCCCTCGGCATCTCCTTGTTTCACTCCCTCCCCGTGTCAGCGTTTCCCCATACCTCATAAATCATGCCCAGACCAAGAAGGAATGCAGCTGTCCCAGCTCGCCTCTCCGACGGGACACAGCTCCTGTCTGCGAGTCTGCTCCCTTCCCCTATCCCAGTCAGCACTGAAGGGCAATCAGCAGGGGGTTTAGCAGCTGGTGAGTCCCGATGGAGCGACAGGCATGGGGGGAGGGGGGTCGCCCGGAGATCACAGGCTCCAAAGAGGGCAGCAGCGCTGCTTGTCTCTGGAGTCAGCAGCTTATCTGCAGGGTCTCAGAGCATGCAGCGGAGATCACCTTCTCCTACCTCTGCAAGGGTCAGTAATACAGTTGTGGACCCCCAGACCCCACCATCGGGAAGGGGAGTTCAGTCCTCAACCAGTGGAGGAGGTTTGGAATCCTTGGCAGCCTCATTCTGCTCTCCTGTTGGGGCACAGGCTGCAAGGGAGGCCAATTTCACTGTGCAGCAGGATGCAGGAGGGGCTATGCCTCACAGACCCTGGCTGCACACTAACATGGGAGACAACATGACAGAATTGAACAGTATTCCCCCCCTCATGCCCGAGGGATGGATTAGGGGCAGAGCCCGCCCTCCAGCCATACATAATGTTAGCTTTCAGCCCTTACACCCCCCTCAATTATATGCCCATACGGTTCCCCAAGCGGTGCTCCCCCCGCAGTACACCTTTTCTACTCCAGTGCACGCAGTCGGTTTTGGTCAGCTGGGGTTGTCATATAGTGGCCTCAGCAGCGCTGTGGGTCACCCCCCAGCGCTGGTTTCTCAAGCCGGTAATACTCAATCTTTGCCACACACTCCGTCCATCCCTTTGGCACGTCCTCCACGAGCACCGGGAGACCTGTCCAATGGTATCATGCCCACCTGGTCGCTGCCATACCCCCCTCCCAGCGTATCAGGGGTTCATAGTTCTCCACAGAACTGGATTGCGCCCTATCCACCACCATCCAGAGAAGGCTACTTTAATGCCTTTAATCCTGATAGATCAAGCCAGCCTAACATGCCTTTTGTAGATCAGGGTATGCCATCCTGCTATGTAGGTCCCACCCAAAATTTGGTCCGCCCCCCAGCCCCAGGTTTCGTATTTAATACTACAGCTCATCCAGTTAACCCAATCGGTAATGTGGTTGATAATGTGAACCATTCGGTCATTGCAGATGTATCTAACATTCAGTCTGTTTCAGTGCCTGCTGCATCTGGTGTCGGAGTAAGCGCGGTAGCGCAAGGAGTACCCGTGGTGGCAGGGAGCTCTGCTCTTCAAACGGAGTCAGCGGCTGCTTCGGCTGCGGGAGGAGAAACAGAAATCCAGCCACACGTTTTGCCAGGGACATCTGCTCAAGGCGGTGAGTGTGAATCTGTTGTAACACATTACTCACATGCACGTAGCCCTCCACTAGCCAGCACTAGCGAGGATTCAGACGAAGAAGGGCAGGGTCCGCGCAAGCTTTTGAAGATTCTGACAGAACACTTAGCGAAGCCCACTAGGGTTACCCCTTCAGGAATAACGCCTCCATCAGCGCTAGGAGGTCCCAAGGTATGATGTGACAATACAGCCTTGTTAAGGGGTGTGCGTCGCAGTTCAAGGGATAGGATAGAAAAAGGTTACTATGTCGATTTGTTTTGTCTCACCTCTACAGCCAAAAAAGAACTGCTGGCTGCCTGTAGTAGGGGTGGCATAGGGGAAGAGCCTTACAGGACGTTCCCAAACTGGTTTGTATCTTTGCAGCCAACTACATGGAATCTAGGCCGGAGACTAGGGCGGATGTGTGGAGGTATCTGCACCTAATTAATGATCTAATGATTAATGCGGGTGGGACAATTTTGAGACGCTACGATGAGAGTTTTCGCACCAAAGCGCACAAAATGCATACCATCCCAATCGGGTGTAAGGACGTGGAGTCATGGATGGCGCTGATGCTGCCAACCGAAGACTCTATACCACCAGCAGGACCTAGGTTTCAGGGTCCGGGGAGGCGTAGTACTCCCCAAAACAGCAAGAACAGATGCTTTGCATACAATAATGCCTCGTGCGGAAGGGGTGACTCATGTAAATACAGGCACGTTTGCTCCAAATGCCGGGGTAGTCACCCAGCAAAGGATTGTACCAGACAGTCAACAGGAGTTGGCAAGGGGCGTGGAGCACCAGGGGGTGCTAACTAAAGGGCCATCCCCAATTGATTTAAAAGTTCTAGATACTTGGCTTAGTTTCTTCCCAGATGTTTCGCAAGCTGAGTGTCTAGCCCAAGGCTTTCATTATGGGTTTCAACTCCCAGTGGTAGGGGAAATTAGGTCATCTGCGGGCCGGAATCTGAAGTCAGCAATCATGCTTCCTGGTGTGCTGAAGGAGAAGGTTATGAAGGAGGTTAGCTTGGGTCGTATTGTTGGGCCTTTTGATTCTCCCCCGATTCCCGGATTGATAATTTCTCCAGTAGGGGTTGTCCCTAAGAAGGCTGCGGGCAAG
This sequence comes from Mixophyes fleayi, assembly GCF_038048845.1. Classification (NCBI taxonomy): domain Eukaryota; kingdom Metazoa; phylum Chordata; class Amphibia; order Anura; family Limnodynastidae; genus Mixophyes; species Mixophyes fleayi. Next base: position 50,287,939 of record NC_134412.1, on the reverse strand, counting down.
TATATTTTAATACAGCATTTGTCACATCCCCCCGGTTTTTCAGTTAACGACGCCATAGATGCTAGCCATAGCTCAGTTAGTTACCAGTCCTTTGAGGAAGCCCTAGAGTTAGTTAGGGATTTCGGACAAGTGGCCTTATTAGCCAGACATAGAATCTGCCTTCCGGCTGCTTCCTCTTTACCCGGAATCTTTTAGATTCATGGGTTTTAGGTTACAGGATGGTTTCTATATTGACCGTTGCCTCCCTATGGGGTGCTCAGTGTCATGCGCCTTTTTTGAAAAGTTTAGTTCTTTCCTGCATTGGTGTGTACAAGCAGGAACGGGTCATACAGGAATCGCCCATTATTTGGATGATTTCCTGTTCATATGTCCTCTTTCATCATCAGTATGTGCAGATACGCTCTTCTCTGCCAAGGCGTTGTTCACAATAATGGGGGTCCCAGTGGCGCATGACAAGACTGAGGGTCCTAGCACTTGTTTGTCGTTTCTGGGCATCGAGATAGACACTATTGCAGGTTGTTGTCGTTTGCCTAGGGAAAAGGTGAATAAGTTGGAGGCAGCGGTTTCTGAAGTGCTTAGTTCACCGGGTAGCTCCTTGCGTCGGGTTCAGTCCCTCCTCGGGTCACTCAATTTTGCATGCAGGGTGATACCTATGGGACTTATTTTTTCCAGAAAATTGCAAATGGCCACAGCTGGTGTAAAGAGACCACATGCTAGGATACGCTTATCGGCTGAGATACAGGGAGACTTGAGAGTCTGGGCTACATTCTTGCAGACCTTTAATGGTGTACGGATATGGCCTAAGGAGCAAGTCTCGAATGTTTTTTTGGAATTACATACAGATGCTTCTGGGGCAAATGGTTTTGGGGCCATTTTTCAGGACGAGTGGTGCGCAGCCACTTGGCCGGAGAAGTGGCGACGGAACGGTTTGGTGGCAAACTTGCTAGTCCTAGAGCTATTTCCAATAGTCTTAGCTATTGATCTTTTGTGCCATAGGTTAGCAGGCCAGAATGTTGTTTTCTGGTGTGATAACCTCGGGGTAGGGCAAACGATCAATCGCCAGAGCGCAACGTCATTGCCAGCAGTTAACCTTCTATGCAGGCTCGTGTTAAAATGCTTGGATAATGATATCATTTTCCGAGCCATACATGTGCCTGGAGAGGCAAATAAAGTGGCAGATGCGCTCTCGCGTTTCCAATGGTGCTGCTTTCGGGAGCTAGCTCCTATGGCTCAATTAACCAGCATTCCTTGTCCTTTTTCTGCATGGCAGTGGGTCGAGCCGGAATGATCGAGTTGGCGGAGTCATCTCTTGCACAATCGACAAGACGAGCGTATCAGGCAGCTTGGTGTCAGTGGGAAGCTTTCTTGCAATCCAGGGCCCCAAGTACTTCAGGTCAGGCGGAGGAAATTTTAGAATTTATGTGGGAAAAATATAATATGGGTGTTAAAAAGTCGGCCATGGCATCAGCATTAGCGGGCATTTCATTCATGGCTCAGTTACATGCAAAATTTGATCCCACTAGAGGTTTTATTATTTCCAAGGCAATGAAAGGTTGGGCTAGAACTTGCCCTTCTGTTCCTGATAGTAGGCGTCCTATCACGGTTCCCCTGCTTAAGCAATTGAAAATGTCGCTTGCGGAGGTTACTTCTAACTCCTATGAGAACACATTATTCACTGTAGCTTTTTCTATGGCATTTCACGGAGCGTTTAGAATTAGTGAACTAGTGGCCAACTCGAGAGTTTCCTTGGGTACAGCCCTTTTGGGAAAATACACTTTGGTTTCAAGTACACAGGTCTCCGTAAAAGTTGCACGATCCAAAACGGATCAGTTTGGTAGAGGTCATTGGGTCACCCTGTCTCCTAGCAATGATGCGACAATATGTCCGGTGGCTTTGTGTATTAAGTTTGCAGGGATTAGGCCCAAGGATAGCGAGGCTTGGTTAGTACACATTGATGGGTACTAACCAAAATTTTATGGAACACATTCGTTCCGTATTGGAGCAGCTACAACTGCTGCCATAGGAGGGGCCTCAGTACCCGATATTAAATTGTTGGGGCAATGAAAGTCTGATAATTATAAAAGATACATCAGACCTTAATGAAGTTATATGCTTATGTTGTTCGCATATGTTTAATTTTCTATTGTCTGCACTCTGTTCGCTCGTCTTTACTTTTATCTTTTTGGTTCTCGTCCCCTTCTCCTTCTTACTCCTCCTCCCCCCCCCTCTTTTTTCCTCGGTAATCCAGGGTGAGAGCTGCTTGCCGTGTTCAGCGGAGGCATGAAGGGATTTTTTCCCAATTTCTCCTACGGATCAAGGCCTGATTAGTGGTGAGCCTCCGGGGTTTTTTGGGTTGGTTCACCTTCATCTGGGTTACCGTTCCTTTACCTTCTTTTTCAGAATTAAACCTGTTTAGGTTGGTACTGCTATTGTCCCATCATGGGGTGGTAAACCATATGGGTTGGTACCTCATAGCTTATGTTAAACCACGATTGGTTGGTATATCTTGCCCGTTTGGGATATAAACCACGCAGTGGTTGGTAGGCAAGGCATAGAGCTGTGGATTTTAGTAATGCAGTCAGGTTGGTGTAACAAATGGTAAACCATGACTTAATTTTCACCTTTTTGTTAAACCTCTAAAGGTTGGTATGTTTACAGGCACAGATAAGCGTCAAATCGCATCCTTATTGAGCATATATATTCCTTAGTATCCCTCCCCCTCATCTGGGTGGTCAAAATAATCCTTATGTTGGTGCCCCCGTTAACCATAGTCGGACAGGTTGTCATTTATAGTCTCACACAGGTAGTTTCCCTCTCTTTAGCTAGAGTAATTCTATTTATCAATTGGACATATTAGGCTTCTTAGTTATAATTCAAGCAGTTCTAACATACACATAGTCGTATAAACCGGTTGGTTGGTCTGTTCCCCTCCTCCCGTCCCACATTTTCATATGATTTTGGTATTAAACCTTTTTGGTTGGTTTCAATAATATGTATGGCAATTGTTTAAAGTATCCCGGGATCGGGGTCATTGCTTGTTGGATCAGGTGTGCCTTGTATTGTGTACGGATATCGGGAAGTAAAGGTAACTGTTAGGGTACCTGTTTGGACCCTGGTTTATAGTCAAGGTTTTTTTTTGTATATTTTGTGTTACTCTAGATCACCAATTCTTCTAACTTTGGTTTACAGGCCAGAAAATAAACATTTAGATAATGGGACACTCATTTGTGTATTGGGCTTCAAAACATCATTTGGCACATGAGTGGTCTAATTTCCCATGCCCGGTGGATATAAAATGGATGGGGAAGAGCGGCCTTTGTTGGTCATCCCTGGTGCCTTGGTTAGAAGAGGAATTGGCAAAATCACAACCTCCCGATATTCTTGTTTTACACCTTGGGGGTAACGATGTGGGGAAGACAAAATCACTGGCCCTCATCATAAGCATTAGAGAAGATTTACGTGCTATTAGGGCACGATGGCCTACAATTAGTATTTGTTGGTCTAACATTATCTATCATGGAGGTTTCCTATTCGCCCTTCTACACTTACGAGATTATTAAGAAAAATTAATAGCGTCACGGGGAAAGTGGTCAGACAATTGGGGGGGGGGGGTAGAGATTTTCCACCCATCCATTAATGCGGATAATACACACCTGTTCCGGCTGGACAGTGTTCATTTGAATAAAGAGGGGATGGGGTTTTTCATTAGGGAGATTTATGAGCGATTAGGTTCGTGGTTTTGTTCTCGTGGTGGCGGGCTGGGAACCCGTTAAAGGGTACCAGCTATGGTTGGAGAGCAATGCAGTCAACGACTACTCACAACGGTGGTTAGGATATTTGGCCGCACATCACTGCCCCTTTCAAGTAACATTACTCTTGATCCTTCTGAGTGGAGGATCCCTTGGCGTGCTTTGCGTGGCCGTCAATGTTGAGTCCAGAAGGGAGCAGTCATGTTGACGCTTGTTTAACACCGGCCAATGGTAAGGGAGTATTCCTTGGTTAGTTTGAATGCCATTTGGGCATTGCAGTATTTGGTTAGATGATTAGTTGTTTAGTTGACTGCAGTTTGCTCTCGCCACCACCAGGTGAATACATTTAATTGGTTTATAATTAATAAAAAACTGCGACCTTTTGCCAAAGTAGCTATACGTGTCTGTGTCTTTATTTCAATAGTTTAAGTTACACTTATAAGGTACGAAGGTTGGTAAGGTGCGTGAAGGAAAGGACATTAGCCATATGCATTTTAAGGGATCCTAAAGCTTGAGCAATCTGCTTAGGTCAAATAAACTACCAATATTAAATTTGGTTCTGACTATAACAATCACTGTGGACTTCACAGAAACATCATTTCTTTATTAGCTTGTATGCAATTAAATACTGTTGTATTCTGAGTTGTGTTTTAAATTCTTAAATTAAAACTTAGTTACCTTTTTACAGTACTATAGGTACATATTTTGAGGATGTAACAGAAATGAATAAGTATCTGTAGTGGAAATGTACTGCAGTTAAAATAGAAGAACAGGGCATGGGTAACAAAAGCTGACATAGTGATAGGCAATGTTAAAGGAAATAAGGGAATGTGTAACATCCTATACAAAATTATATCAAATTCTGCAGCTCACCACAATCACAAACACAAAAATAAAAACCTATGGTGGCATGTGACGAATGAGTCTTAATAGCGGTGACATATTATATCCTATTATGAACTCTTGGAAGTCCACCAGTGCCAGACAGGATCAGGAGGGAAAGTAGGATAGAGAATTTATGTGGAGTCAGAGTGTAAAGTCATATAGAAGGTGCAGACAAAAGAATCTCATGTGCCTGTAGAGCTCTGAATACCAGTGTTTACACAGCATCAGTCATTGAATATCCAGCGGTGCTAGCAACAGCCCCATGACTGGGAGACAAAGCCTCAAATTCTAGAGACATATTCTGCTCCATGCTAACACTACCACTCTTTGCCTAATCAAAAGGGACTAACATGTCACATTAAAAGATTACATCAGGCACAATTGACAGCTGCAGACGCTAAAATTTTGATTTGTCTATTCTTCTACCTGCCACTATTTAGCTACCTACAAAACACTTTTCCGGATGAAGACACTACTGTTATTGAGGTTAAAGGAGGCCAACCTTTTGCAATAAGTAAAGATCCACACTGAGGGCTTGAGTCATTAAAGCATGAATACTTGGCACCACGTGTGTTCAGGCGAAACTGCATGGAATTGTCTGCTGCGTTCTCCCAAAGTCAGCAAGACACGGATGGTCACATACGCTGCTTAATGACTTCAGGAGTAACAAGTGTTACATTTTGTACACACTGCCGTGCTGTGCACATCCGCCTGTATTAGTACAATATTTGCCCTCTAGGTACTGCCTGGCTCTACGTGTGGCAGCGAATGTTATGCATTTAAATGGACATAGGAACAATGCCGTGCTACTCTCAAACATTCCTTCATGTATTACTAACTACCCTTGTTTGTTATTTACCAAACAATACAGTAATGGTTGCGTAGTGGTGGTCCTACTGTTCATTAAAATATGTGTGTCCCTTTTTGTTATGCTACTTTGTTCACCTATAAGGCACTAGTGCTCTCTTTGAATCCCAAAGTGTCAGAATGGCCATTGCTCTGGCAGCCATGAATGCATGCTTGTTGCTATTAGAATTGGAAAACTTTTCCACTAGGCCTCACACTAATAGGAGGTTTGCCCCTATGATTGAGAGACAGTGCCTGGTCTGAGCGCCCTTTAACCAACTGCTGGAAACACTGCTTTACTCAAAAAATCTTAATGCCCATTTTTAAAACATAAATCAACACACAAACAAGACTTTCAAACTAAATAAACAATTTTATTTACAAAAGGACATAACAAAACGTAATAAAATTTATTGACACATTTCTTTGAGTAAATTATTATTATTTTTATATATTTTGTATTTTTTTTTTCTTCTTTTTTATTTGATTTAAAATCATTTAGGAAGGCCTGCGTCTAGGAGACAAACTCCTCAGCAGCTGCAAAAAAAATATAAAATTTGTTTAGAAAATGCTTCCTGCGCTCACTGGCATCCCGGTAGTCAAGGTCACTTCCACCCAGTACCTGACCGTTGCTAAGGCAGCGGTCGGACGCCTCTTCAGCGCCGTGTCCCGGCAATGTAGGAAGCCGGGCACGCACGCGCGCTCAGTAGGTGCATTAATTATTAATTATTTCCAGCCTGTGGGCTAAATTAGCTGACATTAGCCTGTGTGTGTGTTTCTCAGGGACAAGCCCTGATTGGTCTCCCTGAGTATTTAAGGCAGTGAGGTCTGCAGCCTCACTGCCGGTTATAGTGTCCAGTTTGCCTGTCAGCTAACCTGCTCCTGTATTGTGTTAGTGGAAACCTGTTGGACTGATTTCTTGTGTATGACCCCTGCTTGGATTATTGGACTCTGCCTGTTTTGCTCGTGACCCTGACCCTTAATGCCTGTACCTTGGACCTTGCTCCCGTGTCTGTGACCCCGACCTCTGGTGTGTTTATCGATTACCCTGCTTGCCTGTGACCCTTGACCTTGGCTATTGTACAGACTACTCGCTGCTTTCTACCAGTCTCCTGGCCCGCCGCTGTGGTCCTGTATTTCCAACCCACACTACTCTTGGAGCTAAGTCCTGGGGGCATCCAAGTACCAGTGAGCGCGTCAAGCTCTAAGGGAAAGGCGGCTGCTATAGGCGAAGATCTCCTCATCTGGTTCTGTGGGTTGGGGATCAGGGCCAGCAGCCTAACATTGATATGGTGAAATGCTAGGTCTATGGGTGTATTTCTATACATTTAAATAAAACAAGTGCCAAAGTTTTGTATTATGCTGAACACAGTAGTAATCAGAAGTATATAGTATAATTGGGTGTGTTTATTTCATTTGGCAGCCTTTTTTTTTTCCATTTTTTTATTTGTAAATGTTGCCAATAGCCTGCTAAGCAGAGTCTCACCCTCGAGGCTACAATTTTCAAGCCAGCCACTGCTGTACCAGCCAGTGGCACACAAGCCAAGAAGTGGGGGGAGCAAGTTCCCCATTGGAGGTACTAAGGATGTCCTCTGGTATTGTAAACTCTGGCCATGGAAAGGGAAAACTGTTTCACATGTCAACGTCTTTCTGCTTGAAAAAAAAATTGGCAAAACTCATCTACATTACAATAATCCAGTGCTTACTTTCTTCAATCAGCATCTGTGGCTATTCACTCAGTTCAGGTTGGCTCCCGAACAGGACTGCGCTGATGCTGCCTCCTCCTCCTGAGCCGTCTCCTCCTCCTGCACCACCTTCACCACCTGAGCCGCTTTCTCCTCCTGAGCCACCTGCTCCTCTTCCTGGGCCACCTTTTCTTTCTTCTGGACCAACTGGTCATGTGGCCCCTCCTTATGGTGGTGATGGTGGCAGGGGAAGCTATGACATCCTGTTGAAAAATAGGGCCTGTTATATGTTTTGGATTTTTTTTTTGTTTTAAACATACATACAGAGACATGCAAATAATGGCCCTACTTCACCAAACCAGATTATCAGTCCCAAAGTCAAAAACCAATACAATCCCCTTACCCTCACTTGTTTTCACATCCTGCACCATTCCCTTCTCCTGGTCCAATTGATTTTAAGCTCATAAAATGATTTCCATGCCATCCTTTTCCTCAATGCCACTATTTTGAAAATTAACCAATATATTCATATCTGATTATAATCCTTATTTCCACACTAAATCAGCCTCTTCTGCCCCTCCTGCCATTTCAGTACCTGCTGTCATTTCAGTACCTGATGCCCTTCCTGCCATTTCATTACCTACTGTTATTTCAGTAGCTGATGCCCCTGCTGTAATTTCAGTACCTGCTGCCATTTCAGTACCTGCTGCCATTTCAGTACCTGCTGCCATTTCAGAACCTCCTGCCCATACTGTCATTTTGGTACCTGCTGTTATGTCCTCAACCAATTTTCCTGGCATGTTTGCCCTCCGTGCCACTCAATCAACGTCTACTGCACCCCCACTCTCTTCTGGTCCACGGTCCTCTGCTTCCTCTCGACTGAAAATTGTCTTGATTTTTGTATTCTATGAGTGTGGTCTATCAGGAGCACTTGATATGATCATATGACACTGAGTGAATAGTGAGGTAGTATCATTATTTATCTTTATTTATTTCAGAATTATTTGTTGAGATTCATCCAATATTCATATTATTCCTTCTACATCTGTAGCTTCACCTTATTGGCTTCATTAACTGTTATCAGTTGAATTTCTTCTTATAGAGTTGGCCCAGGTTTAAAGAAATGTACTAGCAGTACTGTTTTAGATTTTGTTTTCTCAGTCCTAACTTGATATGTAGGGAAAATTATTGCTTAAACATCTCTCAAACTATAGCTGTTGTTTATGATTATTAATAGAAATGTTTAATGAAAGGTCTTAGTTAGTGGATGCTAAGTATTAGTATATTTTTATTTGTTTTGCTGAGCATTGTAGTTTGTGCGTTGGGTTGTTTTATATTAGTTGATTTCTTTAGAGAGGATCATATCCTTTTCTCGTTCAGGATCGTATTACTTTGTTTTAGGGATAAGAAGGTTTGGATTCTGTCTATCCCGACAGACCCGAGTTATGGAGATCAGAAGCAGTCCGCGAGCCTCCTCAGATTCATACACAACTTTTGGGTCTCAAAACGGGGTAAAACATCATCTCATGAATTTTGGATTCTTATCTTTCATATATAGCTCTCCTTTGTGTTCTCATCTGCCATACTAGATGAGCTATCATGTACAGAGGTAGTTAACTGCAGTGCTCTGCTTCAAAAAAAGTGTAGAGAGGGTTATACAGTGTGAAATAGACAATTTAGATAGCATGCAAGCTGTCATTTTACCGCAATTTATTTATGTAGAGATCCATCTGCTAGAATTGTGTGCTGCTCATCAATTGACTTAGAGAGCCACAGAGTTTAGACTGATTAATGACTACTGGTTGTCACTAATAATAATATTATGCTATTCAATTATATATATACTGGTATAAACACCTGAACTAGTATTTAATGGATAAAACAGCGTGCTGTTGCTGTATGAAAGTGAGCAGCATACACCAAAAAATAAATACTAAATAGATTTCTTCATTTCAAAATACAAAGTGTTTAAAGATCAAACCAAATTTGTGAGGGGCAATATCAGTAAGTGTGATGTATGAAGTATTTAGTAGAGAAAATTAGGGGTGCTGTATGACTGAGAGCATCACCCCAAACAAACAGATGTATTTCTTAATTTCTTCCATTTAAAAAGTGCTTTTCTACCTGTTAGAGAAATTGTTGTGGGGGCAGTCAGTGACATATTTATTAAGCAGGCAAAATCCAGGGTGTTGGTGGAGTGTGAGCAGCAGCACTACCAAAAACAGATATATTTCTTAATTTTTTATTATAAAATTCCATGTGTATTTCTACAAGTCAAATCAATTGTTATGAGCGGCAGTCAGTGACATCTTTATTAAGCTAGCAAAAAACAGGGTGTTGCTGGAGTGTGAGCAATAGCAGAAACCCTCAGAACGCACATATATTCAGGGGCGGCTGGACCGGGGGGCAGCGGGCACCCGGGCCGCTCAGTCTAGCGGCTGTTCCCCCCCGTCACCTGCCGTGGATTTAATAATTTTTCTTCTGTTACCGGCTGCCGCATCACCGGTAACGTGTCACGTGATGCAGCTGCGTCATTATGATGTGGCCGCAATGCGTGTCAGGTGATGCGGCCGCCTGCGCGCCTCTCGGGCTGGTTCCTCCCAGCCCGCGCCTGCATATATTTGTTAATTTCTTCCTTTTAATGTACAAAGTGTTTGAAACTAACATCAATTTTGTGAGTGGCAGTATCAGTGAGTGTAACATCTGAAGTATTTAGTGGAGAAAAACTAGGGTGCTGTATGACTGAGAACAGCACGCCCCAAAAAACAGATATATTTCTTAATTTCTTCCTTTTAAAATTCCAAGTGTATTTCTACCAGTCAAAAAAAATGTTGTGAGGGTAAGTCAGTGACATGTTCTTTAAGAAGTGGGTAAAAATAAGGGTGTTAGTGAAGTGTGAGCAGTCGCAGCACCCGACAATAAGCACATATTTCTTCCTTTTAAAATTCCAGGGGGCAAATGCGTTAAGTAGCGATTCTAGCAAATTGACAACATTTGGTGAGTTTGCCGGCATAATTTAAAATGGCAATGGGTTTAAAGGCAAAACAACAAGCAACCAATGACCCAAATATTCACTCTTATGGGGGCCCAAACAAATCGAGACTTCAGTCACAAAAGTGGCAGCTCCTGTCGCTAAAGTGCTTGGTTTGTTAAACTATGTGCATGTCCTTTTTAGTATATGGGTGGCTGGCTGGTCCTCAGGACAATTCTATTTTGCACCATTTTAAATTATGACCTTGGTTTATCATCATCTGTTAAATGTCTACTAATGCCACTGTCAGCTTAATGACCTCCTATTCTTACTGCATCTTCACTTTCCGATCCATGAAGTATGCTAACTAATGTTCAAAATATTGTGTGCGTGGTTTCTCACCATTTATCTTCTGGGTACAGTCCACCTTTGTCTAGCACCTTTCAGTCAGTGCTTTGCCACTATGTTTCATAGGGATTGTAGCATGCTTACACCCATAACTTGGTAGCCTAGCATCAGCTACCAGCCGAATGGATAGACACTTCCTGCAATCTTCATCGTCAATACCTTCACCATCAACCTTCTCATTATTAGTAGGTATCCAGCATCCAATCCAATTTTCCAATTGCAACTGACTCCGCTAATGCAATCCATGATGCCTAAAAGACGTGCTTGAAGCTACAGCTGCTGCCGCGAACAGTGATTGTTCTAAAGAAACAGCTCCTTGTGAGAAGGCTGTCGGAACAACTCACACATGACAGGTGTCTTGCTTCAGCTTCTCCTAAAAATATTCCTCAGTTTTTCCAAAATATTTTTGGGGCAAGTGTTGTCTTTAAAGACATTGCCATTTTAAATTTACAATGCAAAGTCGCCGAATATCGGCAACTTGCAAAATCCGCAATATTTTTGTGTTTTTTTTCCAATATTTTTAATGTTCTATTTTAATATAGGCTAGCAAGACCTCTGGTTGATTCTTTTACTCATGTATTAATGCTTTTAAGTTTGGAGATAAATGTATTTTTCATGAAGTATATTTAATGTATATGTATTACAAATTGTTAGGCCTTAAGCCTGGAGCTCAATTGATTTATGCCTCTATGTCTTTGTCCCCTAACTGACCAGATATACTTTTATTTAAAAATCAATTGGTTAGTGAACGACTCAATGGGCCTGATTCATCAAGGCATGTATCTGCCGATTTTGTGCGTATTGCGATCTGCAACTAAATGCAGCAATGTTCACTGCATCTATGAATGCAAAGGACACTTACTACAGCCTACAATTTCTGGGAGTGAATGGGCCGGGGAAGGGGTGTCCAACGTAGTCAATGTACAGTAAGGCCGAGCCAAACTCGAGTGCACGCAGCCATGTCTGAATCAAGCTTTCGGCATCTCAAAGTTACTTGTTTTTCTGCCATATCTCTTGCTCAAGCTACAGAGCTAATCTACGTCCTGAGGACTACCGATGACAGTCTCATATGCATGCTATAACATGTGTGCAATTTGGAGCAACTGTAAAAATGTATTTTATGTTCAGTAGACATTAAGATCATCCTAATAAATGTATTTCATGGGAAAAAAATTATATAAAAAATAGTTTTCGGGGTAGTTAACTGTTTTGTTATTAACGCTTATATTATTAACTTATATTAGTAACATTAATTCAGTAGTTTTTTGTACTTTTTCTGTGCGTTCTTTTGCGAATGTGTATTCCACATAGGCATTAGATATATGCTGCAGTGTCTTGTGTTGTGCATAGAGCAGAGCAGACCTACACCCCAATTTATCAGCAAATGTATCTTCAGATCTGTTCACTGTTGAATTGGGGAGTACGCAGAGCCAATTTAGATGCAATCTAAAACAAATTCACATTGTGCTCAGTATGCATGCGTTGATGAATCCGGCAGTCTATGTGCACCCAAACTCAGATTTCTGGTAGGAAATGGCATTATATGTCAACCACATCACATAGCACTTGTGAAAATTGGGGATGCACAGGCCACCTGACGTAGTGGATCTTTGGAGAACATGGGCCTGAATCCATGTTTTTTTGCCATACCAAATGAATCGCATCACACGCTTTTGTAGATAGGAGAGATAGAAGGGGAAGATTCTAATGAGTAGGGAATGGAAAATAAACAAAAGCATCAGAAGGAGATTGAATATTACCGAGGTGATGTGCCCAACCCAGGAAATAAAGTGACCATTCCATGAGGATGCGATTGAGGAGTGGGAGATAGTTAGCCTATAAGAGATTTTCAATCTTTCTTGTAAGCATGACTCTTAAGTACTTAATTTGATTTTCATGCCAATTGAAGGAGAAGTTAAGCTTCAGTATTTGAGTAGTTGATTTCTTTTTAGGTAATAAAAAAGTCTAGTTTTTCCACCTTGGTCGTGTTTAGTTTAAAATTAGATAATGCTAAATTATAGACCTGTAAGCCTGACATCAATAGTGGGGAAACTACTGGAAGGTATTTTAAGGGACAGTATTCAGCATTACTTGGTACGCAATAAAATTATTAGTGGGAATCAACATGGATTTGTGAGGGATAGGTCATGTCAAACTAATCTAATTCGTTTCTATGAGGAAGTTAGTGGGAACTTAGACCAGGGCAGGACAGTAGATGTGGTCTACTTAGATTTTGCAAAGGCCTTTGATACAGTGCCACACAAGAGGTTGGTTTACAAAATAAGGGAACTGGGTCAAGGAATCAACATTTGTACTTGGATCGAAAACTGGTTAGAGAATAGGGAACAGAGAGTTGTGATAAATGGAACATTTTCTAATTGGTCAAAAGTCTTAAGTGGAGTTACTCAAGGTTCCGTGCTGGGACCACTCCTTTTAATTTTATTTATTAATGACCTTGGTGATGGTTTAGAGAGTAAAGTTTCTATTTTTGCAGATAACTCTTTAAGGTAATAAAATCAGAGCAAGATGTAGCTTCTCTACAGAGGGACTTAAATAAACTGGAGGATTGGGCGGCCAAATGGAATATGAGGTTTAACACAGATAAATGTAAGGTTATGCATTCAGGGATCAAACACAAGAACGCAATCTATAAATTAAATGGAATTAATTTAGGAGAATCTATAATGGAAAAGGATTTGGGAGTGCTTGTAGACAGTAGACTTAGCAATAGTGCTCAATGTCAAGCAGCAGCTGCAGGGGCAAACAAAGTATTGGCATGCATAAAAAGGGGCATATAAGCAAGGGAAGACAGTGTAATTTTGCCACTGTATAAATCGTTGGTAAGACCTCATCTTGAATATGCAGTACAGTTCTGGGCACCACTCTATAAAAAAGATAATTTGGAACTAGAAAGGGTTCAGAGAAGGGCGACAAAATTGATAAAGGGTATGGAGTCATTAAGTTATGAGGAAAGGTTAGCCAGTTTAGGCATGTTTACTTTAGAAAAGAGGCGTCTAAGGGGAGATATGATTACTATGTACAAATACATTAGGGGTCAATACAGAGAGCTTTCATGGGGACTTTTTACCCCAAGGACCATACACAGGACACATGGTCATCCCCTAAGGTTAGAGGACAGGAAATTTCACAACCAGCAAAGGAAGGGGTTCTTTACAGTAAGGGCAGTCAAGATATGGAATTCATTGCCAGGGAAGGTTGTGATGGCAGATTCAATAGATATGTTTAAGAAAGGGTTAGACAAATTTTTAGCGGAAAGGTATATCCAGGGATACGACCATTAATTTAAAATGAAGGATAGTAGTGGATATAGGGTAAAGATAGGACTGCAATATTGAGTCTGGGGGGATTTTCACAATTGAAACAGATTGGCGGTTGCTTACTCTGGATTAATTTGGGCTTTCTTCTCATGAAGCTTCAGAGAAATGCATGCTACTAAGATGGCTTATACAGAAGTGGAAGCTGCTCAAATCAATTTATAGGCCATAACAGGTGCTTGAAAGGGTGGGGTTATCCTGCAAGGAACATACACACAACATTTTTTCCCCAGCACACTGCTATAGCCAGCAACAGATCTGCCATTTCTACTGTAGATAAAAATGCAAAAGTCTTTGTTGCACACATTTGCAAATGTATGTTTAAGCCATCCGCCACGCCAAGGCGCTTTTACTAAGATGGCTTCCAAGCCACGCCCATTGAAAAGCAATCTGTAATGTTGTTAGCAACTAACTAAGGATTAAGGTAAAACACACTCCACCCTACACTTCATTGACAGTAGCACAAGGAGCGTACTATTTCATCTATTTCATGCATCTAATGTAAGACATTTCTACACAATAGCCTAATTAAAGTAAATATGAGGTATAGAAGGTGCTTTCAGTTTGATAATAATATATTTGTTAACTATTCTCTATTAACATTTGTCAGAAGTTTTACTATGTAAAAAATGTGCTTTTGTGGGAATAATAGAATAGTCAATTGTACCATATATGCTGTCATGCCGAAAGGTCAGTATTTGTCTCATTTCGTGATGCATTATTCACCTCGGAAAAGTATATGTTATATTTACAAGAGCAGTTTCATTTGCTGAATTGTGTAATACATCATGGAAACAAATTGAATATTAAAATATGCATATCATACTTCCATCACCAACTAAATAATTAAATCAAAGTGTCATATTGTTCTATGAAAGCAGTAAAGAGTGGATGTGGCGCCTTATGTGTAATATTAAAGCCAAGGTATGTGCATATGCGTACCAGATCTTTACTTGAAACAAGCTCATCAATGGAAAGAGTGTATCACCGTAGTCATATGGGTCCACTGTAGTCTTATAAGCTCATATAAAGAGAGATAAAAACCCACATAATGTGATACCGTTACATAGGTATATTCATCATAGCCCAGTCACCCAAGATTAGGCGTACCAGAAAATAGAAATATAGTGCTTAACTGTAAGGTGTCCTTTCGACACCGGAAACTCTTCCTTGTATACAAAGGCTCATCATCTGGGTAAATGAATATCATACAGCTTCCAATCATATGTCAATACACGACCAAAAAAGGAAACCAAATATCGAGTAGTATAGTCTATACAACAATACTGGTTTAATATAACGCACCAAATGGCAGATTACCAGAAAACGTAATATAAACAGCGTATAGAGCCTATCTAGCTTGAGGCTTTATTTATAGTAATGCGCTGCCATTTTGCGCATCGGACCTTCTGCGCATGCGCGGCCCAGTTTTTGTTAATAGAAGGGCATCTTCGTATAGGACTGGGTCATTTGGCAGGAAGTGTGTAAGCGGCCATCTTTGTATAGGAATAGGTAATTTGGAGTTAGCCATCATTATGAAGGGGGTTTATGAGATGGCGGCCATCTTGGTAAAGGGATGTGAAGGAAAATAGAAATCGGCCATCTTTAGATGGGGAAAAGTGTCATTCGTTTGAGGTTACAGTCTGTTTGTCATAGCAATGACAAGACAAATATTGCCATTGTGTGGTCAGATGACAGTATCATATAAACAAAAACTAATCTATTATGATTACTGTAGCATATAATTATTGTATACTTATAATCATGATTTAAATGTTAAATCAGTGCTGTAAAACTATAAGGGGGATGCCATGAAAAAGGAGATGGCTTAGAGTGGAAGCAATATGTCAAGTTAGCACCGTGAGCCCAAAGATGCTTTAGTTATACAGGAGAAGCATGTGAAGCAATATGAAGGGGCTCCTTCTAGAGATGCTCGGGCTCAGTTTTCAGAAAACCAAGCCCACCCGAACTTAGGGGATCCAAGGAGGCTTGCAAGCCGGCTCGGTACTTTCACGCGTCCTCGGATCGGAATCGAGGCAAAACGTCATTGTTGTGTTGTTGGATCTCACGGCTTATGGAATCCATAAGTGCCTCCCTCCCCAGGAGATCCAGCGTCATTGCTCACACAAAAATGGGGGTAGCAGTGTTCTTGTCACTCTCCATTCTCCAGTGACATTGCTCAGTGCCATTTATCACACAGAAACATGGGTAGCAGTGATCTTGTCACTATCCAATCTCTCAGTGCCATTGTTCATACAGAAACAGGAGGGGTATGTCACACCCCCAAGCAATCTGGCTGCATACACAATCCCCGGCACTCCTACCTGCCTCTCCGGTCCGTCCTGGCCGGCGTCATCTTCGTTTTGGGTCTGCGCATGCACAGACCCGTCCTATTCATTTTCTCTGCTCCTCTCCTATTGGTTGATGATTTTGGCTCCAAAGTTAAAAGGCACCTACCCTGGATGTTTGGTGCCTGTTCTTTTAGTTACCGTCTTGGTGCTAATCGTGGCTCCCCTGTACCTGTTGACCACTGAGCTGACAATCTATTTCTGCACTTCACCTACGCTCCAGTGGAACTTGCTGAATTCAGTGCTGACACTTTCTAGGGTTCCTGCCGCCATCCCAATGGTAATCTGTCATCCGCAGAGCTGACACTCTACCTCAGCACTTCACCTCCGTTCCAGTGGTAAACTGCTGGCTTCAGAACTGACACTTCCTAGTGTCCTGGCCACCATTCCAGTGGTAAACTGCCATCCACAGAACTGACACTCAATCCTTTCTCCGCTGTCCAAGCGGCACCTGCCTTATACACTTCTCCATGTGTTGCCTGCCATTGCTGACCATCTATTTCCAGTTCCTCTAGTGGTTTTGCCTGGTACTCTTAGTGAGGGTTGCGACCTGCGAGATAGATGCAGCAAAGGCCAAACCGCCTTTTGGATGGTCCCTGGTGAACACCGTCTCCTGGTTAGACTCCATGGCTCGCTTGAGTAGTGCAAATCTAGGCAAACCATAGGATCCAGCCCTTTGAATCGTGACAGGGTAGCAGTGCTTTGTCACTTGACAAAAATTGACTGGAAATGACTGGAAATTAATGTTGTTGAGGTTAATAATAATGTAGAAACAAAAAAAAGAGCAAAATTATGTGATTTTAGAAAAAAATAGGGATTTTACAAAAACAAAACCAAAACCAAAACACACAAGGGCGGTTTTGCCAAACCAAAACATGAAGTTAATCCAGATCCAAAACAAAACCAAAACCATAACACGGGGGTCAGTGAACATCTCTAGTTCCTTCATAATTGTCACCATTAGACACTGACAGTGATTATGTGCAAAGAAAGTTATTCAAATTCCACTCTTTTGATGGAACATCATCAGAGAAGCCTTCCAGATACTGTTGGCAAAATAAGAGATCCTCTAATAAACAGGCTGTGAGACAAATGATAACAGGTACCAGATTTAATTATTAATACCTTCTGTGCCAAGATCAGGGTTTCTGCCTTAGTAATGGAGTAATTGCATGTACTTTGATGTGTGGTCTTTTACGTGTTTTTATATGATACTAGTGGCTAAATGTATTAAAGATCGATTTTGGTAAATCTCTGATTATATATATCAGGGTCGGTAGCTTCATCATCCTCCTCCTCCTTTCAGCGTGGTAGTGCTAGCACACAATTTCAGATAATTCACAGGCAATCTACTTTTTGTATCGCTGGTTTCACAAAGAAACATCCTGGTGTCAATCTTTTGTAACAACTCAGAAATGTACCCCGCGCAGTGATCATGTGAGTGTTTGTATACTCACATGATCGCGGCGCCTCAGCTCCCACACCTGCACGCTCAATTTATTTTTTTTAACTATTTCTTTTTCGGCAGCAGGAGGGGGGGGAAGGTGCGCACGAGCGAGATCATGATTGCAGTGCCTATGTCACGCCCGACATTCAGTGAGGTGCAGCAACACGGAGAGAGAAGAAAGAAGACAGAAGACAGAAAAGAGAAGAAAAGAAAATAAAGATCAAAGAAAGCAATTCAGAGGTAAGTAAAAAAGTGGAGAAACAAAGAGAGGTACAAGCTGATGAAGAAGAGTAGAGGGAAGGAGGGATAAAAGGCACAAAGGGATGAAGAAGGGGGATAAAAGGCACAGGGGGAGGAAGAAAGGGGATGAGGGATACAAGGCATGGGGGGGATGAAGAAAGGAGGGGGATACAAGGCACAGGGGGATGAAGAAGTGGGGGGAAATAAAAGGCACAGTGGGTTGAAGAAGTGGGGGGGGGATAAAAGGCACAGGGGGATGAAGAAGGGGGGGAGATAAAAGGAACTGGGGGAGGAAGAAAGGGGGAGAGAGATACAAGGCACAGGGGGAGGAAGAAAGGGGGGGAGAGATAAAAGGCACAGGGGGATGAAGAAGGGGGGAGCAGCATGGCACAGGGTGATGAAAAAGGGGGGAGCAGCATGGCACAGGGTGATGAAGAGGGGCAAAAGCAGCATGGCAGAGTGTGAGGTGGGGCAAAAGTAGCATGACAGAGTGTGATGAAGGGGGGAAGCAGCATGGAGGGCACAGTGCGATTATAAGGGGGCATAGCGTGGTGATGATAAAGGGGTACAGTAGTGTGTGTGTGACCGCACAGGGAGCTTTTGGCAATGTGTGTGTGTGAGGTAAATGGTGGCTAATTAATGGGTGCTATTTTGTTTGCGGGGTAATGGTGGGGCAATGTATTAGTAGGGACTATTAATTTAAGATGGGGTGGTTTGGGGGCTATTGAATGTGAGGCTGAGTTTGGGGAGAATGAGGTCTCTTTATTAAATGTGACTATGAATTTAATGGCAGTGATGGTTGCAGGAAATTGGTATATTTATGAAATGTAAATACTATTAATTTAATGCTGGGGCTGTTTATAGGGAGGTAAATAGGTTTATTTATTAAATGGTAATACTATTATTTTAATGTTAGGGCTGGAGTGAGACCTACTTTTAAAACATGGGTGCTATATTGATTTAACAGCGGTGCTGGTTGGAGTTTTCTAAATTTCATGTACCTATTTTTTTTTCACATAGGGACCCCAACATTTCAGGATCCAGACAAGCAGCAACTGATCTAAAGACACCAGCAGCCACAAGCGGTGACAATGACAAAACAGGTAGGAGAAAGCAGGACAGTCTGCCAACTGTCCTGAATTTGGTGGGTGACTGTCCCGCTTAGTCAGGATTTGGTCTGACTGCAAGGACAGTTGGGAGGTATGTCCTACTTCACCTTATACTGTTTGTGAAGACAGAACTGTGTGCACCTTAACAGTCGTGCTCACAGTATTGCCTGTGTATTTGTTGAAAATGTGTCTAATAACCATATTACATCATAGGAGCCCCACTGTCTTAAGTGCCTAAGGCCCCCCGAGCCTTAATCTAGCTCTGGTTAGCAGGAAGAATCTGATAGTTGCTCCCAGTTCCCTGACAGGACACAGCCTGCAGAGCAAACAGAGGAGCTCTAAGTTGCATGAGATTTCTTAATCTTGTGAGACTAAGAGCTTCCCTGCTCACTCAACAGGAAGTTCCCACCCTGATGGATGTCAGCAGCAGCAGAAGCATAGAAAAGTACAGTGGATTGGGGTGTTGTAGTGTGTTTCTGGGGTGGGTGGTGTCATGATGTGGATGGGGAGGACCTGAAAAATTTAATGTTTTATTATAATGTATGTATCAATGCCCCATGTTGACCACGCCCCCAACATAATGTGGCCACGCCCATGGCGCCGCTGCGCCGCAGTTTTTTCCTGCTCATCAACAGAGTTGGGCCTGTCTGCTTCAAATGCCAGCACAGATTTTTAGTCCCAGTCCGGCCCTGGATGTGAGTGAGTTCTCTGTACACAGCTGTGGAATTAGTGGCACTATATAAATAAATGGTGATGATGATGATGATGATGATAAACTTTCATTTCTGGATTGCCCAGCATGTTTGTTTCCATATTTCCCACAGTTAAGTCACAGTTAGAAGTATCTGTTGCAACTTTGTTTGGTACCACCAGGAAGCAGAACTTCTGCTCTTACTCTCTTCCATTTCTTCCAAGTTCTTTCATCTCTGTTCTCTTTTCAAAAAATGGTTTTGCACTAAATCTTTATTGATAACAAGTTTCATTTTTAAAAAAACTCTACACTAAAACTTGCAGCCCATATTCAGTCTTACCTTATTGGAAGTGTCTTTTTAGGCATCTCAATTTATCTTAGTGATGGCAAAGTTATGCAGAGGTTTATTTTCTGCATATTTCCCCCCAAAGGGAGACTTTGTTTGGTCGTCCATGTTATCATGCTCCTGTGAAAATGTCTTTGACACCATGAAGCTGTAGAAAATCTGCTACATTCATCACACTGGCTCTTATCAATAATGAAAGAGTAGTGGCACAAGATATAGGAAAAAACAGTCAGTATTTAACTTATGTGCAAAACAGAACACTCATTTGCACCCCTTGTGTTGTAACATGGTTTTGTCCAGGAGACTGAAATAAGGATACTCTTCATTTAAGATCCTTAATGAATCAGGCCCTCTATCTTACAAAGTTCAAAAATACCCTCTCTAGAGTTATTCAAATACCAGCTCAAAACACATCTGTTTATACAAAGATTTATAAACTACTGTAAAATAATCAAACATAAGTACATTTTACCTTAAAATTGTACATAGCACTTCAAAACTAATTCAGAACTTTACAAGGTTAAAGGCTAACTCCAAGTTAAATCCATCTACCCACAGTAGGAGTTACATTGGGCTTAAGTGCTTTTCAATTGTAAATACAGGCATAACCCAAGCATCACAAGTGTAGAACTTGTTGCTGCTTTGTGTAGGCGAACAAAATATGCCTACAAAGAACACAAGTCAGACTCAACTCTAACCTTAAATACATATGAAGAAAGGGGGGCGTGGCAAACATGCATCTTCACACCCACGTTATACTTCAATTGCACTTTAATTTACCTGATCATGGGGACTCCAAGTGTTAAATAATCGCAGCTCAAAATACTTTTTCTTCCAAATTCTATATTTTTATTTTATGGGGAAGAAAGATCAAAGAAAAGCGAATGGCCTTTGCTTTATGAAAACATACGTTTAAAAGTGTAGATTATATTTTTATATGACTTGGAACATGTTGCAGCAGGTTTAGACTACAGTATGACTTTAATACAGAACAATATAGAACAATTAGATGAATTCTTGAAAGTGACATCTGGGGGTAAATGTATCAAGGTCCGATTTTAAAAGCGTGTTAAAATCGTGGCAAGTCCCGCGATTTTAGGCAAAAAAAACTGAAATGTATCAAGCTGCAATTTTGACCCTGATCTTCAAAATCGCTGGTCATCTCTGGTGATTTGCTGCGATGTAAGCACTCCTGTGTTTAGCTAACTCTCCTGTGTTGTAGCAGCAAGTTTTAAACACATCACTGTTACACTGCCTGTCCTACAGCTGCCGGAGCTGTAGGACAGGCTGTAAAGAATAGATGAAATAGATGAAAGTGAAAAAAAAAAAAAAGTGTGGGGTCCCCCCTCTAATCCTGCTTAACCCTAGTGCTGCCTGTTTACTGCTGGTTCCGTGAAAATCGGTGAAATATTTTGCGTGGGGTCCCCCCTATTTTCACTTAACCAGCACTGGGCAAACCAGCCTGCGTTGGTGGCACTATAGCAGTGGGACACGCAGCAGGGGTCCCCCTGCCATAATGACTAACCAACCCCAGACTGTTCAGTGCTGGGCTGGATTCCCTAGGGAGTGGGGTCCGCCGAAAAAAAAATGAGCGGGCCCCCATAGAGACACCCAGCCCAGTGCTGATAGCACTAGGGCTCTTCCTACTACCCCTGGGCTGTGGGTAATAGAGTAATAACGACGATAAATAGTGAAAAAATAAACGGACGCCATTTTGTTTTGTGGAACTACAAGTCCCAGCCAGCCAGGTTGCCCAAAATATTGTGGCCATGCTGCTGCATGTATTACTACAAGCACCAGCATACCCATGGCAGCCAGGGCATGTTGGCACTTGGAGAACCACAAGTGCCAACATGTCCTGACATCCATGGCTGGCTGGGACCTGTAGTTCCACAAAAGAAAATTACAACCACTAACATTTAATAAAAAAAAAAAACCCACAATAAACACAGTAAGCACCCTCATTTACACCATTTTTTTTATTAAAAATAATAAATCCCCTAATACTCACCAATGAAGTCTTCTTTCTGTCACAAATGTCCCAAAACAATTTGTATTTCCAAATGTCCGACTTGCCCCAGTCCCAAAGTATTTATACCATCCAAAGTCCTGGCTTGAAAAAATCTCTTCTTTGCTTTGCCCAGGAGGGACCCCTTGTTTATTGTAGTCTTCTTTTCTTCGGCCAGGGGGGCCCCATATTTGTACATCCTGAATCTGTGTTCTTGATTGAAGAAAAACAAAAAAAACAGGAGCCGCCGCAAACACCTCCTACCTAGTAGGAGGTCCGCTACGCAATGAAGGTACGTTCATTGCGCAAGGTCTATTTACTGTATTAGGTCATTTTCCCACGCTATTGGGGAAATCACCTAATACTGTAAATAGAGCTTACGCAATGAACGCACGTTCATTGCGTAGTGGAGTTCCTACTAGCTAGAACCTCCGCTGCGCAATGAGCGTTGCACATGTGCAATGAACTACGCTCATTGCGCAGCGGAGGTCCTAGCTAGTAGGAACTCCGCTCCACAATGAACGTACGTTCTATTCTATTCTTTACCATTTTTACACTGCCCGGGCAGTGTAACAGTGATGTGTAAGCTCTATTTACAGTATTAGGTGATTTCCCCAATAGCGTGGGAAAATGACCTAATACAGTAAATAGACCTTGCACAATGAACGTACCATCATTGCGTAGCGGACCTCCTACTAGGTAGGAGGTGTTTGCGGCGGCTCCTGTTTTTTTTGTTTTTCTTCAATCAAGCAAGCAGCGTGTTGTATCTGGCGTGTTTGAAATCAAACTCTCCTGAGTTTGCTTACTCGCAGCTTCATACATTTGAGAGTTGTATAGCTGCAGTGGCAAACAGTCAGGAGTTTGATCTCTGGCGATTTTGCAAATAGCGATTTTGACAGAAGCACAACTCTGGCGATTTTGCATGAAATCTCAGCTTCATACATCTGCGAGTTTCGAATCTCACGATAAAATCGATGGATTTGCAAAATCAGACCTTGATACATTTACCCCCTCATCTCTTCTGACAAAACAAAAAAGCATATAAGAGTTAGTCGGGTGAAGTACACTTTCTGCCTCATTAGCATGCTATTGGAATTCATAGGGAAGACACTGCAATTATTCTGCTTTGTTATTGATAATGGAACAATGTACAGTATTTTGCTTTATCTAGCAGAGGTAAGTTACAGTTTAATGAGGAAAAAAAGCTGAACAGTGAAAAGTCAGAACAGATGGTATTTGAGTTGCATTGGAATATTTTTGTATTGATTACAATTCATGGTCTGGGGATACTTGACTTCAAGGTTAGCAGGCATCACAAAAAAGCACAAAATATATAATAAACTCAACTTTAACACCAGGGCCAGATTTACTTAAATAAAGCCTGTTGGCACAAAATGTTTGCTTCACTCTTAGGCTCTGCTTCATACTCTAACATCAGTGATTCAGTGAGAAAGGAAAAAATGTTATCACTAAGTGCAAAGCACCCTATTTTTGGATAGATCATGTTCCTCTGGTAAACTTCAATACTAGTTAATATGACCTGTATCATCCTCATTCAAAAATAGCTATTATTTCTTATTCCATGGGATAAATTAGCTTTACAAAAACATTTAACACACATCTTAAAAAATGAATTTAGTTAAAAGTACATAAAGTCATATTCATCTTTTTAGGTCAGCCATTAGAAATGATAAAACCACGAAAGAAAAAAAACCTATAATAAAATATATAGATGATAGAGGAAATGTTGTGATAATTTTTCCTCAACCGAAGCTTAATGAAGTCCAGGTAAAATACAACAATTCTTAGATATTATACCCATTTCACCCTGGCAGAAGAACTGCAGATGCCCCATGTCTGTTGAGCTGTGGCAGTTCTATTAAAGTGATCAGAGCCTACAGTGTTCAATTTTGCGGTGGTCACTAGAATTGCACCCATGTAATTTTCTCATTTGGGAAAAGAGGGGTCTTTAAAAAAGAGTTTGGTGGTCTGTTGGGTAATTGTCAATGGCAACTGGTCCACATCTGTCTCAGGAAAATGTGTGTCACCAACTCCAGCGCGGAGAGGTGCAAAACACCAAGAAACTATACAGGTAAGAAAGACTTTTATGATGGGGAGCACAGGAGAGGGTTTCGGAGGTGTGAACATTAGGGGCCTAATTTAGAGTTGGATGCAAGTCCATTTGTGTAGCATAAAATATGAATTTCACTACTGTGCATGTCCACAAAAAAGACTTACACTTGAGTCTGTATGCAGAGTCAGTCATCTCGTCACACTTAAAGAGACAATTCGTTGGAGGCAAAGGGAAAGCAAGAGTAGGCAAAGTACAATAATCCTGTGACCTGTACATTAGTGCAAAATGCATCTGGTGCTGTAAACCTTATGTAAATTATGAACTGATAATTATGACAATAAGCTGAGATGCATTGACTGATCATATTATTTAGAATGTGTCTTTATAGGTGCAATTTACACCTGCATTTTAGACAGAAATTACATCCAACTCTATATGAGACTTAAGATGTTTACAGGGAATTGACCAAAAAGCAAAACTAATAAATTATCAATTATATTATTCAACACTAAACAGTTCTATAGATTATTATTAAAAATATCATCCATAAAATTAGCCTTATTACCATAAATATTAAACAAAGTTAACTCTTTGCTAACAATTAGTCAACAAAGCTATTACTGAATTATACAAAGTGTGCAATCATTACTTGGGGACAATAGGTCTTTTGTAGTTATTTCTTAATCCCCTATTTGATTTAGTCATTCATTTTTGCTGTTTCTAACAGAAGTATATATTTTGTTTAATATGGATCTAAAAGGATAACCCTCAAACTTCAATTTGCTTTATCTGTGACATTTGTTTCTAGTTTATGCTAGGACTATGTCCTTATTTGGAATTAGGCCTGCAGTACCTCTTTTGTTACCAGAGGTGCTGCTGTTATACCTGGACAGTTTCTCCTTGCTTACGAAGAGTTAAGCCCTCATCATCTGATCAGGATTGTGATCATCTGTGGCTGGCCTTTTTAAGACTGACTTTTTTCAATAGACCAGTGCTGCTGCTGGTATATCTGCGAAACTCTTGTTTGGATCATAAATCCCTGGCATTTGACTAATTGGATGAAGTCTTTAATAAATTAAAGTTTAAATTAATTAATATTGGTTTACTGTGTAATTGTGATTAGTACGCTATGCCATACTGGGGATAACTACACAATCGCACAGGTAAACAGTACATACACTTACATTGACACCTACGTTTGTAAATAGATCACACTTAATAAAGTTCCACCTTCTTTTATTAATAAGAATTTAGAGATTATTTATTCAAAGATAAAACTACATTAAAGGTATTTATGGTTCAGGTTCTCAGACATATATGGTGTTTGGTCTCATATTAATCCAAATTTTACCAGCAGGAATCCAGTATCATCGGAGGAGCAATCACACTTAGCGATCACTAGTTATGAACAGTACGAGATTAATACTCAAAATCACTCTTTTAATGGGTCAGTTTAAACTAGTTTTTCGACAGGAAGACACTTATACAACAGTTGGGGTGATTTACCCCCACCTTTGAAAAAAGGGTCCACTGAACTTACCTATGACCAGCATTTTCTAAGAACATCATAAACCCAGAACCAATGAAGAACTTGCTCAGTGTTATCTGTGTATAATTGGGACATCATCACTTTTTTTTCAAACCAAACTATATAAACTGACCTCTGGTACCGGAACGGTCTCTTTGTCAACACATACTTCAGCATTGATGACTGTTTCAGGATCCAGGGTGGCTGTGTATCTTGCTATTAAATCTCTTTTGTGCATTGGATCCACACTGATCGCATTGGACAAACTTTATTGGTGACAATAGAAATGGACATTTCACAATCCTTCTTTGTTCCATCAACCTGCACTACTTTTTGTGACCTACAGTCAAGTCCATAAATGTTGGGACATCAACACAATTCTCATATTTTGGGCTTTATAGACCACCACAATGGATTTGAAATGAAACTAACAAGATGTGCTTTAACTGCAGACTTTCAGCTTTAATTTGAGGGTATTTAAATTCAAATCAGGTGAACGGTGTAGGAATTACAACGGTTTCTATATGTGCCTCACACTTTTTAAGGGACCAAAAGTAATGGGACAATCGACTCAAAACCTATTTCATGGACATGTGTGGGATATTCCCTCGCTATTTCATCATCAATTAAGCACGTAAAAGGTCTAGAGTTAATTCTAGGTGTGACATTTGCATTTGGAATCTGTTGCTGTCGACTCTCAATATGAGATCCAAAGAGCTGTCACTATCAGTGAAACAAGCCATCATTAGGCTGAAAAATCAAAACAAACCCTTCAGAGAGATAGCACAAACAGTAGGTGTTGCAAAATCAACTGTTTGGAACATTCTTAAAAAGAAAGAATGTACGTACGGGAGAGCTCAGCAACATCAAAAGACCCGAAAGACCATGGAAAACAACTGTGGTGAATTACAGAAGGATTTTTTCCCTGGTGAAGAAAAACCCCTTCACAACAGTTGACCAAATCAAGAACACTCTCCACGAGGTAGGTGTATATGTGTCAAAGTCAACAATCAAGAGAAGACTTCAGAATAGTGAATATAGAGGGTTCACCACAAGATGTAAACCATTTGTGAGCCACAAAAACAGGAAGACCAGATTAGAGTTTGCCAAACAACATCTAAAAAAGCCATGGAACAACATCCTATGGACAGATGAGACAAAGATCAACTTGTACCAGAGTGATGGGAAGAGAAGAGTATGGAGAAGAAAAGGAACTGCTCATGATCCAAAACATACCACCTCATCAGTGAAGCATGGCGGTGGTAGTGTCATGACGTGGATATGTATGGCTGACAATGGAACTGATTCCCTTGTATTTATTGATGATGTGACTCTGACAAAAGCAGCAGGATTGTCACTCACCGGACCGTGAGTGCCTCTTCCCGGACATTTAGGAACCGTGGCCGTCCTCCATCCTGAGGGTCTGCGCATGCGCAGCCCTTTCCTATACTTCAGTGTATGTCCCTTTAACTTAATTGGCAGATCAGGCAACACTCCCTTTATTAAGCACCTGTGGTCAACACCACGTTGCCTGATCTTGGAGTCTCATTCCCTATGAGTCTCTGAAGGTGTTCCTGTATTCCTCGTGTTTTCAGCGCTGCTGATTCCTGTGGTTTCCAAACCACTTCTACCTCTGTGGTTTCCAAACCACTTCTACTACTGTGGTTCCCATACCACTTCTACCATCAACTGTATCATCGTGACTGTTAGCTGATTCCTATCCGCTGCCTCCGTGCGCTACAGTCTTCCAAACCACTTCAACGCTATTACTTATCATTGTGACTGTTTGCTGATTCCTATCCGCTGCCTCCGTGCACTTCAGTCCTCTAATCCACATCATCGCTATTATATTTCACTGTGACTGTTTGCTGGTTCCTACCCGCTGCCTCTGTGCACTCCAACCGTTACTTTACATCCACTCACCTGTTCCTCATCAAGTCCGTGAGCTGATTCCTATCCGCTGCCTCCGTGCACTACAAGCCTTCAGCCGGCAACTCGCCTGTGTTCATTTTCGTGACTGTTAGCTGTTGTCTATCCGCTGCTTCCGTGCACTACAGCCTCCAGCCTACAACTCGCCTGTGTTCATCATCGGGATTGTTAAGTGATGTCTACCCGCTGCTTCCGTGCACTACAGCCTCCAGCCTACAACTCGCCTGTGTTCATCATCGTGACAAGTTAGCTGATTCCTATCCGCTGCTCCTGTGCACTGCAGTCTCTTCTCAGCTCTCCTGTGTTTCCTCGAGACTGCTGCTCTCATTGCCATTTGCTACGCTCCGTGATCAACAGCTCCTGGTCTACTCTGCTCTCCCGTGTTCCATCGCTACTGACAACTATTGGTTGCTACTGGTTACCTCCGTGTACCGCAGAGCCCTGCTGCTGCTGACCGCGCTATCATCCATCTACTGCTGATCCGCTCTCCACGCCTTCACGTGTCCCGCAGGTCTACCCTCCTGTCTGCATTGGATTTATATCTCATCTACTACTCCTCTGCTGGATCATCTCCACTCTCCTGGGCCCTGCGTGAGTCCAGTTCCACGTGTTATTGATTCCTGTGGATTCGTGTCCCTGTTGGTCTACTTATCTGTGCGCTGCACCTACTGACTGCTGCCTCAGGTATCCTGGGACTTCTCATCCAGCCGGCCTCCTGCCGCTCAGGTATCCCTGCACTCCTATCTGACTGCCTGCTTCTGAGCCACGGTATGCATACTTCTCATTGACTGTGCTGGTGTATTGCATATCTTGCTGGACTGTGTTGGTTCTCCTCTGGAGTCTGCTATCCGCTGAGTCTATTGCCATCATTGACTGTGTTAACTTGTGCTGGACTACTTCAAGAGACTTCCTATATTTGCAGACCTGTTCAGTCATTTATATATATATATTGTGCATGTTACTGTGGATCGTATATAAGGTGCCTGTGTATATCCTGTGTTGCAGTCTCTCCCCGTGCTCCTCCTCACATATATATTCAGTGGTACAACTTGCTGGTAGCAGACCACTGACCCCTGTTTCCAGTATCATCTGTTCCAGTATCCTCTCACTTAGCAGTGGTACAACTTGCTATCGCAGACCACTGACTCCCCGGATACCTCCACTTGGATTTCATTCCTTCACTCAGACAGCGGTACAACTTGCTATCCGCAGACCGCTGACTCTCATCACCTCCTCGTTTCTGTTGGACATTCCTCCTCACTATAGCAGTGGTACAACTTGCTATCGCAGACCACTGACTACCTTCACGTGTCCTTGTCCTACAGTTCCTCGTGTACTATTACCTCCATATTACCAGTGCTGCTAGTCATAGACTTTCCTGAGTATCTCATCATCTGCTGTTTCCTGTTCCTATTACCATCTACATTGCTCTGGTAAGCCTACCACCTGGTGATCCCTGGGTAAAGACTCCTAGTGCCCGTGACAGTAAGATCAGGCCATGACAGACCCAGATACGGAACCTACAGCCAAAGAGATGCTGCAGCATCTGGTCAGCCGTGTAGAGCAACAGGATGCCCGCCAACAGCTGTTACTTCAGTGTTATCAATCGTTAACCTCCCAAGGAACATCTGGACAGACAGTGACAGCTACTACTGAGGCTCCTATGCTTTCCTCCGTTTCCCCAGTGCCATCCCAGGTGTCTACAGCTTCTACGCTTCACCTGCCTACTCCGTCAAAGTACGATGGGGACCCCAAAACTTGTAGGGGTTTTCTTAACCAATGTTCAGTCCATTTTGAGCTCCAACCTCAAAATTTTTCTACCCATCGTTCCAGAGTGGCCTATCTTATCTCTTTGTTTTCTGGACAAGCCCTGGCTTGGGCCTCCCCTCTGTGGGAAAGAAATGACCCAATATTGCAAGATAGTGCCAAATTCATTGCTACATTTCGAAGTGTGTTCGATGAACCAGGTCGTGTGACCTCCGCTGCTTCCAGCATCCTCCGTCTGCGACAAGGATCTCATACAGTAGGACAGTACGTCATTCAATTTAGGATCTTAGCCTCTGAACTTCAGTGGAACACTGAAGCTCTAGTTGCCGCCTTCTGGCAGGGGCTCTCCGATAAAATTAAAGATGCACTGACTACCCAGGAGCTTCCTTCGTCACTTGAAGATCTGATCTCTCTTTGCCATCGTGTTGATATGAGATTTCGTGAAAGAGAGGCTGAGAAAACAACTGCTGCTAAAGCACCTCTTCGTTCTAACCCTCAATTTCGTCCAGTTTCACCCTCTGTGATTCCCATGGAGATAGGACGTTCCAAATTATCTTCAGAGGAGAGGAAACGAAGAGTAAAGAATAGACTCTGTATCTATTGTGCTGATTCCACTCATATGCTCAGCTCTTGCCCTAAGAGATCGGGAAATGCCAGGCCCTAACTAGTTCTGGAGAGGTGAAGTTAGGGTCCCTGGAGTCCTCTCCATCTTCCATGAAATCTAAAGTCTGCGCCTTTGACGTTACGATTTCCTGTGCTACCAAAACCTTTGAGTCACAGGCATTGATTGATTCCGGAGCAGCAGGAAATTTTATTTCCAAATCATTAGTAAATCAATGGTCTCTACCTGTGATTACCTTAAAAACACCCATTACTGTGACGGCTATAGATGGATCACGTCTCATCAACGGTCTCATCACTCAGAGTACGTCTCCAGTAACCCTTCAGATTGGTGCCCTGCATCATGAAGAAATATCGTTTTTAATCCTTCCTGTTACGACAAGTCCAATTGTCTTAGGCCTTCCATGGCTTCAGTGTCACTCTCCCCAGATTGACTGGCGCACCCCTCAAGTCACGTCTTGGGGGTCTGAATGTCACCATCGTTGCCTTTCCCAAGTCATTCCTCTCAAAGTACAGCAATCTTCCATCTCATCTACCTCACCGGGACTCCCTCCTCAATATGCTTCATTTACTGATGTTTTTGATAAAGCTCAGTCTGAACGTCTTCCTCCTCATCGTTCTTGGGATTGTCCGATCGACCTTCTACCTGGCAAGACTCCCCCCAGGGGCCGGGTCTATCCACTCTCGTTACCTGAAACTCAAGCTACATCTGAGTATATACAGGAGAACCTCCAGCGTGGGTTTATTCGACCTTCCACCTCTCCCGCTGGAGCTGGGTTCTTCTTCGTTAAAAAGAAGGATGGATCTTTACGCCCTTGCATAGATTTTCGTGGACTCAATGCCATTACTATCAAGAATCGGTACCCCATTCCGCTGATCACTGAGCTATTCGATCGCATCAAGGGAGCCCGTATCTTTACTAAGTTGGATCTTCGTGGTGCCTACAATTTAATCAGAATCCGTTCCGGTGACGAATGGAAGACAGCGTTTAACACCAGAGACGGGCATTACGAATATCTGGTAATGCCTTTCGGGCTGTGTAATGCCCCCGCTGTTTTTCAAGGTTTCATTAATGAGATCTTCCGGGACTTATTATATGTATGTGTCGTCGTCTACCTGGACGACATATTGATCTTTTCACAGGACCTGCCTTCTCACCACCAACATGTGGCAGAAGTCCTTTCCAGGCTACGGAAGAATTCATTGTTCTGTAAATTAGAAAAATGTTCATTCGAATTACCCCAGATTCCATTCTTGGGGTATATAGTTTCCGGAGTTGGCCTGAAGATGGATCCCGACAAGGTGAATGCTGTACTACATTGGCCCCAGCCAACTACTCTTCGTGCCATCCAGCGTTTTTTAGGTTTGCCAATTACTATAGACGCTTCATTCAAGACTTTTCTTCCATTGCATCTCCTATTGTGGCCTTGACTAGGAAGGGGGCTAATCCTAAGCAATGGTCACCTGAGGCTCTTCAAGCCTTTCAAATACTAAAAGAGTCCTTCGCTTCGGCTCCAATCCTTCGACAGCCTGATGTGACACTCCCCTTCTTCCTGGAAGTAGATGCCTCTAATGTGGGCTTAGGAGCTATTCTCTCCCAACGCTCGGAACAGCAAAAATTTCATCCTTGTGCCTTCTATTCTCGGGGTCTCCTGCCCGCAGAGAAGAATTATACTATCGGGGACAAGGAGTTACTGGCTATCAAAGCTGCATTAGAGGAATGGAGATACTTATTGGAAGGAGCTCGCCATCCGGTGACGATCTTTACAGATCATAAGAACTTGTCATATCTCCAGTCTGCCCAATGCTTGAACCCTCGTCAAGCAAGATGGTCTCTTTTCTTTTCCCGTTTTGAATTAATAATAACCTTCAAACCAGCTGCCAAGAACAAAAAAGCTGACGCTTTATCTAGAGCTTTTATGACGTCCTCTGATATAGAAGAGGTTTAAAACCATACCATCCTAGACCCCAAATGTATCTCACTGGCTGCTTCATCCACCAAAACGCTACCATTTGGGAAGACCCTCGTGCCTCCTACTCTAAGGAGGAAAATCCTTTCGTGGTTCCATGCCTCTCGTTTTTCTGGGCACGCCGGTGAACACAAGACCTTTGAGATTCTCTCTCGAAGTTACTGGTGGCCTTCAATGAGGAGAGACGTCAAAGAGTTCATTGCTTCCTGTGAGCTATGTTCCCAGTTTAAATCCTCCCGCAGAACTCCAGCAGGGTTGCTGCGACCACTACCCATTCCGTCCAAACCGTGGACCCATATTAGTATGGATTTCGTTACTGACTTACCACCTAGTAAGAATCATAACACTATTTGGGTGGTGGTGGACAGATTTTCGAAGATGGCTCATTTCATTCCTCTGGCGGGTTTGCCTTCCTCGTCCATTCTGGCTGAACATTTCATTAAAGAGATCTTCCGTATCCATGGATGTCCGTCTGAGATTGTGTCGGATAGAGGAGTACAATTCGTTTCCAGATTCTGGCGAGCCCTTTGTAAAACCTTGGGCATACGATTAGCACTCTCATCTTCTTACCATCCGCAATCCAACGGACAAACTGAACGTGTCAATCAAGATCTTGAGACTTTTATAAGGATGTTCTCATCAGCCAATCAAGACAACTGGGTAGAGTTGCTCCCTTGGGCTGAATTCGCCCATAACAACATGTATCACGAGTCATCATCCAAAACTCCATTTTTTGTGGTCTACGGTCACCATCCGTCTTTTCCGGAATTTCCTGCCCTCCCGCCCACCCAAGTTCCTGCGGTAAAGATTGCTTGTCAGACCTTTAAAAATATCTGGTCTCAGGTCAAAACCTGTTTAAAGAAGACATCTATCAAATATAAATCTTTCGCAGATAAGAAGAGGCGGGCTATTCCACCACTAAAAATTGGAGATCGTGTCTGGTTATCTACTAAAAACATTCGTTTGAAGGTTCCATCTATGAAATTCGCCCCTCGTTTTATTGGTCCATATAGGATCATTCAAGTAATCAATCCAGTATGTGTGAAACTTCTTCTTCCTAAGAATCTTCGGATTTCCAATGCCTTCCATGTGTCTTTACTCAAACCTCTTATCATCAACCGTTTCTCAACTCCTCCCTCGCTCCGCAGCCAGTTCAAGTTCATTAGGAGGAGGATTTCGAGATTACTGAGGTATTGGATGCAAAAATTTCGCGAGGAGTCCTCCGTTTCCTCGTTCATTGGAAGGGCTTTGGTCCTGAGGAGCGCTCTTGGATCAAAGCTGAAGATCTTAATGCTCCTGCCCTTTTGAAGAAGTTTTATTCCAAAAATCCGGACAAGCCCGGTTCCAGGCGTTCTGTGCCCACCTTTAAAAGGGGGGGTACTGTCACTCACCGGACCGTGAGTGCCTCTTCCCGGACATTTAGGAACCGTGGCCGTCCTCCATCCTGAGGGTCTGCGCATGCGCAGCCCTTTCCTATACTTCAGTGTATGTCCCTTTAACTTAATTGGCAGATCAGGCAACACTCCCTATATTAAGCACCTGTGGTCAACACCACGTTGCCTGATCTTGGAGTCTCATTCCCTATGAGTCTCTGAAGGTGTTCCTGTATTCCTCGTGTTTTCAGCGCTGCTGATTCCTGTGGTTTCCAAACCACTTCTACCTCTGTGGTTTCCAAACCACTTCTACTACTGTGGTTCCCATACCACTTCTACCATCAACTGTATCATCGTGACTGTTAGCTGATTCCTATCCGCTGCCTCCGTGCGCTACAGTCTTCCAAACCACTTCAACGCTATTACTTATCATTGTGACTGTTTGCTGATTCCTATCCGCTGCCTCCGTGCACTCCAACCGTTACTTTACATCCACTCACCTGTTCCTCATCAAGTCCGTGAGCTGATTCCTATCCGCTGCCTCCGTGCACTACAAGCCTTCAGCCGGCAACTCGCCTGTGTTCATTTTCGTGACTGTTAGCTGTTGTCTATCCGCTGCTTCCGTGCACTACAGCCTCCAGCCTACAACTCGC
The DNA here is from genome assembly GCF_038048845.1 of Mixophyes fleayi. Lineage (NCBI taxonomy): Eukaryota > Metazoa > Chordata > Amphibia > Anura > Limnodynastidae > Mixophyes > Mixophyes fleayi. The sequence continues at coordinate 50,253,956 of NC_134412.1, read as the reverse complement.
CTGTGTTCATCATCGGGATTGTTAGCTGATGTCTACCCGCTGCTTCCGTGCACTACAGCCTCCAGCCTACAACTCGCCTGTGTTCATCATCGTGACAAGTTAGCTGATTCCTATCCGCTGCTCCTGTGCACTGCAGTCTCTTCTCAGCTCTCCTGTGTTTCCTCGAGACTGCTGCTCTCATTGCCATTTGCTACGCTCCGTGATCAACAGCTCCTGGTCTACTCTGCTCTCCCGTGTTCCATCGCTACTGACAACTATTGGTTGCTACTGGTTACCTCCGTGTACCGCAGAGCCCTGCTGCTGCTGACCGCGCTATCATCCATCTACTGCTGATCCGCTCTCCACGCCTTCACGTGTCCCGCAGGTCTACCCTCCTGTCTGCATTGGATTTATATCTCATCTACTACTCCTCTGCTGGATCATCTCCACTCTCCTGGGCCCTGCGTGAGTCCAGTTCCACGTGTTATTGATTCCTGTGGATTCGTGTCCCTGTTGGTCTACTTATCTGTGCGCTGCACCTACTGACTGCTGCCTCAGGTATCCTGGGACTTCTCATCCAGCCGGCCTCCTGCCGCTCAGGTATCCCTGCACTCCTATCTGACTGCCTGCTTCTGAGCCACGGTATGCATACTTCTCATTGACTGTGCTGGTGTATTGCATATCTTGCTGGACTGTGTTGGTTCTCCTCTGGAGTCTGCTATCCGCTGAGTCTATTGCCATCATTGACTGTGTTAACTTGTGCTGGACTACTTCAAGAGACTTCCTATATTTGCAGACCTGTTCAGTCATTTATATATATATATTGTGCATGTTACTGTGGATCGTATATAAGGTGCCTGTGTATATCCTGTGTTGCAGTCTCTCCCCGTGCTCCTCCTCACATATATATTCAGTGGTACAACTTGCTGGTAGCAGACCACTGACCCCTGTTTCCAGTATCATCTGTTCCAGTATCCTCTCACTTAGCAGTGGTACAACTTGCTATCGCAGACCACTGACTCCCCGGATACCTCCACTTGGATTTCATTCCTTCACTCAGACAGCGGTACAACTTGCTATCCGCAGACCGCTGACTCTCATCACCTCCTCGTTTCTGTTGGACATTCCTCCTCACTATAGCAGTGGTACAACTTGCTATCGCAGACCACTGACTACCTTCACGTGTCCTTGTCCTACAGTTCCTCGTGTACTATTACCTCCATATTACCAGTGCTGCTAGTCATAGACTTTCCTGAGTATCTCATCATCTGCTGTTTCCTGTTCCGTGATCACCCAGCTACCAGAGTACCCTATTACCATCTACATTGCTCTGGTAAGCCTACCACCTGGTGATCCCTGGGTAAAGACTCCTAGTGCCCGTGACAAGGATGAATTCTGAAATGTTTCAGGCAATATTATCTGCTCATATTCAGTCAAATGCTTCAGAACTCATTGGATGACGCTTCACAGTGCAGATAGACAATGACCCTAAGCATACTGCAAAAGCAACCAAAGAGTTTTTTAAGGCTAACAAATGGAATGTTATGCAATGGCCAAGTCAATCAGCTGACCTGAAGCCGATTGAGCATGCATTTCACTTGATGAAGACAAAACTGAAGGGAAAATGCCCCATGAACAAGCAGGAACTGTAGATATTTGCAGTAAAGGCCTGGCAGAGCATCACCAGGGATGAAACCAAGCGCCTGGTGATGTCTATGCCTTCCAGACTTCAGGCTGTAATTGACTGCAAAGGATTTGCAACAAAGTATTAAAAAGTGAAAGTTTGATGTAGGATTGTTTAGTTTGTCCCATTACATTGGTCCCTTAAAAAGTGGGAAGCACATATAGAAACTGTTGTAATTCCTACACTGTTCATCTGATTTGGATGTAAACTCCCTCAAATTAAAGCTGAAAGTCTGTAGTTAAAGCACATCTTGTTTGTTTAATTTCAAATTCATTGTGATGATGTATAGAGCCCAAAATATGAGAATTGTGTCGATGTCCCAATATTTATGGACTTGACAGTAGACCCTGGCTACATTTGACCTTTCTACTATCAGGTCCCTGGCTTTGTTGTGAATCTCACAGCTTCTGACCCCTTACCTGGCCCTCCTTTTATCTGATTCCCCTGTGGATCATCCTACTGTGCCTGTTCTCCAGCTCATCTGCTTAGTCTGGTAACTAGCATTATCAAGCACTTTTGTTCCTGTCTGCAGATATATCTTACCAGCAATGCCTGTTGTACCGATGGACTTATGATAGCTGTATTACCATTAACTGCATTTGGTTATAACCTACATGACTGGTGTTTTAAATAAAGACATTCTGTTTGCATTCACAACTATTGTCCATGGTTTTCACAATCCGAAACATAGCCGTTCATATCTGTATTAATAGCTTTCTAAGTATCTGTTGGTATCAATGTTTGTTGTCCAGGATGTCCATGACTTTTGTGGTTTCATTAACTTTCTTGGGAGTATGTGGATAAGTCATATAGTAGTATTACTTTTTGTACTTCTTGGCAGCACGGTGGCTAAGTGGTTAGCACTTCTGCCTCACAGCGCTGGGGTCATGAGTTCAATTCCCGACCATGGCCTTATATGTGTGGAGTTTGTATGTTTTTCCCTGTGTTTGCGTGGGTTTCCTCCGGGTGCTCCGGTTTCCTCCCACACTCCAAAAACATACTAGTAGGTTAATTAAAACTGACCCTAGTCTCTCTCTCTCTCTCTCTCTGTATATTAGGGTATTTAGACTGTAAGCTCCAATGAGGCAGGGACTGATGTGAATGAGTTCTCTGTACAGCGCTGCGGAATCAGTGGCGCTATATAAATAAATGGTGATGATGATGATTATTGTATTGTTGAATCCATTGGTTACTGTGGTTAGTATTGCTACCTCACAGCTCAGGGGTCATGGGTCCATTCTGAGCAGGGCACTATCTTGTAGGGGTTTGTATGTTCTCCCTGTGATTTTCGACAGGTGCTTCATTGTCTTCCCACTGTATGTTAATTGGCCTCTGACAAAAGGACCCTAGCTTGTGTATGTATGTATGTATGTATGTATGTATGTATGTATGCATGTATGTGTGTGGTTGGGAATTAGACTGTATGCTCCAGTGTGTCAAGGACTGATATGCATGATTACAACTTAGCTGTATAGTACTGCATAATATGATTGGGGCTATATAAATAAATAAATTAATTAATAATATCAATATATTAAAATAATAGCTTTAATTTTATTGCCATTAACTATGGACAACAGAACACTTTACACCTTTTGCAACTTTGTTTTTAAATTGTTTACTGCAAAACAGCTGCTTTCATAGAAATATTTTAGACAGTTACATTTTCAACAAAAATGTATATTTCTGTTAGTTTTGGACATCATTTATTGTGACTAGCTGATAGTAAAACCTAGAGCGAAAGCACAGACAATACAATACAAACCTGCTTTAATTGCCGTCAACATGGCATTTTGATCTATTATACATTAATACTCAAGCTTGTCCCCATTTCAATTTTTCATGTTCTGCCACACAGCTACAATATGCAATATTTTGCATACTTGCAGTCCATGATAGCAATGTGCATGGTGGCAAAATTGAAAATGTCTTTTTAAAGTACTGCTTACTTAAGGATAATCCTTTTAATTGATTGCAAGATTTCCTTTTTTTATCCTAAAATTTTGTTCAATGGAGCACTACAATTCATCCTAAATATTTATATTAACCTGGTGTCATTAGATTGGGTTTTAATGACCCGGGGAGTTCAAAATTACATGTATCTTTTTACTTAGTTATGCAATGTTGCCAAACCTCTCAGTAGCTGGAGTTAAGACCTCTTCCTACCAGTTTTCAGGTCCCTCTCAGTCCGCCAGCGTCAGCGCAGAGAACTAGATGGGCACAAACTCCAAAAAGGTTATTATGATCCAACCACAATGTCGGTGTACACATTTCGTACCATTTTAGTATGTGATTTTTTTATTCTTTTGGGTAGATGTTGCAGACAAGATTTGTTAGACATATGATGTGAACCACAATTCGTGAAAATTGCCCCTGACAATATATTGGTGTAATAATAATAGTGTGTCGCAAAAATTACGTAAATTCATCCAAACCTTGGAGGTGTCACGGTCGTTTGTATTTCTTGATCCGATTTGGGACCCTTGGGTGTGGCTGATGCAGGAGTGAAAGAAAATCTGGAGGCCTTGATGAGCTTTCTGTTCATCTAGAGTGCCCTGAGTAGCACTTGTAGTATGGGAATCCGCAGTAATAACACTCTGGAACTGTTCGTGGGAACTCAATCCCAGAACCAGTAACCAAGCACACGGGACTGAAAATCACTATTAAAAACTCAGAATGTAAACACGTAGAATCTCAGATCTGAATGAGCTGGAACTGGAGACAGGAACCCAGAACTCAGAACCGTGACACTAAATGACGAATTCAGGAAAATGAGACAGCCACAGACCTGGAACCCCACACACAGAGGTAAGTACTCTTGAAAGAAAAAATATATAGATAGTGTCCCTCCTGCGCTCCTTAGGGATTGGGGAAGGGATTTTGGGATGCAGCCTATAAATTCTCTTGGGAATGCCTACCTAATCCCCACAAGTATATTACAAAGCAAATAAATCGGGATAAGGCGCAAATAGGACCAGTGGCGCACGCAGGGGGGGTTTCTGAGTCTCCAGAAACCCCCCCCTGCGCTAACTAAGTGACCGCTATAGCTGCACTGTCCTATACAGCAGCCGCGGCGCTGTCAAAGAAACGTCCGTGGCGGTGATGTAGCGTATACAGCACCGCCGCGGACGCTTCTTAGACAGCGCTGAAGAAACGGAGCTGCTGCGCATGCGCAGCAGCTCTTGCGGGGTATGGGGTTTTTTTTTGGGGGGGGGAAACCCCCCCCCCCCCCCCCCCCGACAATCCTCCGTTCGCCCCTGAGGACGGTAAATAAAATAACAGGTACCAAGTGCCAATATGCATATATGGCAAACAATGTGAATATTTAAAGCAGCTAATAGCTGAATTGTTCAAACAGAATGATAATGATAATAATAATAATAAACGGTAACTTGCAAGCTGCAAGTCCAAATGTTAAAGTCATTTTCACAGAAGCATCTCAATGGTGTTCATTTTGATCAGCAAGAGCCTCCTCCTGTATCTTTTCAAGTTTCTCACCGAATTATCCCATATAAAGAAGGGAGACAAGAAGAGACATTGGTGCCCCGATAGTGTGATACTTTACAAAATATTTAATAAACAAAGGATATAATGAACTTACATTTGGTAAGTGTTTACATGCACATCAAGGTTTCTTTAAATTCGAATAGATGTCCTCCGCTCGTGGTCAGTATCGCGGCTCAGCTCCGTGCAATGGATCTCTCACTTCCGGGTTTGTTTGCCCTGGTAACAGATCTCAGCTCTCATTGGTTCCCTATGCGTTTCGTCGTTATGACTTTGTCAGGGGATAACCAATGAGGGCTGAGTAATGCCTTTTATAGAGTCTATCTATCCAAATCACCAGCAGCTACTAATGAGATTGTAAACATTTTTAAAATTATGCCGTTGAAATACATAAGCACTAGATACCTAATCAGGAGCCCTATACAAAATATAAATCATGTCTTCTGGTTACAATAGTGTTTCGGGGGACATGTATACCATAACAACTCTACTATACATATAAAATTGAATAAATAAATGAAAGAAGCTCATGAGTTTGTGCACATATCAATATAAAAATAATGATAACATGTCAATATGAAATGGTTGCATAGAGTATAAAAAGTTTGTTATACACAATGTAAAACTATTTTTTACATTGTATTGTATTAGCAGTTATAAAAGATTTTCTCAATCCATTGGGATTAAGATTTCTGCGAATAAAGCTAATTCGTAAACATTGGAGAAGAGGAGATTTCAATAAATTACTAAATCAAGAAGAAGCAAAAGGGATATTCACCCTGGGTACTCTAGCACCGATAGGGTTGAATTTAGATTTTAGACTAAAATCCTTTTTATAAACTACCATGGCCAAATTGAGAAAATCTTTTCTTTTTTTGCTTTTTAAAGCACTCTTGATGAATGAAAAATATTTGTAGGAAGATGAGCAGTCTGGAAGTGCAGAGTAATTGCCAGGTAATGAACTCCAGGTAATGCACAATACTTGTAGAAAGATATACACTCTGGAAATGCAGGTATTTCTAGAAAGATATGCACTCGAAAACTGCAGAATATTTGCAAAGTGATAATTAGTTGGTAATGCAGGATATTTACAGACAGATGATCACTTTGGAAATGCAGGGTAATCAGGAACAACTGGAACCTGGAACCAAGAACCATCCTCAGGGGAGACGTGTGTTTTTCTGTCAATGTACAGATATCAGCAGCATGTTTAAATAAGGTGTTCCAAATAGCTATTGGTTGCATGTGGTCACAGCTGCTGAATCTGGTTGGTCTTGAATGATCACCTGACTGCATCCAAGATGGCCACGTCCATCCAGCAGAACAAACAGTATGTGTTTGTTTACAAGCAAGATGTGATGGACAGGAATGCTGCAGGTGACCAAGAGAGACCCAGGTAGCTGTGATATGACAGCGGCTGACATGGTATGTGCGGCTAAGATCCAGATGTGTGACACTTGGGTCTTGCTCTCCTAAATGAACACTTGAGCATTCGCAAAGATGCATTTCATTTACCAAGAGAAATGCGCAAATTAATTAGAAAAAGTACCAGGAGGTCAAAAAAGATGTCAAGTGTGTCCAGCTAAAAAAGATCGTAAGACCACTGATACATGCCAAGTGTGTTACAAATTTATATGCCTGGAACTCCTGATTTCATATTGCAGCGATTGTAGTGATAAGCTGGATGAAACTGATTAGATGCAAGACTGATTATGTTTTTGTAATGCTTTAATTTTCAAAGATCTCAGATATTAGCAGTAACACAGAAGTTGTCAACTTTGTTGATTTTTTTTTTTTGAAGACTACGTAGAAATAAAAAAAAATTCCTTATATTATCTGTATTACTTCTTTATCAAAATAACTCATTCAATAGTTTATTATTCCACATATAATAATAATCTTCTAAAATCATCCTTAAAAAGTCAAAATCATAATGAGCTACCTCAATGTCCGTGTAACAGCTTTCCACAACAATGCCGGTGGGTTAACACTTTTAGGGGTATATTTGCTAAACTGTGGGTTTGAAAAAGTGGAGATGTGGGAGCGTGGTCTGACAGCCATACTGGTCAGATGGGTTATTTTTCAGCTCTCCACTTATTGCTCATAAATCGCCATCTATCAGCGCTATTTTTTCCTTACAAAGGCCTCTGTTGTTAACCTACTTTGGGGTGACTCCCCCCCTAAAACCTGGGAGCATAAATTGTCCTCCTGGCTGCCTTGTGCCATCCAGACTGTACTTGGGCCTACTAGTGTGGGATGTGCGGTCTGGCATGGCCCATGCCTTCCCATATTGCTGGAGCCTGAAATGGCCGTGACCACACTCCCTCATTGAATCCTATTGACCACACAAGACACCCAGAACTCTTATGCACTCGGACTATGTCCCCTGACCACTTGGATCTGCTAACAGGCGTATACAGAATCGGAGGCGAGTCTACCCGGATGAGCTGCAGACCTACAGGCACTCCTAAAACATCTACTTGTCCTCCGTGGTCCACGGTCCCGCTGCACGACCCCATTGTCAGTTTACCTGAATCACCCTAAGAGCGCACCATCCCCCGCTGGAGAGAACGGAAGTTCTCAGTCCGCTGCTGTGCCCGTTCATTGCCGTCTCTTCAAACTAGCTTCCCTCACCCTCTGAGGACACTCCACCGCAGACTTCGGTCAGTGCTTCCATATGGAAATCACCAGAGGTGAGTCTGATCCATCTGATAGTGTTATATATTAGTATTCAAGCAGCCCACATTCCACCAGTAAATATCAGATAGCTGGCAGAGGAGGACACACACAGAGTCACCACATCAGGTGCCTGCTATAGGTCAGGGTAATCACAATTCCCCTACCACACAACTTGCTGTAAAGTATCTGTAAACTTTGCAACACTGCCCAACTAATTGAAATTTACCATTCAACTACAATACAACATTGTGAAGCTTAGAGGCATTCCAGCCTGTATTAATACATAATCTTTAGAGACACAGGTAATACACAAACTGCATCAAATTAAAAAAAATAAAAAAGCAGCATCTGTAACAACGCTCCCTGGAGAAATCTTGTGGCAGTGTTTGATAGCTGCAATACAGATAAATCCTTGTCATCTCTTCACAATCAGTCAACATTTTGCACTTTTGTTGGTCTTGCACAGAAAATATATTATCATTGCAAAGTAAACAGCTTCTAAAGGACCACCTTACTCCAGCAATCTCTTCCTACATCAGCTATTTCACCGGCTTCAGCCTGCTTTGAATCTAATCCTCATGTGGAGAGGTCTCATGTCAACCTAATGTGACACCGGGCGAACCCTGCCTAGTTAGAGCAATGTTTAACCGCAAGCCTACTTACAATTCCCCCTACTAATTATTATATTCATATACCTATCACGATGCATAAAACCTCACACCAGAAGAAAGTAGTTACTGCTGAGATTACTCAACACTTCCCTCCCCCTCATCCCCACGGGAAGCCCGAGACGAGGACTCAGACATGGAGGAAGTTCCAGCAACCAAACGAGATATATCAGATATTCATAATCTTCTACAGTAAGGGAGCTGAGGAAAGACAAAGCGGACCTTGACCAACAAGCAATCGCTCTTGAGAGCGAAGAATCACAATCTCAATCCTTCCAAACAAAGACTAGCAGGGATCTTGAGTACCTCAGCAGAGATCTAGACTTTTTAAAGTACAAGGATGAAGATCTCAAAAACCGTAAGCGGAGAAACAATCTCCGCATCCGTAATGTCCCAGAAACAGTGGAGCCATTTAACCATATCTTGTACGTCATTTCACTAACTTGGTCCCCGCTTTGTCAGAGTCTCAGATAACCTTTGAGCAGGCTCACAGAGTTCTTCGGCCTAAGCCCAAAGACTCGGACCCCCCGAGAGACATTATCCTGAAGTTTTTATCTTACAGGATTGAAGATCAAATTATTCTGGCCTCAAGGAACTCCAACTGTACCCACGTTGAAGGCTCAAAGATACAGGTTTTCCAAGATGTCTCTAGTCACTGTAGCTAAAAGACAAAACCTTCGGGAAATTACGCTTGTTCGAAGTGATCACGGATATAAGTATCATTGGGGATTCCCTTTTTGGCTTGTTGTGGAAATCAACGGCAGGCAACACTCCATTTATACTCTTGAAGATGGGAGGAATCTCATAAGAAGGTTGAACTTAAACTCACTTTCTGACCCGGCTCATCCAAAAGCATCATATGAAACTCCTCCTACTTGAAAATGGTCGTATTTTGAATTATATATTATTATATATTATTATATATATATATTATTATTATATTTCTTATGCTACATAAATGTTGATGTTTTATCTAATACTTTTACATATTCACATTCACCAGTTTGTTAGGTTTTTCCTACATGTTAGTGCTCTTGATTGGGGCATTTCAGTTGATCTTCAAATGTGAGCTTGGATACCTCAATCTAGTTGTTGATTGTCCCTAACACCAGGCCATTTGAGTCTAGATATTCCCATACTTAGGTCACATTCTTCTGTACTAAATCATGCCCTTCAAATTCTTATCTTTAAACACCAAGGGCTTGAACACCCCACAGAAACATTCCCTTCTGCACACATATGTTTCAAAACACAAGGCATGTATTATGTTTTCTTGCAAGAGACCCACTTGAAAAAAGACGGCCATCCCTCACTATCCTCCAAACGTTTTCCTCGGTCTACTATGCTAACCATGCCTCCAAACAAAATGGTGTTGCCATAATGGTGCACAACACGGCCCCTCTAATGATTTCCAAGGTCATAGGTGATCCTGAGGGACGCACTGTCAACCTCCTAGGCGAAACTGGCCCCATGACATCACAATAGCAAATGTTTACGCTCCTAACACAGACCACTCGTTTTTTACAAACTTTTTTTCACGCCCTCTCCATTAACCACTCTGACAAAGTTTATAGTCGGTGTTGACTTCAACACAATTCTTTCACCCACGCTGGATCGATCAGGGCTACCCACCCCAGGTGCCCGCTCTCAAAATCACTTAACCAGCATGTGGCTGAGGCAAGTCTGTTTGACTCTTGGTGAATGTTGTATCCCTTGGCCAAAAACTACTCTTTTATTCCCATCCCCATGATTTCTATTCTAGGATCGACATGTTCCTGTGCTGTGCTAACCTCGTTCCCTCTCTGATCTCTGATTCTGTTATTGCCAACCACTGATCAGACCACTCGGCCATTGAATTGCTTTTAGACCTAAATGTCTCCCCTACAGGTAGATCCTCTTGGCGTATAAGCGAAACAATGCACAAGATCCCCCAGTTCAAAGAACTGATCACACATTAAATCAAAGCTTATTTTGAACTTAATTCTTCACCCAAAATCCAATATTCCACAATTTGGGAGGCACATAAAGCAGTAGCGAGAAGAGAAATCATTAAGTCGAGCAAATTGACTCCCTCTCGTCCCAAATCCAGAGGTTGGAACAGATTCACAAGCGCACTCTTTCCAAAAAGGTCTTTGGACAGCTGTCCAAGCTTAGGGGAGAATTACATAACTTACAGGGAGAAAAGACAGCAGAAGCCCTCTGTTGGTTGGAACAAAGGTTCTATGTGAAGAGTAACAAATCCGACACTCTATTGGCAAACAAATTAAAATCCAAAAGGGCCATGCAATCCATCCCAGCTATTCGATCTTAAGTGGGTTCTATGATTTACAGCTCTAGAGGTATTAAACAAAAGTTTTGTGACTTCTATGACAAGTTATACAATCCCTCCCCATTTGGGAATGCTCACTCACATGAAGCCGATACCAAGGCCTGCCTAACCTTGTGCAACCTTCCTAAACTGAGTCAGGCTGAGGCTTTGGCATTATGTGATGACGTTTTGGGAGAGAAGTTTGTCCTTAGCTCCCAAAAACCCTCCAAAACCCCTGGTCCTGATGGTTAAACAATGAGTTACTATAAAACTTTTGCTCCCATCCTCCTCCCGAAGCTGGTTCAGCTTTTCAACTGCCTACTCAAAAGCGAAACTTTCCACACGGACACTACTTCCTCAAGAATTATTGTTATTCCAATACCCGGCAAAGACCACACATTGTGTTTTAATTATAGACCAATCTCACTATTTAATACAGACCTTAAGATATTCGCAAAAGTCCTTGCCAATAGACTCAACAGGGTCCTGCCGGTTTGATCCTCCCCGATCAGGTGGAATTTATTCCAAGCAGACAAGCGTCTGGCAACACACGCAGCGTTATTAATATTATACACAAAATCAATACCCAAAAAGCCCCTACAGTGCTTTTGGCGCTGAATGCCGAGAAAGTATTCAATAGAATCTCATGGCCCTTTATGTTTTCAACCCTTGCAACTTTTGGCACAGTTTCTTACAGCTATTAAACTGCTGTGCACTAACCCCACCTACAGGGTTGTGACGACTGGCGAGTCTCAAACCCTCTCCACCTTCAAAATGGCACCCGACAGGGCTGCCCTATATCACCTTTGCTGTTCGTACTGTGTATTGAACCAAAAGCAACGACCATTAGGAACAACATTAATATCTTGGGAATCCAGCTAGGATCTACACAATATAAAATAACACTGTTTACAGAAGATGCACTTTTGACCCTGTCCAACTCCTGGATATCTCTTCCCAACATTCTCTCTGAACTAACCTCCTATGTACATTTGTCTGTATGTAAGATTAATGACACCAAGTCCAAGGCCATGGCGTTCTTTTTTTCAGCCAAACGCAGGGCATACCTTGAGGATTCGTTAAAATTTCAATGGTGCCCCCAGGTAATAAGATCCCTAGGTTCTCCTTTAATTGCCAGCATTGGTCGAGACCTAACCAAATGGCAGCCCCTATATTTTTCTTGGACTGGGCTGATAAATACAGTAAAGATGAACATTCTACCATGGCTGCTATATTTGTTCAGACTTTACCAATCCGGGTTCCCCTTCAGCTTTGGCGGCACTACAGACAGCATGTAGAAAATTTATAAGGACAGACAAGAGGCGCAGACTCAAGGATGCCACCCTGGCAAAGACAGCCGACGAAGAAGGATTTGGTCTACCTCTTCTGATTACTACGCCACCCAGTTGCACCACGTGATCTCTTGGCATACTAATCCAGGCTTAATAAAATGGGTGGACATTGAGAACGCCATTGAGAAAGCCCCGTTGCATTATCTTCCATGGTTGTGTAGGAGACACAGGCCTGCCTCAGCATATGAATGCCCCATGATCCGATTCACAATCTTAAAATGGGACTTTGTGAATAAGCTCTTCAAATTGGCCCCATATCTCTCTCCACGAAAGCCCAGTTCCCTCCACTCAGTTCCCTCCAGGCAATGTAGAATCCATGATTGCACTTTGGAAGTCCAGAAAAATAGACAGGTTTCAGCAAATAATGGGTGAATTTGTCCCCCCCACCCACATTCGCTGAGCTAATAGAAAAACATAGCCTCCCAACATCTTTGCACTTCTCATACCAACAAATTTGCAGTTTTATCTACTCACAAATACACACTAAAAAATGTAGAAAATGAATGCAGTGGGTTGCAGGGGGAACATATCAATGTTATAGCGCTTCCTTCTCAAACTAGACATAGCCACATGAGGAGGAATGGGAAAGGGACGACGGCTAGTTTTGGATGACGAGGGATGGTCGGCAATTCAAAAATGAGTAGCTAAGGTATCCATTAATGCGAGTATTAGAGCAGCAGCCTATAAAGTATACATGGACCCATCCAAGCTCCACCACATCTTCCCAACTACATCACAGAGGTGTTGGCGAGGATGTGGTGGCAAGGTACTCACCTGCACATTTAGTGAGAGTGTCCCATTATTCAACCACCCTGGGATATTTCACTGAGCTTTCTGCATCAACTCACAGCTGTTCACTTTCCCAGGAATCCCGCAGCATTTTTACTCAATAAACCTGTTCCCTACATGAGTCAACGGACCGTCTGGCACTTCAAGTTAGTCAAGCCTGCAAATTAATAATAGCCCGAGCATGGAATAAACATCTTCCCCTTACCAAACCTGAATTGATCAACAGGCTTTGGCACATTTCATCCATGAAGTATATCACAGCCCTCCTTAACGACTTACTCCCTAAATTTCATGAGACATGGACCCCATGGAACAGCCAACATGGCTCCCCTGTCCCTGAGTAATAGGAAACTCCACCCCTTCTTCCCCCACTCCCCCTCCAACTTCTATTCCTTTTCCTCTCCTACAAAAAAACAAATTTTTTCCCAACCTTTTGTCTTTCTTCTTTATTGTTCTGACTTCCCTTAGAGCATCATTAAAAAAATCCACTTTGTTACATTTCACTCACTTTATAAGTTACATTGTGGAACTGTTATTTCTGTAATACTTTACAAAATTTTTCTTTTTTCTGTACGTTGATTATGCTCTGCAATGCTGTTTTTTCTCTGTACAAAGTATAAAAGTAAAGAGATTCAGAAAAAGGAAAAAGTGGAGATGTTGCTTATAGCAACCAATCAGATTCTAGCTGTCATTTTGTTGAATGTACTAAATAAATGATAAATAGAATCTGATTGGTTGCTATAGGCAACTTCTCCACTTTTTCAAACCAGCAATTTAGTAAATATACCCCTTAGAGTGCATAACTTTGTATTTCTCTAATAAATCTTCTGTTTTGTGGAGTAGGGCTTTCAATCTGTTTACATCTTCTAGAAAACATGTTGGTCAGAATTTATAGTCGTATACAGTTTATTTACTGGTATTTTCCTCCTTTGTGAAAATAGACAAAATCCAGCTTTCTCAATCTACTATTAATTTTCCTAACATGTAGTAATCCAATATTATAAATTTTATTTTTGCTTTTGTTTATGTACTTGAAAAATTCCTGGGATTAGACTTGGTATCATTTGTAGTCCGTTTTTCAGCTTCAATCTTTGCCAACCTGATTTAGTTTGCTTCTTTCCTAATATTTCCAAAATTTCAGTGTTATTTTAGCTCCTATAAAAATATTTGATTAAAGCTTAAGTCAAAGTGATGATTTTTCAAGATATTGATCAAAAATATGAAAATATGGAATGGAAGCCCAATCTGCAGTTCAGATGACAATGAAACTCAGGGGTTGCTATCATTCCCCTCCATCAAATCATGAGAAAAAGTTTTTTGCTTTTTTTTTCCATTTACATATTTGCTGACCTTTAGGATAATAGGGTCCAAGCAGAGGTAAGAACAAAATATATCTGAAATTACAAGTAAATGTCAGTGAAAAATTGTAAATGTTTGAAGATAAGCATGAGACAGTAGTACTTCTATATAATAGTCATGCAGAGAGGGATGATGATAATGCACATTTACTCATATCTCAGGCTCAAAGATGATGAGATGAGGATGAAAATTTACCACCAAATGATATGACTAAATATAACACATCCAAAAAAGGACAAATTAGCTCAGACAACCCTGCATATAAAGTGTGTTATACAATAGAAGAAGCAATGCTAGTGTCAGTGTAATAAAGATAGATAAGTAGTGCTGATGCATGTTCATCCTCCCCCAACTTATTGACGTGAAATACAAACAGTACAGTGTATTTCATGCACCCTTCACAAGACAACAATGACATAATTGGTTTACAGCAATGTGTTCAATTATTTGATGTACAGAAAGGAATATTATGTATACATTTATCTGAAATTACAAAGATTGTTATTGAAATTTTAGGATAATAGTTTCTGAAAAAATAAATAAATTAATACCATGTAACACTAAATATTGTGTTAATCCTTATGGTAAAAAAATAGCAGATTAAATAAGATAATAGCCAATTTAGGGGGTAAAATGTGATGCAAATATAAGGGCATATGGGAAAATTGTATAATCCAAAACTACAAAGTACATAATTTATAGAAAATATACTGGGACCCATTTAGAGCTGAACATATACTGTACGTACACTGAAGTTACTAGAAAAAAGCATACACAAAAACCATATGTGTATATGCTGTGACAGGTATATGTCATGATGCATCCAATTAAAAAAAAGTGAGTTTAAGCCAAGAATATGTCAGGTGTACAAGTGTGCGCACTTAACCTAACAATAGTGTATAGACATGTCTTTACAGGGTTAGTGGTAAATGCCAAAATCAAAATAACTTATTTGTAAATTATATAATAATATACTAAAGCATGGGTCAGGGAACTTTTTTACCTTTTACCCCCCAAAATATATTTAGATACGCCAACGTTACCCCCTTGATTTGAACGGAAGGAAATCATATATTATTAATTATTGGAATTCAAAATTTTATTGAATCTATTCAAAATTTCTTTGAAAGCTTCAACTTCAAAACTTCAGGTTTTGGAGAAATGATGTTGCTCCATTTTTGATACGAGAGCATCAATATTGGGGCATTTTGATGTCAGAGCAATTTGGATACAGTCTTCAGCATCCAATAGATTTCTCTGCTTTGTTTTTATGTTCGTTAGAGTGAAAAATCCTTGTTCGCAAAGGTAGGTTGTTGCAAAAGGCAGCAACTTTTTGACTGCCTCCTCATGTGCAATTTTGAATGCCTTTGCAGCTGTTGACATCCAAAATTATGACAGATCTGCTTTGTTTTTAAATGCAATACGTGCTTCATTATTGCATTGCTCAAGAAGTGCCTCTGCCAACCCTTGAGGCTCTTCTGGTACAACAGCAATTTCACATTTAAAGGGGTCAACAATCCAACTGACAGCACGTGAATCGGCAGCATTACCCCCAGGAATTTAATTTTTACCCCATTTGGGGTAATTTACCCCTGTTCCCTGACCACTGTACTAAAGTGTCACACAAGCGAGAAAAGTGTCTTGAATGCTATTAAAAGTGCAAAAGTCAATTTTTTCATATAAAATGTGACTAAATAAAACACCCTCATATACATCGTTTACCACTATAAAAACCTTCTTCTTTAAGGAGCCTTCTTCCCTGCAATAGTCCAAATGGAAACAACAAATAAATAATGTAAACTAATGTCTGTGGCTTGATCTTTTATAGTGTGATGCCTAATGATTTAAGCATTTTCAGATAGAGGGGTAAATATGTAATCACCCAACCAGAAGCGCCTAGATAGTGCTGCTGATAATCATCATCATCATTGTGTATCTTCACACCAGGTATCCAATTCCCATAAGAGATAAGCCACCTAAGAGGCATGTCTATGGCTAAAATGCTTGTCTAATTATGTCCCATTAACATGAACACACCTAACATTATTCAGCTTGCCTTTACCAATTCTGTCTCTGCAGGCATAAGTGAATGAAAGTCTATGTTACACAACAATCTAGATACAGATGCAATATTGGTGTGCTTGTGCAGTATAGAAATGCGTAAATGTCATCAAAAAATGACATCCAATTCTAAATAAGGCCTGTTTTGTTACTATTACAAATAATTCACTGGAAGTTAAAGAAACATGCCAAAATATATTTGTTAAAATGTGCACAATACGTGACACAAACTGTGTGGCCCCCAAACAGATCTGCTCTTTCTAAATGTGACAAACTTTAACATTGGAATTCTGACTGCCTTTACATTTACACCCAGATTAGGGTCCACACCCAAAGCATCACGCAAAATAGCTTCTGTGGCTACCTCTGCTGCTTTCCCTCTCTTTTTGCTAATGGAGTAGGGATTCTCCATAATCAGTTTCACTCTGAAACATTTCATGGCCATGCCATTTGTAAAGTGTCAAGCACTTGATTGTGCCATATATCTCATCAAGAACTGTACTCCTACTGTACTGTTATATAGCTAGTCTTACAGCCTAATGCTTATAATATGCACGTTCATGCCAACATGTAAAGCCTGATTATGTTACCATACAACTCCAGTACCACCTTATAAATCAATAATTTCACTTTATAGCCTACTAGGAAACATTTAGCTACATAATAGACACCCTATAATCCAATGATACACAATATGGCCTCATATTCAATATATAATATATATCAACATATAGCCATCATATGGCACTAGAGGTGGAGCTAGTAAACTCTGGGCCGCAGTGCAGGAAGGTGAGAAGGAGGAAACCGGGGCCCTGTACACAGTACAGGGCAACAGTGCAGACCCTTTGCATTGCCATGCAGCGGGTGCAATGTCTCCATGGGCCCCAGTGCACGGCACCTGCCACACAAATGGAGGTTCCACCACTGTTTGGCACCATAAAGCCACAATATAGAACAGCTTCCTTAATTCCATTATATAACCAATAATACCACCACTTATAATGCCACCATATAGCCCAATATTGCCACCACATAATGTAGCCAGAGCACAATAATGCGCCATAATTCCACTACAAAATCCTAATACCCCATATAGCCATTCATTAGCCCGGTAATGCTACAAGAACAATATGAGTCCATTATACAGCTCCCACGGCTGGGACCAGCTGCTAACACTGTTATTGGCTTATAAATAGTATGACTATTATTTTAAATAATTAAGTCATTCTTCAAATCAACAGATTTAACCTGTCTAGCAGAATAATCAATTTAATTATACCCCATAGATTGCAAACTTACGAGCAGGGCCCTCTTACCTCTCTGTCTGCTGTATTTCACATTATTGTGTGATTATTGTGTTTGTTCCCAATTGTAAAGCACTGCAGATTTTGCTGGCACTATATAAAAATTTGTTAAAGATGATAATATTATATGTATTTCAAATAATTTAAAGAAACAATGTGGGACATATACTAATTCAAAGCTGAGAAGTCTAAAATGTAAAAAGAGCATTGTAAAAGATGAGATGTCATGACATTTCTTTTATCTAATTGAATAAAATTTTACTTCATCTTCATATTATTTAAGGTCTTAAAAATGAAACTTCTGCAAGGGCTGTGTAGAGAGGCAGCAATCTGCACTATTTCAACTACTAAGTATGTTTGCCTTGTTCGGAGCTGATCCACAAATTTTGCTTACCTGGGCAGAAATTGTTATTAGCTGTGAATAGTCCCATTAATCAATGTCAACATGCAGCAGAAGGACAAGCACAGAAATATAAAGGTGGAAGAATGAGAAGAAGAAAATTTCCCAATTGAGTCAGCTCCCCTGTGCACAAAGAAAAAAGAGTGATAAAATATTAATGCCCATGTTTTCAGTCTAGAAAAAATAGACTGAGGTATTTCTGCTGTAGGATGAAGTACATGAACACTGCGGTCTGAATGATGGATCAGTAATACATCAAGGAAAGCTTACAGGAAAAGAGGACCGTAGGTCACACAGTATGGGATTTGACGTGTGTAGGCCTGGCAACCAGTGCAGTCACATCAAAATATTTAATTATGTCTATAATTTGTCTTTTACATAAACCCACTTGTGAATGAAATAAGAGAAGCTGCACAAAGAAAATAAAGCAACTCTCTGAACCATAAATTGCTTTCTTGCCAACTTATTTTTCTTCATATTGCGGGGAATGGTTAAATTAGAGCTATATGCACAACAGTTTTAAATTGGCATATGGTACATAAATAACATAATTAGGGAACTGTACATAGCACAGCACAGGAAATAGTGAAAAAGTAAGTATATGATGTGTGTAGTATATCAAAAAGCAGTATTTTGTGTGACACGAGCACCCTTAAGTTATGCATACACATGCTACTTCTCCTTGTATAAACGGTGCTTTTATTGTTACATCACAATAAACAGATAAAGAACACACTTCCCATCAAGATGACACCATGCAACCTAACACTGGTTAGACATAGTCTTCCTGTCTAGACACCGGCAACTGTTTGGCATCGGTCACCATGCGTATTAGCACAATACATGTTTTTATATTTGAGACTCCTAGCACAGCCTTAGCTTGATGGACAGGTGAAACTCCCATCTTGTCTTTAAAAGAGAGTTCTCTGCAGGTGTTCCATAATTGCTCTTCATTGCAGACCAATAATTTCAGCTTTGCTGTTAGCTGTGGAAAAGACACTTTCAAACCATTTTCAAAGCATGTAAGGTAAATCACACTTTATACTTTTACTTTGTCACACATGTCTTACACCTGTGTATCTTAACCTAGGTGCACTACTATAGATGTGTGTAACCCTGTCTGCAATTAGGTTTGCCTTGTGTGTCAAAGTGAGTCCATGTTCCATGTTCAAGGGTGCAGAAGAGACTACCCTGACCTACATGATCCCTTGTGTGTCTTTGCACCAGCAGGCCATCATCTAAATCAGGGATTGTTAACATGATTGGTATGACCTACTGTATGTATTAGGCTGCCTGTTTTCCAAAACTCTTATGCAATACTATTAGTAATTTATATGAATATTTTTTATTGAATTTAATGTATATTTTTTGAATGTACAATAATGTTACAATTTCTTAGGAATCATCTGCCTTAAAAGTAGACGATATGTATTCTATGTGTATTCAATATGAGAACATAAGCAATTAACTCTTACCTCAATGTATGCTGAAATTTGCAGATTATGAACTGATTAGCTTTGTACTTTTTGATGCAATCAATTGATCATCTAGATTACACCAGAAAGTTTTTGCTTGTATTATCTCATATATAATAAAATCATTTTACAGCAATCCATTAAATAATAATTTACTGCGTGTTGCATTAAGTTTATGAATCTTATTTCCACAAATCATCAATGGACTCTGCAGAACTTAGATGAGGAAATCATTACACTGGATAAACTTTAAGAACCTTACAAAGAACAACCTGCATCCATCACCCTAAAATCCTTAATTAAAAACAGACTAGATAAGGAAGAGAGATCCATTATCTCAGTAAAGAAATCCAATGCACTGAGGGACAAATATGGCTTTAAATATCATCCCACCAAGGCTCCAACCAAATTGCAACATAAAAACATAGAATTTGACGGCAGATAAGAACTGCTTGGCCCATCTAGTTTGCCCATTTTTTTTATAAACCTATGGTAACCTCAAAACCTATTTGGCTCTTTAATCTTTGTAAGGATAGCCTTATGAGTATCCCCAAAAAGTTTAAATTGCTCTACTGTATTAGCCTCTACCACCTCTGATGGGAGGCTATTAAACTTATCCACTACCCTTTCTGTGAAGTAGTTTTTCCTCAGATTTCTTCTGAACCTCCAGCTTCATTGCATGTCTTTGTGTTCTAATATTTATATTCCTTTGAAGAATGTTTCCATCCTGTACCTTGTTAAAACACTTTATATATTTAAAAATTTCTATCATGTCCCCCCTTTCCCTTATCTGCTCCATAATATACATATTAATATCTTTTAGTCTTTCCGGGTAAGTTTTGTGCTGTAGGCCATGAACCATTTTAGCTGCATTTTTTGGCATTAAACTGTAGCTGCCACTCATTTGACCATTCCTGTAGTCTACCTAGATCATCAATGTATTATATTCATCAATCTACTAGATCATCAATCAAATTAATCTGGCACTATGCAATGCCAAATTGTGCAGTCAAAACAATAATATTCACCATTAGCAATTACGTAATATAATTAATAATATTATATTTGTTGCACAATTTGGCTTTACATAGTGCCAGAATAATATAATAATTCACTAATTTTGGCCACCTTAAAACATTTTTAAAAAATAATTACATTTTTTAAGTAAATTAAAAATTCATTTTGCACCTTAATAAATAAATAATGATTGCCTCAATAATTTATATATGATTGATGCTTCCTTTTATTTTCTGTATGGCAAAAGAGGTCAAACAGCAGCAGTTTGAGCAATCTAGCCCCTCACAACCACCTCTTTCATTGTGGCCATTTTGATGGCTATTTTGCGGCGGTTTTGAAAACCCCAGCTTAGTAAATCTGGTGGTTTGTATGTCCATCATTGTTAAAATTGGGATGGCTATTTGTAAAGTGGTGGTTTTGAAAGATGTCAATTCTAGCCGTTTTCACAGTGGTTTAGGCTAAATCCAGTGGTTTCAAAACCGCTGGAAAAATAGCCAAAAACTGGCGGTTTGACCAAACCGCCCTTTAGTAAATCTAGTCCTTGGTGTGTCTACCCTGTTGCATATCTTTGTATCATCTGCACAAAGGCATACTGTCACGACTTGCACTCTGCAGCTGTTGTGTCACTCACCGGACTGTGAGTGCCTCTGTGCTGGTGCGTGGCTCCCTAGCCTTCCGGCCGGCACCTGTCCTAAACCGCGGCCGTCTGCCATCCAAATGGACTGCGCATGCGCAGCTCCCAAGAACTCTTGTGACTGTTGCTTTTAATCCAAATTGGTTGATCAGGCAACTCCCTATTTAAGGCACCTGTGTGCATAACCTCATTGCCTGATCTTGGAGTCTCATTCCCTGTGAGTCTCTGAAGGTGTTCCCTGTGTTCTACTAGTGTCTTCAGTTTCCTGCTGATTCCTGATATACTCATCGCTGGTTTCCATACCCGCTACTATCTCCTGTGTACTACTAGTGTCTTCAGTTCCTGTGGATTCCCTGTTCTTCTCATCGCTTGTTTCCATACCTGCTACAGTCTCCTGTTTCCTGCCTGTGTCCTCAGCTGGACTCTGATTACCGGATCTACTCACCTGTGGTTTCTACACTCGTCTCTGCCATCCAGCATCTCTGCAGTTCCTGCATCTCCCTGTGGACAGACTGTTCTACTGAATAGCGGTATGCCTATCTGTTATTGACTTTCTCCATTTACTCTGCATATCCGCTAGGACAAGTTTCCACGCTCGGCAGCGGTATCCATACCTGCTATAGACTGTTATTGTTACGCTGCATACCTGTTTGGAATTACCGTACTACTCAGTCGTTATATGCATAACTGTGATTGACTATCCATTATTTGCCTGCATATCGGTGCTGAGCAAGTCTCTACCAAGCAGCGCCACACATACCGTTATATAGACTTTGTTGGATACGCTGCATACCTTTTGGGATCAAGTTCCTCTGTGCTCTCAGTGTCTGCATCCTATTATCTTTGTATGCTTCCACTCATCAACACTTGTACACATCCTCACCTATTAAGCAGTGGTACAACTTGCTGTACGCAGACCACTGACTTCCCCGCTACCTACCTGCACCTGGACAAGTCTCTTCACCATAAGCAGTGGTACAACTTGCTGTATGCAGACCACTGACTTCCCTGCACCTCCCTGCATCTACTCACGTCCATCCTGATCTCCGTGTTCAAATCTGCCTTTCCACTATATCAGCTAGAGGCTGATTCATTGACCAAAGATTGCTGCAAGTCACTGACTTTCCTATTATTTACTGGCATTCTCTTTCCATCTGCTCTGATATCTGTTCTGTTCTAGTCACCACGCTACCAGAGGACCGTTGTGTGAACTTCACGACTCTGGTAAGCCCAGTCATTTGGTGAAATCTTGGGCAAGACTCCTAGTGCCTGTGACATGCTGTCTGCAGTGACTCTATTGGATTTGTTATGCTTTCCACTTGTAGTACCACTGCCCACCAAAGGGGCCGCTGTGCTACTTTGATTATTCTCCTTGATTACTGGGAGTGGTTTCAGCTGCATGAGGCCTATTTAAACCTGCCTGCTTCAAACAGTCTGGGCCAGATCATCAGGTCACTCCTGTGAGCATTTCTATGTGCTTTGTTCCAGTCTGCATTATCAAGTTGTTTGTTCCAGTCTGCATTTCCATGTGCTTTGTTCCAGTCTGCATTACCAAGTTGTTTGTTCCAGTCTGCATTACCAAGTTGTTTGTTCCAGTCTGCATTACCAAGTTGTTTGTTCCAGTCTGCATTACCAAGTTGTTTGTTCCAGTCTGCATTACCAAGTTGTTTGTTCCAGTCTGCATTACCAAGTTGTCATCTCCAGTCTGCATTACCAAGTTGTCCTCTCCAGTCTGCATTACCAAGTTGTCCTCTCCAGTCTGCATTACCAAGTTGTCCTCTCCAGTCTGCATTACCAAGTTGTCCTCTCCAGTCTGCATTACCAAGTTGTCCTCTCCAGTCTGCATTACCAAGTTGTCCTCTCCAGTCTGCATTACCAAGTTGTCCTCTCCAGTCTGCATTACCAAGTTGTCCTCTCCAGTCTGCATTACCAAGTTGTCCTCTCCAGTCTGCATTACCAAGTTGTCCTCTCCAGTCTGCATTACCAAGTTGTCCTCTCCAGTCTGCATTACTAAGTTGTCATCTCCAGTCTGCATTACCAAGTTGTCATCTCCAGTCTGCATTACCAAGTTGTCATCTCCAGTCTGCATTACCAAGTTGACATCTCCAGTCTGCATTACCAAGTTGTCATCTCCAGTCTGCATTACCAAGTTGACATCTCCAGTCTGCATTACCAAGTTCTGTTAAATTGTTGATCCCAATGAACTGTTGCTCTGTCTTCCCATTTCGGTATATCTGTGCCACAATCCATGGTGGTTTGTTATTTGTGTTCTTAATAAAGCCACTTTAACCACTTACGCTCTCTCCGTGGTCATACCTGGGAAATCCTGACACATACTTTCCCTTTAATACCATTTGCAATGCCACCAATTAAAATATTAAAAAGCACTAGAACAAGTACAGATCATTGGGGTACTCCACCAGTAAACTTTCCCTCTTGTGAATGCACTGCATTTGCTATAACTCTATGTTTTCTATCCTGCAACCAAGATCATATCCATTCAACCATCTTAAAATTCAATTCCAAGCTTTCAAGTTTATAACAGTTTGCAATGTAGGACAGTGTCAAAAGCCTTACTGCAATCCAAATAAGCTACATCTACAACCCTCCCTTATCTATTACTATAGTCAATCAGTCAAAATAATCATTAAGATTTCTTTGACAAGATCTCCTCAGTAAATCCATGCTGTTTGGGATCCTGTAAGTTACTGTATTTGAGATATTCTACAACTCTTTATTTTAAGAGTGTTTCCACAACTTCACTACTACTGAAGTAAGGCTCACTGGTCTGTAGTTCCTTGCCTTTTCCTTGCTTCCACTTTAATGTAGTGGGACTACATTTGCTCTTTTCCAGTCCTCTGGAATTAATCCTGTAGCTAGTTACTCATTGAATAATTATGTTAATGATGTTACCAGTATCCCTATAAGTTCTTTTAGTTTCCTTGGGTGTATCCCATCTGGCCCCATTGATTTATCCCCTTTCAGTTTTGAGAATTTAGTTAGGACCTTCTCCTCTGTAAATGTACTTGTATCTACTTCTTTTTTATTAGTATACTTGCAACTTAACTTTGGCCCCTTCCCCACTCTTTCTGTACTGAACACAGAGCAAAAATAATTATTAAGTTGATCTGCTATTTCTTTGTCTCCCTTAACAAGACTCTCACTCTCTATCTTTATTCTTATTATTCCTCTAAAAAGAAGTTTTGCCCCCTTTACCTATTGACTGAACCATTTTCTGTTCAGCTTGTGCCTTTGCCTATCTCAGTACCTTCTTAGCCTCCTTTTGTCTAAGAAAGTACACCTCTTTGTCTTCATTATTCTGAGTCTGCTTATATTTCTTAAAGGCCATTAATGCTTTCACTATACTTGATACTTCTCATGCAAACCACACTGGATTACTTTTCAGTGTGCTTTTCTTAACCCTTTTAAACGGCTGTTGCTTTAAGTATTGCACTTTTAATTTTTTTCCCACCTCTCCTGCACTCTTTTCAAGTTATTCTACTCTGCCAAAAAGTCACTTACACGTTTTCCCATCTCTACAAAGGCAGCCTTCCTAAAATCACCTTTGTTTTTGTCCGGTATGAGTCGATCTCTGTTTAAATACTAAACCATACTGCTTGATGGTCACTGGATCCTAGGTTCTCACCCACATTTACATCAGATATTCTTTCACAATTTGTAAGAATTAAGTCTAATAGTGTGTCTTTGCGAGTGGGCTCCAGCACCATTTGCTTGAGGGATCCTTCTTGCAAGGAATTCAGAATGTCCCTACTTCTAGTGGAAACAGACCAACCCCTTTTTTTAAAATTTCCATTATAGTCAAAACAATTGTTGACATGATTTTGAGGAGTTATGGCCATCAGAGAGTTATTTCTCATTCAGGGGCTCATGTTGAGTTGAACGTGGATTACATTTTTTGAGTATAATATGCTTTATTACATCTAAGCATGTGCCCAAACAACT
The DNA here is from genome assembly GCF_038048845.1 of Mixophyes fleayi. Lineage (NCBI taxonomy): Eukaryota > Metazoa > Chordata > Amphibia > Anura > Limnodynastidae > Mixophyes > Mixophyes fleayi. Next base: position 50,228,780 of record NC_134412.1, on the reverse strand, counting down.
AGTTTGGGATCTAATGTCTTGTGCACTTGTGCAGAAGTAAGAAAGCGTGTTATACACAGTAGTCAAAGTAGAATTTTTGAAATGGTGGTATGGAAACTGTAATGGGAATGTAAGTGAATGGAATTTAATTATTTAGCAACAATCAAATCACTTAGACCACTGGTTATATATGCCAAAAACACAATTTATGTTTAACTTAACATGAGCCTTTCACTACCTACAATGTTGATTTAAGGGAACTATAGTATTTAATAAGAATGTCTGCTGCAATGTGATTCACAAATTTATTTGATGTATTGCCCCAATTATTAGAATATTGGCAGACCAACAGTGCAAATGTTCAAAGCAAAATAAATGCAAAACCAATTGTTTTAATGCATGATATTCTAAGTTACTTACATAATTTCTCTCAGTGATCCAGAATGTTGAAAAGAATAATATATCAAATGCTTAAAAAAAAAAAAAAATATCAAACTCAAGTCTACCTTTTTACTCTTTTTGTATGTCCAAAAAGACAAGCAGAAAGAACAAATTTTTATTTCAACTTAGTATAATGTTTTTATTCTAAGCACCTAAATAAACCAATCCCGGACAGCATTTGGTACTTTTTATCCACTGATACTAAAAAGTAAATCTGAATGTCTCATTTAAAAAAATTAGAACAAATACTCAAATAGCTGTATTTTCAGTGTGCATTGTCACGAAGCATTATAAATCATATTACCCAAAAAGTAATTTTGCTTCCTGCCTCCTTACACCAACACTTCTTACTTAACATGTCAGGAAACATAAATTACACTATGCTATACACTTACCTCCCAACAATTTAAGAAGTAAAACTCAGGGCAAACTAGGCACTCACTGATCCACTCCAAAATCTGTGCCTTATTTGCTCAAACATCATTCAGTTATAACCAACCACATCCATATTACCACAAAGCCTCTTCCAATTTCTGTATCCACATCCAGCTTCCAGTAGGCCAGATTCATTTGAGTCCCTGAGAATTGGACCTATTGAGGGGTATGCATGTATACACGAGAGCTATGGGACTAGTACACTTTTAATAAATATTACTAATAATAATATTGATTATATTATATTATATATAGGACAAAGCCCATCCCCACTGTGAAATTTAAGGATAGTATAAGTCACAGAGAAGTTACATGATGCAGACCAATCATTTTTATATAGCTTAAAAAATCCAAGGGGACTTTTGTTATGCTTATAGTCCACTGTAGGAGTTGTGTTGTTGCTAATAAAACATGAGCACTAGGTCCAGCATTTTAACATTTTAATTGTCATTAATTGGGTTAAATTATGATTTGTTACACTTGGTATAGTATACTTTTTGTTTAATTGTGTTTTGTTTGGTTTAGATAAGAGAAAGGAAAGCTGTCAGTCTTTCATACAACTTTGTCTATGAGATGATTCTTTCTGCATCAGATTATTTCAGGGGAGAAGGAAAAAAGGTGAAGGCCAGGTGCTGGAATTTTGCTGTCTGCTTTTTATGCACTAATAAAGTGTTGGCCAACATGTTGCTCTAGAGCCACATGCAGCTCTTTGAGCTTTGAAATGTGGGTCCTGGCCAGAAGCATCAAATATGTATAGTGTTCCAGGCAGGAGCAGATTAGGATGCATTCACCTGCTCGACTGACCGAGAGCAGTCTCATCCTGTGACCAATGCAGGAAGGTCACAGTGCCACAGACAATTAAATCAGGGAAGGAAAGTGTAGTGTACTCTGTAGAGTGGGGGGTTGGAAGAGGTAAGTTAAGGCTCATGTGAGATCTGAGGACATATAAAGAAGCTAATGGTCATGTAAGGAGATGTGATGGCATTTAGGGAGATCTGATGAATATATGGATGCCTGTTGACATGTGGGAAGATTTCATTAGCATGCATAGGGAATGTGGGTCTGATGACATTTAAGGGGCATGTGGTAAGATCTGGTGACATGTAAAGGGCATATGATAGGCATGTGGGGAGGTCTGCTGAGCACATTAAGAGTTCAGAGAGATTGTTTATTCAGTAGCGGTGTGAATTACTGTGGAGAGACTATAAGTAACCCTTTAAACTCTCCTCCACTGGACACAGCAAAGAGGTAAGAGCTGTGCAGTGCAGAGCTGTGCTAATTTGATGATTACTCTGAACATTTTGGCAATGTGTTGGATATTTTCTTTTTCACTTAGCAAGATATTAAAAAAGTATGTTTTATTTTCAATGTATGTGTGTAAGGTATGTATGAGCGTGTTTATGCCGAGTCTATGTAATGGTGATCGGTTTCCCGACATCCTTTACGCCGACACTACTTACACCTACACCGTGATAATGAAAATGCCTTTCCCGACATGTTCATCTTCCTGACTTTTGAAAAAGGTGACTTTGAAGAAATTACACAGATCAAGTGTCTGGCGCAAAGGAAGGATATCAGGTGTAAGCGACAGTGTTGTTGGTGCAATTAAGGGGACAATGCAAGTACATGGCGGCTTGACACTATAGAAGGATTAGTAAAAGCACGGTCCAGCCGCTGTGTAAGTGCATTGCCCCATTAACTGCACCAACAAAACTGTCGCTTTTACACCTGAATTCACTCCTGGGCACCGGCCACTCGTTCTGTGGAATTTCTTCAAGATCAACTTTTTCAAGAGTTGGGGAGATGAACATGTCGGAAAATGCACTTTCATCATCACGGTGTAGGGGTAAGTAGTATCAGTGTTATCAATATTGTTATTTAGTACCCATCCCCTATGTATATGCTTACGCATATAAAAGGTAAAGATGGCTCTATGCAGTGCCTATAGATAATTTTTGGCTCTTCGTCTCTGACTGGTTGGCCACCCCAGCACTAATGTATAAATGATGCAAACTGGAAAGAAAAAGACAACATTGAATCATAGAAAATCTAAACATTGTTTAATGACAATGTATGTCAAGTATACATAGATTAGGGACATTATAACATGTCTACCATAGTAAAGGTAATGTAATCATTGATGACTAGTGATCTCACAGTTGTCAGAGAAATTAATATCATTCACAGATAATTATATAAAGATTTTCACCATTCACAATCATTTTTAAATTAACCAAGTAATTTTTATATTTTAGAGGGCATATCTTTAGCAGGGGATTATTTTATCTTTTTTAATTTACCAAACTAGCAGTATTGCTAATATATAAAATGTAAAAGGGTATGTGGAACTTAATATTTTTACCATGAAGGCAGTAGGAGAAGTGGTGGTAAGGCATAACTCGATCACACCCATTTCGACCACAGTACACTGTATTTGTGTATATATATATATATATATATATATATATATATATATATATATTGTGGCAAAAGCCCGCTACTGCAGAAGCACACGCGAACAACTTCTTCCTTTTTATGGTGCTTTATTGTCAGGATGGTAAATGTTTTGACACCGTATACTTGCACAGCAATCATGGAGACCCTGAACACTAGCTATACATAGTCCAGCTCTCTCTCAGGACCAGCCATCTCACCCAGCGTTGGTCTCCGTGCACAAATGATATAAACAAGCTTTTATACCTGATACTCCTCCCCCAGCCTTAGCTTGATGGACAGGTGAAACACCCACCTTCTCTTTAAAAGGAAACACCCATCACTGGCTCTGTAATTCAAACAGACACACCCTGTCTGTTTGCTGAGAGAAAGGATTTTAAGTCATGTAAGTTAAACCAAATTTAAACTATTGCTTTTCATACATAGGTCTTTACATTCAATCTAGGTGCATTACTGCACAAATGTTTTACTCTACTTCTCTGCTTTCTCTGCATATTGCCAGCTAAATGCCTCCTTTTGTTACAATATATATATATATATAAATAAACATATATATATATGTATACATATATATATATATAATATATATATATATATTGTGGCAAGAGCCCGCTACTGCAGAAGCACACGCGTACAACTTCTTCCTTTTTATGGTTCTTTATTGTCAGGATGGTAAGAATGTTTTGACACCGTATACTTGCACAGCAATTATGGAGACCCTCAACGCTTACTATACATAGTCCAGCTCTCTGTCCAGATCAGCCAGCTAGCCCAGCGTTGATCTCCCTCAACAATGAAACAAGCAGGGTTTTATACCTGACACTTCTCCCACAGGCCTAGCTTGATGGACAGGTGACACACCCACCTTCTCTTTAAAAGGAAACGCCCATCCCTGGCTCTGTTTAGACTATCAGACCCACCCTGTCTGTTTGCTGAGAGGAAGCAGCTTTTAAATCATGTAAGTAAACCAATTTTAAACTACACATATGTTTTTATCTGGTTTAATCTCTACCTAGGTACATAACTGTGCCAATGTTTTACTCTACTTCCCTGCTTTCTCTGTATATTGCCAGCTAAATGCCTCCTTTTGTTACCTATCCCTCCCCCTAGCGTCTCCAAGTAGGGGGACGCGGACTTCGCGAGGAGCCCATATTTTCGTGACAACGCATCTGCATTTTTGTGTAGAATTCTAGGCCTATGTTCTACTGAGAACTTGAAAGGTTGTAGTGCCAAGAACCATCGGGTTACCTTGGCATTTACCTCCCGGTTGTTCTGCATCCATCTTAATGGTGCATGGTCTGTTATTAGGGTGAACTCTCTGCCTAGGAGATAATAGCGCAGAGCTTCTGTAGCCCATTTTATGGCGAGACATTCTTTCTCCACAGTGGCATATTTTTGTTCCCTTGGAAGCAACTCACGACTTAGGTACAGGACAGGATTTTCTTCTCCATTCTTCTCCTGTGACAAGACTGCACCTAAGCCAACACCAGAAGCATCAGTTTGGAGGAAGAACCTCCGTGTAAAATCTGGTGCTTGTAGAACTGGAGAGGAACAAAGAGCTAACCGAAGATCAGACCAGGAGGTTTCTGCAGAGTCAGACCAGGTTAATCTAACTGGACAACTTTTTTTTAACATGTCCGTAAGTGGAGCAGCTCTAGTGGCGAAGTGACTTACAAACCGCCTGTAGTAACCTACTAAGCCTAAAAAGGTTCTTAACTGTGACTTTTTCTCTGGTCTTGTCCAATTTTTGACTGCCTCCACTTTGTCTAGCTGGGGTTTTACATGCCCTCGACCAACAATGTACCCCAAATATTTGGCTTCTCTCATGGCTATTGCACATTTCTCTGGGTTAGCTGTTAACCCTGCTGACCTTAATGAAGCTAAGACCGCCTCAACTTTGGCTAAATGTGATCCCCAGTCTGGGGTATAAATCACTATATCGTCCAAGTAAGCAGCTGCATAAGCTGTGTGAGGTCGTAGCAATTTATTCATGGCCCTTTGGAAGGTGAGAGGTGCCCTATGCAACCCAAAGGGTAGGACTTTATATTGATAGAGACCATCAGGAGTGGAAAATGCAGTCTTTGGCTTGGCGTGGAAGTCAGGGGAACTTGCCAATAACCCTTTGTTAGATCAAGGGTTGTTAAATAATTACTACCAGCAAGATTTTCCACTAGTTCATCCACACGTGGCAGCGGCTTTGGCAGAAATGCAGGTTCTTTAGTCATTTGCTGTAGCACACAAAACCTTTCTACCACGGTGGCAAGCTCTTCATAAGTTTGTGGGTCTGATTGCAGAACCCACCTTTGCAAATCGCGGTTCAGCCCCCGGATGCAGTGATCTATCGCCAGAACTTCAATAATCCGAGAAGGCGAATTCTCCTCAGGCTGCAGCCATTTCTTTAAAATTTTAGAAAGCTCAGCCACTTGCGCTCTGACCGGTTTTTCTTTATCATAGTGCCATTGGTGATAGCGCTGGACTCGGCCTGGCCCGGAAACAAAAATGCGAGCCAATATCTCAGACTTTAGGCACAGATAGTCAGAGGCCTGTTCCTCATCTAGATCCATATAAGCTCGCTGAGCTTCACCAGTCAGATATGGCGCCAGTCTCTCAGCCCAATCTTTAGGAGGCCATTTTGCCCTTTTTGCAAGTCTCTCGAAAGACACCAGATATGCTTCTACGTCATCAGCTGGTGACATTTTCTGGAGAACAGGACCAGGTGGTTCATTTCTGTTATGCCTCACCTTGCTTAACTCTTCTCTTAAGAGCCTTGTGTTTTCCACCTGTGCCTCGGCGACTTGTAGCATCTGAGCTTGCTGCTGTTGCTGCTCAGCGGCCACATTCACAAGAGTTCTCAGTACTTCCTCCATGTGGACACCTGCGCGGGTTGGGTAGTGGAAACTTGCTTCCCGGAGTATCCCACTCCTGACACCACTTGTGGCAAGAGCCCGCTACTGCAGTAGCACACACGTACAACTTCTTCCTTTTTATGGTTCTTTATTGTCAGGATGGTAATAATGTTTTGACACTGTATACTTGCACAGCAATTATGGAGACCCTCAATGCTTACTATACATAGTCCAGCTCTCTGTCCAGATCAGCCAGCTAGCCCAGCGTTGATCTCCCTGAACAATGAAACAAGCAGGGTTTTATACCTGACACTCCTCCCACAGGCCTAGCTTGATGGACAGGTGACACACCCACCTTCTCTTTAAAAGGAAACGCCCATCCCTGGCTCTGTTTAGACTATCAGACCCACCCTGTCTGTTTGCTGAGAGGAAGCAGCTTTTAAATCATGTAAGTAAACCAATTTTAAACTACACATATGTTTTTACCTGGTTTAATCTCCACCTAGGTACATAACTGTGCCAATGTTTTACTCTACTTCCCTGATTTCTCTGCATATTGCCAGCTAAATGCCTCCTTTTGTTACAATATATATATATATTATATATATTATGTGCTTGGTTCCTCGAGAACCGAACTCACCTGTACTTAGGAGATCCTTTCTCGCTTTTTCGGAACCGAAAAGGAGGCAAAATGTCATCATTACGTCGTCGGATTTTGGATCTAGGATATCGCGAGTTTTGAAATCTATAAATACCGCCCTCTATGGTGATCTAGCTCCATTTGAAAGAGAGACAAAGAAGGGGTAGCACTCTGTGTAGAGCACTTGGTCTTCCAAGTATGTAGAATTGAAAGAGGAGGGGGTAGCACTGTTCAAGAAAGTCTACAGTGACATTCAGGAGAGCTCCATTGGTAATTCTCATTGCAGAAAAATACAAATACTAGTGCTGTCAGGGATGGTGTAATTCGGCAGTCAAATTCTACTGTGTTATATAGGAAACACACAATAAGGAGAGCTCCATTGGTAATTCTCATTGCAGAAAATACAAATATTAGTGCTGTCAGGGTTGGTGTAATTCTGCAGTCAAATTATACTGTGTTATATAGGTAACACACAAAGAGGAGTGTCCCGTTGCTAAGAGTCATTGCTCAAATATAAATTATAGGGCTGGTTGTCTTTGTCTAAACCTACAGTTACATTTTACTGTACCATAACTCACTCATAAACAGGAGAGGTGGCAGGGTGCAGTGCTGAAATAGAAATTGTAATAATAGGGCTGTCAGTGTTCTTAAAAATCCCAAGTTACATTCAACAGTGCCATAGCTCATACAGATACAGGAGGGGAGACGTTGTTCTTGTCACTCTCCAGTCGCAGTCATGATGATAATAATCCCTCTTCCTCATGTGCTAAAGCTTATGTTCAAGTGCATAGTGGTTTTAAGTCAGGGAAACAAAAATTTAAATAAAAAGCTTCTACCTTTTTAAAGAAAAAAAAACCTCTCTAAAAAAGGTGAAAGTTTACTGTGGAAACAAAATAACATTGCCAAAATGCCATTCTACCCAGAATATTACCAGGCATACCAGCATCAGGTAGCTCCCTTCTGTTAGCTAGATTTCAGCACCTGCAATCTACACTGTCATCATATTCACCCTCTTCATTGTGTACATCTTACTCAAACAATACTAATTCATCCCCGCTGGAATCCACCATCACAGAAGTCTGTGTACTTTGATGTAATTGCCGAAAATGGCCTTTCTCATTGAATTTATAGTTCATTTTATGGCAAAGCTGACACGATTTTTGGGCAATTCTTCTAGAGCAGACCAAATGTCAAAATGTTGTGCTGACTCATCTGCATCACCACTGGGTGTCTTGGAAAAGCCAAGTTTATTCCTAGAAGCAGTTGCCAGAGAAACTGAAGGAGGAGACGTCATTACAAGATGTTGATAGCTGTTTCATCCTGGCGAAGCGAATTAAGTACTTAATCTACAATTACAATAATGTTAGCGAATTTGCTTAGTTAAATTTCCTCCTTCAATTTCTCTAGCTGCTTCTCAAAAAGTATAATTAAAGCAATAACTTGACTCAAGCTATCCATGTCTGCACTCTCTTCACAGGTGATTACTTTGCTGGACTAAAGTACATTCCCCCTCAAATTCTAGTCGTCTTGCAGCTCCTGCATTCTCCTACATGTTGTTGCACAATCCTGAAAATGACCCTAAATTTTTCGGGACAAAGACAGCATCTACTGCATGTCATTGTAATTTTCAAAAAAGCTTTGTACCACCAAGTTGATTGTGTGAGCAAAACTGGAAATCTGATGGAAATATTTTTATTGATTGATCTTGCGACACATTTTTACACAACTCTACAAGGGTGGCACTTTCTTCTCTTAAAATATTAGGTCCAAACTCAAAGTCCAAAAAGGGGGCTATTTGCCCACAGGAAAATCCATCAACCTAAATATATAAATATACAAAAAGATAAAACACATAAAACAAGAGGGTGCCACCACTAAACCGTAAACTAACGTCCAAATGTACTTCCACATACTAACACAAACACCACCACAAAGAAACAAGCTGTGGGTGCATGTAAGCCATACTTGGAAATATACTTAGCTTCCAAAATCTAGGGGAGTGAAAGGACAGCGAGAAAAGCCATTTAGAAAAGAGGACGCCAGACTTTGACCTCCTTAAGGAGGTCTCAGGTCCCGCCACAGCCTGAGCCAGTTGGCATTGGTCATCCGACATCTCTCCATACCCCTCAGCTTCCACACCTCGTGGAGAATGTTACCCACCATCACTTCACAGGGAAGGATTTTATGCCTGATGGACACCTGACACCGTGCATTCCACGTGAAATATCTGACCACTAGACTGACTAAAAAAAGGGTGCAAAAATCAAAAGCCCTCCACCTGGACTTGAATACCCCGTAAACCCATTGAGGGTAACTAAGCCCCGAAAGGCAGGGGATCCCCAGGGACCCGGAAACTCTTTCATAAACCTCAACGTTAAAGGAACACTGAAGCAAGAAATGGTCCATAGTCTCCTCCGCCCCTAGACATTCCTCCCGTGGGCAGCCATGATCATTAGCATTTCTGTACTTGAGGTTCCCTCTTACATAGAGTTTCCCGTGAAAGAAGAGCCAGGCAATGTCCCATAGCTTCAACAGGATTATCCCTGAATTAATCAGGGAAAGCCCCACCAAACTCACATCACCCGGGCAGTCCTTCAGTGACAACGGAACCCAGCAGTGGGAGTGCAGGACTCTCTTCTCCAGCTCCCTTCTAGAAGAGCTGCTGACTTCTTCCGCCCCCAGGCCCCAACGCCTTGTCACCTTCAATCCCAAGGAAATGTAAGCCGGGAGATACCCATGCCGGACCCTGAAACTTTTCACCGCGCCTCCCCCATACCATGCACTGAGGAAAGGATCCACCCACACCCTGAAACCACCCACCCACCGAGGGTGGGGTCTCAACTAGGAGACTTCTCAGGTGCAACTTCAAAATAGTTGTGCTAAAGAAAAGCACTAGGTTAAACATACCCAGGCCACCATCCCTCCTCTGGCGGTAGGTCACAGCCCGCTTGACCAGGTTCAGCCTATTCCCCAAGAGCAACTGGAAGAAAACTGCATAAACCCTAGACCATAAAGATTCTGGCAGAAGGCACACATAGCTGATATACAAGAATACCAGGATCAGGAAGGTCTTGACCAGGTCCACCCTTTCCCGGAGAGAGTGTTTCCACCTCTTTCAGCTCTCTACCTTCCGGGAAGCTTCCTCCAGCCTAAGTTCCAAATTTTGCTTGGCATAATCATCGTGGCCGAAATGAATCCCTAAAATTTTGATCTTATCACTAGCCCGGGGGAGACTGTCTGGAAGGCTGAATTCACAGCCCTCCTCCCCCATCCAGAAAACTTTACTCTTTTCCTGGCTTACTAACAAGCCACTGGCCTCGGAATACCTGCAGACCAGAGTTTCTACCTCTATTGCTTCTGCGGGACTCGACAAGACAACAGTAACATCGTCAGCGTAGGCCACTACCTTCAAAGGTCACTCCGGACCCAACAGCACTCCCCCTATCGAGCTGCCATCAACCCTTCGGACAAAGGGATCTATAGCAAACACATACAGGAGGGGGCTCAGGGGGCAACCCTGCCTTACTCCAGAGCTGACCTCAAAGGACAGACCCACCCAACCATTCACAAGAGGGAAACTCTCGACTTGTCTGTAAATAGTACGGAGCCAATTCACCACCCGGACTGGAAGACCATACCGCAGAAGCAGAGCCCAAAGGTACACGTGGTTAACCCTATCAAAGGCCTTCGACTGATCTAACGCTAAAAGGTACTTCCCCCACTTCTCAGCACGACACCGCTCAATGGCCTCCCACACCCCCAGGACAGCACTGAAAGTGCTTCGACCATTCACAGTGCAATGCTGAGAAGGAGAGAGCAACCGACCGGAAACCTGCATCACTCTATTAAAAAGTACCTTTGCCAGAATCTTCCTGTCTGTATTGAGAAGAGCGATGGGGCGCCAGTTCTCAACACTCGACTGATCCTTCCCCTTGGACAACAGAATAAGGGCAGAGACCCTCATGGAGGGAGGCAATAAACCTCTGCCCAGGCTCTCATTAAAGACCTCCACGAGGCGCGGGGCCAGGATGTCCCCAAAGATTTTAAAGAACTCAGATGTAAGACGATCTGGGCCTGGAGCTTTTTTTATAGATAACCCATCTATCGCCATCCTGACCACGTCCACCGCTATCTCACTTCCCAAGGACACAAGCGAGCCGCTGAGATCTCCAAGGCCAGGAGTTTCCCTGAAAAACTGGTCCATCTTTTCTCTGTCAAGTGACTTCTCCGACAAGAGATCAGAGTAGAAAGACCGCACGACACCAAGAATGCCCTGCTTATCCTTCCTAAGGACACCCTCGGCATTGCGCAAGCCTCTCACCTCCTTAATATCTACCGAGTTCCTACAGCTCTGGAAGGGGTCGGGCGAATGCTACTTCCCATAGTCCCTCTCCAGAATCAAGGAAGCATACCTGTCATATTGTATCTTTCTCATCTGAGCCTTCACCCAGGGGATCTCCCCACTATCCCCCTGGCCAGAAATCAAGAATCCAAGTTTTCTTCTCAGTGCCATGTAGGTACTCTCTTTTAATAAGTTATTTCTATTTACTAGGTCGCGGAAAAAACTCCGGGTCCTCTTTTTCAGCATCTCCCACCATTCAGACCTACTCCAACCCGCCTCCAAAAAAGTTTCCTGGGATTCAAAGAAGTCCCTAAAAGACTGTCTTATCACCTCCTCATCAAGAAGCTTAGAGTTCAGGCGCCAGAGGCCCCTACCCTTCCGAAGAGGCTCCGAGGCATTCAAGGACATAGAGAGGTAAACGTGATCAGAGAACTCTACTGGCCTCAGCCTCGGAGCCAAGGTTTTCGAGCTCTCTTTAGCAAAATACCTATCTATCCTAGACCTACAACTACCTCTAAAGTAGGTGTACCCCGTGTGGTCCGGGAAATGGCAAATATGCACATCTGCCAGGCCAGCCTGCCTAATCATACTAACTAGAAAAGAGGAGTCATAGCCCAGAGAAGTCCTTGAGCCTCCCCTGTCTTTAGTCCTAATGACGGTGTTAAATTCACCACCAAAGACTATCTGCAGGGCTGAAAAAAGGTATGGCTTTATCGCACCGAAAAGGCACTTCCTACCCCACCTTGTTTGGGAACCATAGACATTGATCAACCTCAGGTCGTGTCCTCTCAGATTGACATCCAGGACCATGCACCTACCTACCTCTAGTTCTATGACTCGCTGGATGGTTATCATGCCGGTAAAAAGCACCGCCACCCCACCGTACGGCTCAGTCGCAAGAAACCAGTAGGAGGGCCCACGCCTCCACTCCCTCTTGGCTTTGTGAAGGTCAGCCAACTGACCTAATCTGGTCTCCTGCAAAAATAGAAAATTAGCCTCAACCATGCTGAAAAAATCAAAGGCCATATAATAATCTCGTTCGGAAAGTATAGATGCCACATTAATAATGGCAAATCTAATGGGCTGGGAAGCCATCCCTCAGAGCTATAGAAGGCAGGAATCAGCTCACTTCTTTTTCACCGGTTTAACAGAGTCCTCATCGGAGGAACCATATCGCTTACAACTTATACCGGCTGGTAAAGCCTCCCCTTCCTGGAGAACCACCGCTTCCCTGGAGGAAGGAGCCTAACCTGACCCGACTGTAACCTCCCCAACTTTACCACCCGCCACCTCCCCAGAAGTGACTTTAGCTTTACACGGGGCCGAGGGACTACTAAAGGGCTGCATTCCTGAACTAGGTCCCTGGATAGGAGGGGGATCAGGAGGAAGAGCAGGGGGAGAACCGGAAGGGGGAACATGGGGGGGACAGAGGCATGGGCAAGGGTAAGGTTAGGCTCAGGAATCTGGGAAGGGACAGGGCGAGGGAGAGGGATAGGGGCAGGGAAAGGCCCGGGATTACCAGAGGAAACAGGAACAGGGACAGGAGGGGTGGGAAAAGGAGAAGAGTCCAGGAAAGGGGGAGGAGGTAGATCCTCCAACGAAGGGGTGCCCCCAGAAACTACCTGCTTCTTCAGAAAAGCCCCAGGGATCCTTGATTTGTCTCTACGTTTGCAATAGGTTGCCGCCTCACTGAGAGATGGACCACTGGACTTTCTCCTCTTCCTATCTGTTTTTAGCTTGAGAACTAGATCCCCACCCTCAATCCTTACCACCTCACACTCTATTTCCTCCTCACTTGAAAGAAATTGAAAGTTGTTAGACAAGACAACGTCTTTACCCCTGTTTATTTTAGTTTTCTTTTTGCCCTTCTTCCTCTGCTTTCCCCAGACATTGTCTAAAACAGGCACCACCGGGGACTCCACTGGGTTACTAAACTGTGCAACTACCTCAGGAACAGGGACGGGCACCAGCTCAGGAACTACTATGGAGGACCTACCCCCTTGCTCTACTTCCACCCTTTCAGCTGCTTAAACCATATCCTTGTCCGGTATTTCTATGTTGTGGGAGGCATGTGGACACTTGCTAAATGGGTGCCCAATTGTTCCATAAAGGTTGCATCTGATTTGTCCACATGAACGGGACTCATGCCCAGTGCCCCCGCAATGCCCGCACTTTTGGTGCGGACAGTTGGCGCTGAGGTGGCGGAAGTCCCCACAGCGATGGCACATCCTCGGCTGACCTGGATAAAAACATTGAATCCTGTCTCTACCAAGGAAGGCAGCCGATGGTATGTGTGTCAGGCCAGCCTCCGTGCATCGCAGATCGACCGTAGCAGACCACCCACCACCCCAGACACCATAGCTCGGGTCCGGTAGTTTTACCAGCGGGGACACTAGACTTGCGTACCGCCTTAACCAGAAGGCCTAGTCGGCCACGGGAATCGACTCATTCCTAACTAGGATTGTATTTTTAACCCTTTCTTGCCTTGTTATGGCTATGGCTCTGAAATTTACCCATGGATCTCGTTCCCTACACCCACCCCACCGATTCCAGAATGCCTGCAAGCCCTGATATGAAATGAAGCTAACGTCATACTCAGACGCTCCGATGGGGTGGATGCAAGCAAAGAGATCCGTGAGCACGAACCCAGAAGAGTCTAGAAATGCCTTTAAGAAGTCAGCTCTGTTTGGGGGATTGTCACCAATGAATTTAAGCTGCACAACATTCCTACGCTTAAGGGGTTGACCTCTAGGAGGCAGACCGCCCAGAAGCAAGCCCACCAACCTCTGGCCTGTACGTGACACAATGCTTGCATAGAAGGATGTACCTGGGACAGATTTTTTTAGCGGAGCCCTGTACCCCAGGATTTAAATGCACCGAACGGTCCTTGGCATCACCTATATTACCAACGGGCCCAGCATTTGACAAATCAGAACCACCTCTTACCACCTCAGCCTGATTATTCATTATAGACTTACTAAGAACCGCCCCTACATTGATTCCCCATAGCCCCAGAACCAGGCTGCCTATCCCAAACACCACGATTACTAGCCAACTCCGCATTTCTCCTAGTTACTTCGTCTATTAAGACAGCTGTTTTTTTCACCCTTTCGGTTAGCTGCAAGGGCCCGTATATGGAGTCAATAATTCTAACCTGAGCATGACTTTAGGACCTTCCAATATCAGTAGAACTACCTGCACACACCACCGATTCAGAACCCATGTTGAGCCCGCCTGAGCCTACATACGGGGAGCCTACAGGACCAAGGACAGGCACAACGGGAGAAGCAGCTAAGCTGCTAGGGGTGGCTGCCTCTGGTCCCTGCATAAAGGTAAGATTACCAGCCTTTGATGGAACTGGTGTGGTGTCGCGGGAGAGGATCACATTATGCTCGCATATATCAGACACCTTGCAAGACTTTATATTACTTTCAGCTTGTTTCGGTAAAATGCTTATCACCGGGACTAGCTCAGTCTTTGGATCAGTTCCACACTTATCACGAATACCTGTTTCCAGAAGAGGGGAGCCAATAGGATCAGATGCCACTGCCTGCCTCAGGAGACCCGCACTGGAACCATTGGCCAAAACCTGAAGTGACGCAGGAGATGAGGACTCCAAGTCCACCACGGGAACCGCAGCTTGACCGGCGTCCCCCCCCCGCACCATCTGTATCCCCCAAGGGCTCCCTCACCGGCGGCTCCCCCTCCTGCTGCCTTATGCTGTTATACAGGTGATTATCAGGTATGCGTTTAGACTGGTCCGTGGGAAGGTTTGCCGGTAAGCGCTCAGAGCTGTCAATGTTAGCAGAAACCTGCGTTCCTGAACAGGTTGCTTGCTCCATCTCCTGTTGCTTTATCGTAAGTAAAAAAAATACAGAAATAGCGCAAAGCTTGGTATCTTCTATAAAACAATTTAATAGCTTTAACAAAGCTTGTTAGTACATGAATAAAAACTGGAACTGCAATGTGATATTATAAAAGGACCAGAAACAACAATATTATTGGCACAGGTCTCGTTGAAGTGCCAATTGGATAGTGAAGGATATTAGATCCAATAAAAATCAATATAAAATACCGCACAATATAATGTAATAATGAACTGCCAGTTGATCAGGCTGGCTGTAATAACCGTTCATATGTAGAAGTAAGCATGCACACCAGTAATGGCAAAACTGAGGTATAAAAAAATGGTTTTAAAACCTATTCCATGGATATAAGGGACTAGTTCATGGCATCTCACTCATGTGGTTTGCACAATTGATATTGCATGTCCATATGGATATGTAGCAAAAATACAGGAAAAAAACAACCTTCACAATCTGAAGTTTAAAAAAATGTTCCAACCTGTGACAGAGTCTGAAGGGATCCTGCTGGAATCCACCCACAGGTTTTGAGTTCCGTATGGTAGAAAAAGGAGAGGAAAGTGCAAAAATAAACCCCGGGGTTTGTAGGCTGGTCCGTGAAGCACTGATATACAAATATTGCAGCTAAGATGTTTTGACGCGTTTCTCTGCGTTCAACCGCCGTTTCATCATCTCCCGGCACGAGTTTAGTCAGGGCTTTTCTGTTGCTTTTCACAGATGCCCCAGAGCCATCCCCCCAGTTGTTTCATCACTGGGGCAGGTAAGTCCTCGTTCAGCCCGGCCTTAACTGAAGCTACCATGTTAAGGTGCACAGGTACTTCTGTCTCACTGTCCTCCAGTTGACTTGCTGGGGACACGGTGCATAGCGGGATTCTTCTCACAGGCTGGCCGCATGGGATCCCTGCATTCGGCTTCATGCAGGGAAATTCTGCCAGAGGATCTGCTTGCTTCATAAGACTAGGGCTATCCACACTCCCAGCCAAGTTGGTAGTAAGCCGGCTGGGAACGGAAACCACTCCAGACCCTGGATCTAAGCTGGGCCTTCTGGAGGCACCAGGCCCGGGAGCCTGGGGTCTCTCCTCCTCGCCTCCCCCAGGATTCTCCATCCTTGCTGGATCACACGGAAGGTAATTTGGCTTTGCAGGAGCTCTCCAACACACAACCTACTCGATGGAATTCACCCAGCTGTAATGCTCTAACAACATTGGTGGCATTATCAGGAATCACATATTCTCAGGAGAGTTGAAACAAGATAAGCCATGCTGCAATGACATCCCTTAGTTTTTAAAACAGGTTGTCAGCGGTATTACCTCGTGTCTGATAACTACCTCTCACTCCCGCCTTCAAGACTTCTCCTGTGCTGCTCCCCACTTATGGAATTCCCTACCACGCTCAATCTGACTTTCCCACAGCCTTCAAATGTTTAGCTGCTCTTTCCAGACCCATCTCTTCTTTAGAGTTGACCTTATCCTCGATTACACTATTGACACTAATAATAATATATATATAATAACAATAATATGTCTCTTAGTGAAGCAGATGATACACAGAGTAGCCTGCCTCAGAAAAATGTGACGTACCTGGGTACATGCTGTTCCTACTGGTGAAGACGATTTACCGACCCAGTGGGCTGTCAGAGTGATATAAACTTTAGTTTGCCCAGTTCCATTTGTCCCCATATCTGTGGTTAAGTGTACAGTGGGTAGAGTGGCATTTTGTAGCCCAGTAATTACATTTTAACGAACAGTGTGGTAGAGGTCAGGAATATCTTTTGTCGTAAAATGGTGTCGTGATGGAATTTGGTAACGGAACACAAGACCTCAAGTAATTGTCTAACACCAGCTGCATTAATAGTGGATATTGGACGCAGACCTAATACTGGCATAGTCCCCATGGCGTTTGTGAACGGCTTTGCAACTGGTTGACAGCTTTCTTACTTTCTTCTTCTAGCAAAGGATTGTTTAACAGTAAATTGTTGTAAACTACTTGTAGTCTTCTTCTGGGTTGAAGATCCACCCTCAGCAGCAGCAGCAGCGGGACTAAGGCTCAATAATTCTTCAGAGGAATCATGATTAGTGGAGGAGTCATCTAGCCTTAGCAACTTGGATGCAGGACTAACTCCCATCACTTGTGAGGATATTGATGATGAAGGTGTTTGGGATGTAGATTGCAGGTGCTGGGATCTAGATGAGCGAAGGGAGCTAGCTGATGCTGGACTGCTTGTTGTTATTTTTTTAACATAAGTTTCTGATTTTCCCAACGGCTTTCCATGAACTCGCTTCAAATGGCGTAACATGGATGAGGATCCTAGATGGTTAAGGTCCCTACCAATACTAAGTGTGGCTTTACAAACTCTATGAATGGCTAAACAACTGTTGTCATTTGTGTAAAAATAATTGCACACATAAGAGGTGGATTTTTGATCTTATACCCAGGCATGACAATGGCCTTTTTCTTATCACTGGCAACAACTCCTGCAATCTTTGTTTGAAAGTGTATAAAAATAATATTGTGACCTGTGAGGTGGTCAAAATTGACTGCAAATGACTTTAAATGAGTGCTCTTGAGGTTAAATAATGTAATAAAAACTACAGATTCAAAACCAAAACCAAAATACACGAGGGTGGTTTTGCCAAAACCCGAAGCTAATCCAGATCCAAAACCACTTCACAGGGGTAAGTGAGCATCTCAATATATATATATATATATATATATATATAGATTAAAGGAATTTGTGTGCTTGAGCAACTTTGATTTGTTTAATGGGACTTATCTTTTGCCAGGATTCAGTGTAAAGTAGATTTCATGCAGCTTTTTCTATTAACTCCAGTTTACAGTGATCCAACAGTGCTAGCTGAGGAGGTGCCTAGAACCCCCCTCCCAGCCTGAGGCACTGTGTGACCTCGGGACCAGCCACTTCGCAGCTTGTCTGCAGATTGTTTCTGTCTGTACTGTCACAGCCCTCTCTCCCCTCCTGTGTGGATGTGGCTAGTCCATTGCGAGACCCTTCAGGAAGTACAAATAGCTGCTTTGTCTTCCTATGATTTTCTGTCTTGACAATGTAAGTAGATATTGCTCTCACCACGTCCAATGTATGAAGCTGATTTTTTTCAATATTAGTGGGATGTGGGCAGAGAGACGGCAGTACCAATTCTTGATTAGGCAGCACGGTGGCTTACTGGTTAGCACTTCTGCCTCACAGCACTGGGGTTATGAGTTCGATTCATGGAGTTTGTATGTTCTCCCCGGGTGCTCCGGTTTCTTCCCACACTCCAAAAACATACTGGTAGGTTAATTGGCTGCTATTAAAGTGCAGTTGGTCTCTCTCTGTCAGTTTGCATGTTAGGGAATTTAGAATATAAGCTCCAATGTGGCAGGGACTGATGTGAATGAGTTCTCTGTACAGCGCTGCGCATTTAGTGGCGCTATATAAATAAATAGATGATGATGATGATGATTGATGTGGAAGGGTTTGGCAATACTTCGGATTCGTCCTCAAGATTACTCTATCCTCATAAATGTTTAGAAAGGATTTTTCACACCATAACACATGTATATCCCCTACTCTACAAGTCAAAGTGATTGCCACTATAAATAGTACCTTCAGAGTGAGCCGTTTTAGAGAAATATCTGGCAATGGTTCGAAGGGATCCGAAGTTAAGGCATCCAGGACAATATTGAGGTCTCATGGGACTGGAAATGGTTTAACTCTTGGTCGCAACCTCTTCACTGCCTGAAAAAAGTGAAAAACGAGATTCTGAGGTGACAATTTTGTGACAAAACGAGTATGATAACTAATTGACCATTCTGTTTCTCGTTTCTCACATAATGTGGATTATAGCAAGTACTTTTTATAGCCCTTGCTTTTGTTCCCCAGCTCACCAGACTACACCTGCATTGTCTAATTACATGTGGCTAAGGGGACATTAGAACTCAGTGTAAATATGTATATTGTGTATTGTAAATTGATGACTTGCAGTAAGGTTGTTATTCATTGTCTTTAAAGTGAAGCCAGGGGGTTTATGGGTAGGAATCAGGTTGCAAGATGCTGGAGTGGGAAAGCTAATTAGTGTCCATTGTTCTCACCAGGCTAGTCCAGACAGACCATCTAACAGGGAAAGTTCTTTGGAGGGTCAGCTCATCTTCACTCCCCTCTCCAACCCCCCCTAGTCCAGCACTGACCAATGGTTAAGTAGATTAGACCCAGGGGTTTGCCCAGGGTGGGGAAAGACTGTGGAAATTAGACCCGAAATATAAGGAGCCACTCCAGGGGGGAGGGGGTGTTCATTCTGGTATTTCATTCATGAAGAGTGCAAGATCTGGTTTTGAGTTGTCGTTCTCTACTGGAGTCTATATATGCAGCTGAGAGAGATCCATGGGTCATGTAGTCTGGACAGCCAGGTGACTTGAACTGATTATATAGGGGAGGAAAACCTCATGGCGCCAGAGAAGGATATTGGATATGTGTGTAAAAAGTGTCCAATTTATTACATATATAAATCGAGACAAATATAAGAAAATACATGCACATAGGTTGCAATCTAAAGTATACAATCGATGTACAAGAAATATGGTACAGCTTCATGTATTATAGTGGAGACAGCATGAGTGGGGCTGGTAGTGGCCCAATAATAAATTCCTATTATAGATGATAAACAGACAATAATCATGCATTAGGCTGATACTGGCCCAATTGTCAAAACCTGATATAGGCGATATGCATGCAATGACCATATATGAATAAAGGTAAAATAAAAAGTCTGTCTGTATGTGAGCTCTATAGTCCAAAGAGCAACATGCAGTGATACAGTCCCAGATGTATACAATAAAGGACCTCAGAGCAGCCAAGACAAAAACAGTTCTGTGCAGAGTCCAATGATTTGTATAGATTTCAAAAGGATAATATCCTATTCTGCCCTGCTGTAGTGGTCCCGTTGAATATAGACTTCAGCAGTGGAAGTAGCAGTCCTAGGGGACATCTATAATATCCGTGATGTTGGTGATCACAATATAGTAGATGGGATAAATGTCCAGACCTGTGGCATCGGATAATGGAGAGGATAAGACTGGGCTGTAATAGTGCCTCTCCCTCTAGCGTTTTGCTTGCTCCAAATCCTCGTGGAAGTCCGTGATGTTTGGGCGGAATTGACGTCTGCCCGTGGCTGCAGCTACGTTCACCGAAGCAATAGCGTATGCGCATGTAATAAGATGTGTAAACAGTCCTTCATTGGCTCTGTCCGGAGCATACAAAGTGGTTAAGAATTTATTGATTGTAACCTATGCTTTTCGCCAATGATGGCTTCCTAAGGGATAGTTGGACAACTGAGGGGGAGTCTCCTCTAAATAGCTTGATGACATTATAAACTTCTTTCCGATTGGTCCTCATGGAAGTGGGCTGGTGCAGCTTCACCAATAGTTTTCTCTCCACGAAGTTAATGGGCAGGTTCTAGAAACTGGAGTCAGCTGCGTTTGTGAACAATTGCACATAAAGTACAAGTGGAAATATTGCTGATAGTAATAAATTCAGCATTGTTAAATTAAGATAAAACAATTGTGGATATCATAGAAATTTTGACAATTCAAAGTCAATGTTCAGACCGTTTGGTGCAAGTAAAAATCCATTTTGTCTCCTCTCTGGACATACGTTCTATAAAGTCTACCCCTCTCCGAGATGGTTGAACAATGCAGATCCCCATAAACTTTAATAATGAAGGGTCTTTGTTGTGGTATTTTGAAAAGTGGTATGAGACACTGTGTGCCTCAAACCCTTTTTTGATGACACTCTTATGTGCAAATTTTTACCAGTTCTGCCAATATATTGTTTACCACAAGGGCATTCTAGCATGTAAATAACCCCCTTGATATCACAACTGAGCTTACTTCTGATTTTGTGACTTTCTCCTGTAGATTCATATATAAATGTCCTGATCGGTTTAGTGTCTTTTTTTATGGCTGACTTTACATGCATGGCATCTATTACAATAATAGAAGCCATTATCGTTATCTCTTAACCAAGTGTTTCCTTGTGTTTGGGTATTGGGCTGTGTGCCACTTTTCACTAACTTATGTTTGGGATTGTCTGCTCTTTTGTAAATAAAATTCAGTCTAGTGGGCAGTGTTTTCCTAAGATCTTCATCACCTAGTGAAATACTCCAATGTTTTCTAATGATATTCTCCATCTTCCTTGAATCCTCACTAAAGCGAGTGATAAAAGGCAATTCAGTGGCCATTGCTTTAGGGTATTTTTCCTTTCTCGCCAAAAGGGTCTCTCTTTTCATCTCTCTGACCTCAAGGTATGCTCATCTAATGAGATTGGGGTCATAGTTTCTTTTGTGGAATCTCTCTTTTAAGGTTGAGGCCTGTAGATCATATTGTTCAATCGTTGATCAGTTGCGACTCAGACGTATGAGGCAGCCTACCATCCTAATAGATTTGTGGGAAGCGCAGATTCCAACTTTCTTGCATTTTAAGGTGACTATAACTTCTTAAACTAGTGGGGTAAGGGACAGATGATGTGGTAAACCTGCCTGGCATTTATTTACTGTGTGTACATAATATTCTAGTGTTGTTTGTATGACAATAAATATACTGTTGTATTTTTCTAACTGTATTTGCCTGAGTGACTATACGAATCCTAGAAGGTACTTGTCAGACTTCCCTGGCACAGGAAGACACCCATGGGTGGCCAGCCAGCGTGAAGTGGGTAGCATTGGGCTAGATAAACCCGGTATCTTCACAAGTTTGATATCAAGAACGATGCTAAAAGCAGATATGTAGATGGCGCTAATCCTTTAACAAAGCCATCCTTAAGGAATTCTAAAACAACCGGGACACTGGCGGCCATAGGATCCTTTGTCATGTTCCTAGCTCAACAAATTCATTTTTTCCAAATTCTGTAATAAATAATAGAGGAATTCTTTGTCCTTACCCGAATTAGTATGTCTATTACATCGTCCGAGACACCCTTGAATTTCAACCTTGTTGTCTCTGTGACGGGAGTAGAACAGGGGTACCTTGGTATTGTTCCCTGTCACCATAAGGTCTATTTCTGGAGTCCGAAAATTTGTGTTTATTAGCTGGAAGACTTCTTTGTGCAATGCCAACTCTCCTGGATGTACTTGGTGTCTGCTTAAATAGTCTGCCACCACATTGTCCTTGCCTGCCACATGAAGGGCTGAGAGTGATTTCAGATTCTTCTCCGTCCACATCATTAGGGTGAATACCTTGGTCCTCATTGCTCTGCTCTTGGTGCTACCCTGTTTGTTTATAAAAGCCCCTACAGTCTTGTTGTCGGAGAATAATCACAGATGTTTGGATCTTAGATAGGACTGGTAGTACTGCAAGCCTGCTCTCATCTCCAAGATGTTCTCCTGGAGAGGTCTCTCTTCTTCCCGTTAGGTGCCTGGTACGATCTTTGCCTGCATGTGGTCAGCCCAGCCTATGGAACTGGCATCCGTGGTAAGAACTGACCAGTCTGGGATCGAGAGAGTCACACCTTTATTCCTCAAGCTTCGAAGCTGCCACCAATTCATCTTTGAGAGGTTTAGTTTGAAGTCTAGAGACCCCACTGTATGATTCCATTTTGCTAAAAGGTTTGATTGAAGGTCTCTCATATGCCATCTTGCCCAGGGAAGGAATCCTATTGTTGATGAAAACACTCCCAGGAGACGGAGAAAGATTTGTGCCAAAACACAAGGTTAAGTTTGGAAGTGATGCGTCAGTGATTGGATTTTGCATAGTCTTTCCTCAGAGAGACAGACTTTGTGTGTTTCTGTATCTATTTGCACTTCTAGGAACACGTGCTGCTGCGAGGGTACTAGATGGCTTTTCGGTATATTGATTAGCCATCAGTGCTATTGCAAAAAAACGGATTACTTGAGTTGTAACCTCTTGGGTAGCCTTTTTTTACTTTGCTGTTATCAGAATGTCATCTAGATATGACCATAAAGCTATGCCTTTCCCCGAGTGCTGTTATGAGAACTATGAGGACCTTGGTAAATGTGGAGAGGCCAAATGGAAGGCAAGTAAACTGGAAATGATGTTCTTGTATGCAGAACCTTAGAAATTGCTTGTGATGGACTGTGATCGGGATATGGAAATAGGCGCCCTATAGCTCTATTGCAGTTAAGAAGTCACTTTTTTCTACTGCCTTGAGGATTGAGTTGATAGACTCCATCTGAAAGTGTTTTGCTTGTACAAAGCAGTTGAGAGCTTGTAAATTTAGGACTGACCTGAAAGAATCTGATGCTTTATGGACTAGAAATAGTTTGGAATAGAACTCCATGTTTTCCTGATTTACCGGCACGGCCACAATAGCTTCTGTTTCTACTACACTTTTGAGGCTGTCTTCAAATACCTATTGCTCTATGAAGTTCGTGGGATTTCTTGATTGGACAAACTTGTTTCCCTTTGGCCAGGTATGAAATTCTATGGCATATTCCCTGGTCACTATCTCCTGAACCCACTGGTCTTGCATGGTCTGCTCCCAAATCTAGCAAAGACTGGATTCACAGATAGTCATTGGGTTCTTTGCTGTTCTTGTTTACCCTTTTTGCTTTGAAGGACTGAAAGGACTGTCCTGTCATATTATCTGGGTGTCTGGAGTACTGTCTCCAAGGCCTATAGGCACGAGCTTCCTTCAATTGTTGTCTTGGGGAATAACTGAATAAATGTCTTCCCCTACTTTCCTGTGGTAGGCGATTAGCACTGCCACTTGGTAGCCTTTGCATCAGATTATCCAGTTTCTCCCCAAACAGCAAATTACCTTCATATGGAAGCGTTGTCAAACGGCTTTTGGATCGGTGTTCTGCCACCCATGGATGTAACCAAAGCGCCCTCCTTACGTCCATACCTGCCCCCTCTGGGTGTTTGCCCAAACATCTCTGATTCCTGATCGTGGTTCGGTGAGTGTATGAAGCCAGCACTACGCATGTGCCCGCAAAAAGCGTTCTTCGGCAGCAACCGACAGAAAGCCAACTCCGGGATCCACGGAGGGGATACCTACTCCTGGTCCAGTCCTGTACAGGCCCTGATGAAACTGCATAGCAGCCAACATATGAGGGAAGTCAGACCTCACCGGTAAGCCCTCTCCTACCACAATAACAAACAAAACAACAAATGCTACTCTGCACTACACTACCTACACATGCTGAGACAGGAAGAAATGACACTGATAGGGAGGATGAGCTGCCTCATTTACTCTGCAGGTAGGGCGAACTTTTCCTGTCTACACTAAGCTGAACAGGGTATTAACCCATTGTGAGGGCTGCCATGGAGTAGGGAAAGGAAATACTATTAATTGAATGTTGGGGTTGTTGGGGGGAAATGGGTCTTTTTAATAACGGTTAATGCCTATATTTTACTGTCCGGGTTGGTTGCTGGGAGACCTAATTATTAACTGTAGATGCATTAGATTTAATATCAGACTACTTTGGTGGAGGGAGGCCTACTGTGTTCACTCATTGCTGGAATTTCTATATCATGTGCCTGTCATTTTTTCAGGGACCCAACATCCCAGGATCCAGGCAAGCAGCAACTGAGCTTATGAAACGAGCAGTAGAAACAAGTAGTGAAAGCAGCAAGAACAGGTAGGAGAGAACTGGACAGTCTGCCAACTGTCCTGATTCTGGTGGGTCAGTCCCAATTTTAGGGAATGACCACTCAGTTAGGAATTTGTTACGACTGTAAGGACAGTTCGGAGTTATGTTCAGCTTTATACGGTTCTGCTTGTGAAGGGGGAACTGCATACACTTAAAAGTAGTGCATGCAGCATTGTCAATGTACATGATAGGGATAGGAAGAGTTGGAGAGTAGCCAAGCACTGTCTACAATTATGGCCATGCCCCCATGCATGCTGCTCACGTCCACTGGCGGCATGGCGTGGAAACCCCTCTCTACAAATCCTGCGTTTGCCCCCGAACTGCTCTCTTCTGGAAGAAGCTGTTGTGCAGAACTAACAAGCTGATCATTTTGTCATCATAAGTTGACAGTCACTCAGCTAGTAAGTAATAATGAAGAAGGATAGAACCCAAAGGAGGTGTTTCTGAAAATTGAAAGGTTAAGAAATAATGTGAACGTAATATAATTGGAGTGCGATACAATGCTTGCAGCTGTGAAGTTTTATTGAAAACTTGTGATTACATCTCTGTAACTTTTTTAGAAGAATGTTTTTGTAACTGTCAATAAGTGCTAAAGTTCCTAAGAATAGTACATCCACAGTGATTTATGTTCTCCGTAGAATCTTCATGCAATCACTAGTACTACTATTATTATTATCATCATTATTATTATTGTAACTGAACAAAAATCATCCATTAATTGATAACTGTCTATTTGTACATGTGTTCAATGCCAGATTGGTTGTTTAAAATGCAGGGATACTGCAGAAAAAAGGCAGAAGAGATTAAGGGTAAATGTCCACTGCAGACTTTTGAATAAGATTGGTTCTTGCTACATATAGAACAATATTTTCCTAAGTATAATAATTTCCCAGAAAATCTGATTGCTCTATCCACTAACACTGATCAGTTAAAAGGATAAAGATGATTTCACCATTGCAGTGTAACATGAGTTTCCTTTACAGTGTTTCAAACCCCATAGCAATCCAACAGTACATTAGTATACAACTGATTACATTCAGGGCTGGATTTACCGCTAGGCAACCTAGGCAACTGCCTAGGGCAGTGGTTCCCAAACTTTTGCAGTTCGCGGCACCCTTAGAGTCTCCAAATTTTTTCAAGGCACCCCTCCAAAATAATTACTGAGCAGTCCTGTTTTGGAAGTAGTTGGGACAAAAAATTGTAATAAGTATTTATGTCACGACAAAAATACTTATTTAGTTGTATGCAAAAATGCCCCTCTGCATTCAAACATCCAGGCACGCTGCCCCCTCTGCACCCAGGCACGCTGCCCCCTCTGCACCCAGGCACGCTGCCCCTTCTGTCACGCTGTCCCCTCCTCTGCCCTCTGTCATGCTGTCCCCCCCCCCCCTCTGCTCTGTCACACTCTCCCCCTCCTCTGCCCTCTCTCACGCTGCCCCCTCTGCCCTCTGTCACGCTGCCCCCCTCTGCTGCCCTCTATCACGCTACCCCCCTCTGTCCCCCTCTGCATCCAGGCACTCTGCCCCAGGCACGCTGCCCCCTCTGCAGCTCCCTGTCACGCTGCCCCCTCTGCAGCCCTCTGTCACGCTGCCCCACTCTGCTGCCCACTGTCCCCCTCTGCTGTCACACTGCCCCGCTGTCACACTGCCCCTGCTGTCACACTGCCCCTGCTGTCACACTGTTCCCCTCTGCTGTCACACTGCCCCTGCTGTCACACTGCCCCGCTGTCACACTGTCCCCCTCTGCTGTCACACTGCCCCGCTGTCACACTGCCCCTGCTGTCACACTGTTCCCCCCCTGCTGTCACACTGCCCCACTGTCACACTGCCCCTGCTGTCACACTACCCCGCTGTCACACTGCCCCTGCTGTCACATTGCCCCTTGTCACACTGCCCCTGCTGTCACACTGCCCCTGCTGTCACACTGTTCCCCTCTGCTGTCACACTGCCCCTGCTGTCACACTGCCCCTGCTGTCACACTGTCCCCCTCTGCTGTCACACTGCCCCCGCTGTCACACTGTCCCCCTGTCACACTGTCCCGCTGTCACACTGCCCCCGCTGTCACACTGCCCCCACTGTCACACTGCCCCTGCTGTCACACTGTCCCGCTGTCACTCTGCCCCGCGCCAGCCATAAAAAAAAAAGAGAACACAGAAACTTACCAATCCGCCGGGCGCCGGGACCCAGCAGCCTCCTCTCTCCCGCAGCTTGTTACTGACGTCGATATTCAGTGACAGCTGTGTTCTCTTTTTTTTTATGGCCCGCGGCACCCCAGTGACACTTTGGGAACCGCCGGCCTAGGGCCTAGCGGTCCCAGAGGGCCCTGCCAGAGCCGACGGTGAGTGGGGAAGGCAAGGGAGAGGGGGCGCTCCCCTCTGCCCGCCATCCCCCTCTGTCCGCCGGCATAATAAGAAGAACCGCGGCTGAAAATTAAGAAGAAAAAAAAAAAATCATAGTCACCTGACCGCTCATCAGCTCCCGGCAGTCTCCTCTCTCCCACTGAATGTGTCAGGGAGAATTCTGTGAGGAGCACTGCCGGAAAAGAGAGGAGGAGCTGCGACAGCGTGACATACAAGACAGAAAAGAAGACAAGAAGAACAGAACAGAAAAGAGAAAAAGGCAATTGACAGGTAAGCTAACGGAGGCAGTGGCACATAGGGTGAGGGGCAAGAGAAAGGTGCAATAAGAACACAGAGGGGCATGAGAGAAAGGTGAACATTTATGGAGGGCACAGAGGGGCATGAGAGAAAGGTGAACATTTATGGAGGGCACAGAGGGGCATGAGAGAAAGGTGAACATTTATGGAGGGCACAGAGGGGCATGAGAGAAAGGTGAACATTTATGGAGGGCACAGAGGGGCATGAGAGAAAGGTGAACATTTATGGAGGGCAGTGTGAGGGGTAATAAACAATGATGGAGGGCACAATGTGGTGATGAAGCAAGTACAGTGTACTAAAGGGGATCAGTGTGTTGGAGGATCAAAAGTGATGATGGTGGGGAGATTTTTTTCTCTTCTATAGTTCTGCAACTTATTTGTCAAACATTTTTTTGTAGGAGGGAGCTGTGAGAGTTTGCGCAGGCTCAGTGTGCTTTGAGTGGGCGTGCAGGGAATGAAGTGACATCATACGGAGGATTGAGGTAGACTGTGCAGAGTTGGGCCAATAATACCAACCGTCAGAGAGTGAAATAACCTTTCTTTTCATCAGCAAACGTGAGTAATGAAAAGTAATCATTATAACAGATTATTGAAAAAACTCCTATTATTTAAATGTAATTAATTAAAGCTATGTATAACATTATTTGTGCTCTGTTTTATGTAAGGATTTAATTAAAAGTTAATATTTATTGGTATATCATTGTCTGCACTATCTTTTCTAGTAGGTATTAACAGTTAATATAATCTATGCTTTAATTTTTTTTTTTTTTTTAAAAATGCATTGCTATGGATTGTTTCACTTGGGGCGGGCGGGATGTGGGGGGATGTGGGGGGCGGGCGGGGGGGGGGGGGCTGGAGGGGCCCAAACCAGTATCTTGCCTAGGGCCCTATGAGGTCTAAATCCGGCTCTGGTTAGAATGCATGGAGAAAAACGATGAACAAAACAGATTAATGAGCAATTTTCAATTTGGAAGTTATTCCTTTCAAAATATTGCATGTTCACCTTTGTACTCTGATTAATAAAAGAGTATGTTTAATCATATAAACATGTTACTAAATTGTAACATCCTGCTCAATGTTTAGCATTCAGGTTTATCATAGTCCATGCAATAATTTGATTTCTATTGCTGTTCAAATCATGCCTTGTAATAATTATCCTTCAGATTTTTCCAAAGCTCTTACATTTTTATTCTCTCTCTATTATTTAAAAAAAAAAACACTTAAGAAAAAATGAATGTCAGAATTTAATAGTGGTTAAAAGGTTTTTTTTTTGCCATTTTCATTCAGATGTAATGCTATCTTTAAAATGTCATTTTATTCATCATAGTGTATTTTTGGGGTCAGTGTCACTTTACTTTTGATATATGTTTGAAGAATGAAATGTTCCTGTCTTCCTTTTTGTGATGGTCACTTTTCTCAGGATTAAGATTTTGTTATGACATGGAACAACAATAGATGTTCAGATTACTTTGATGCACAATATCCTTTCCATAGTAAATGGCAAAGCCCACTTACAAATAATCTAATGTAGTGTGGTTTGCTTCTGCAGCATGCTTAATAAAAAAAATGTTAGAAGCAACTCAATTTGTATTTCTTATTGCAACAGCCTACTTATTATTTCAACTTTAAAGTAAGTTTTATGTTTAATATCACTGATTATAATATTGATCATTTATTTTTGAAAAGTATGAAAAGGAAGCTCAGAAGACTCTTTCCACAATAACACAGATTAACAGTTTATTTAAGGGGATCAGGCAAAAATACATTTCCTTTCCAGGCATATGGCATATGACAAAAGGTTGAGGTTTGAGAACTCTCAATCCATATGACAATTCAGAAGATGTTCTACATATAAAAGCCTTCCACCCAATTTACAGTGTTTATATACATATTGTGGCAAGAGCCCGCTACTGCAGAAGCACACCCGAACAACTTCTTCCTTTTCATGTAGTTTTATTGTCAGGATGGTAAATGTTTTGACACGTACAGATTTCACAGCAATACCTGGAGACCCTCAATGCTAGCTAGATATAGTTCAGCTCTCTCTCAAGATCAGCCAGCTTCCCCAGCGTTGATCTCTCTGAACAAATGAAACAAACAAGCTTTTATACATGATGCTCCTCCCCCAGCCTTAGCTTGATGGACAGGTGACACACCCACCTTCTCTTTAAAAGAAAACACCCATCACTGGCTCTGTTTGCACAACCAGACACACCCTGTCTGTTTGCTGAGAGGAAGGATTTCAGATCATGTAATTTTAACCAAATTTAAATTATTGCTTTTCATACATAAGTCTTCACTCTAGGTGCATTACTGCACAAATGTTTTACTCTACTTCCGTGCTTTCTCTGCATATTGCCAGCTAAATGCCTCCTTTTGTTACATATCCCTCCCCCTAGCGTCTCCAAGTAGGGGGACGCGGACTTCGCGAGGAGCGCATATTTTCGTGACAATGCATCTGCATTCTTGTGCAGAATCCCAGGTCTATGTTCTACTGAGAACTTGAAAGGTTGTAGTGCCAAGAACCAGCGGGTTACCTTGGTATTTACCTCCCGGTTGCTCTGAATCCATCTCAATGGTGCATGGTCTGTTATTAAGGTGAACTCTCTGCCTAGGAGATAATAGCGCAGAGCTTCACTAGCCCATTTTATGGCGAGACATTCTTTCTCCACAGTGGCATATTTTTGTTCCCTTGGAAGCAACTTACGACTTAGGTACAGGACAGGATTTTCTACTTCATTCTTCTCTTGTGACAAGACTGCACCTAAGCCAACAACAGAAGCATCAGTTTGGAGGAAGAACCTGCGGGTAAAATCCGGTGCTTGTAGAACTGGGGAGGAACAAAGAGCCAACCGAAGATCAGACCAGGCGGTTTCAGCAGAATCAGACCAGGTTAATCTAACTGGACAACTTTTTTTTAACATGTCTGTAAGTGGAGCAGCTCTAGTGGGGAAGTGGCTTACAAACTGCCTGTAGTAACCTACTAAGCCTAAAAGGTTCTTAACTGCGACTTTTTTTCTGGTCTTGCCCAATTTTTGACTGCCTCCACTTTGTCTAGCTGGCGTTTTACATGCCATCAACCAACAATGTACCCCAGATATTTGGCTTCTCTCATGGCTATTGCACATTTCTCTGGGTTAGCTGTTAACCCTGCTGACCTTAATGAAGCGAAGACCGCCTCAACTTTGGCTAAATGTGATCCCCAGTCTGGGGTATAAATCACTATATTGTCCAGGTAAGCGGCTGCATAAGCTGTGTGAGGTAGTAGCAATTTATTCATGGCCCTTTGGAAAGTGGCAGGTGCCCCATGCAATCCAAAGTGTAGGACTTTATATTGATAGAGACCATCAGGGGTGGAAAATGCAGTCTTTGGCTTGGCCGTGAAAGTCAGGGGAACTTGCCAATAACCATTTGTTAGATCAAGGGTTGTCAAATAATTGCTACCAGCAAGATTTCCCACTAGTTCATTCACACGTGGCATTGGATAGGCATCAAACTGCGACATACTGTTTAGGCGCCTAAAGTCATTGCAAAACCTAATTGTCCCATTGGGTTTTGGGACAAGCACAATGGGACTATTCCACTCACTAGTGGACTCTTCAATCACATCTAACTGGAGCATCTTCTCGACTTCCTTTCTCACGTCCACCCGTCTGGCTTCGGGAATACGATACGGCTTCTGCTTTACAATGACTCCTGGCACAGTGATAATGTCGTGTTCGATTAAGATAGTGCGCCCAGGAATTGAAGAGAAGACATCCCTGTTCCGGCGAATCATTTCTTCAGTCTGTTGTCTCTGCTGAATGGACAAAGCTGACTCTATGGGTACTTCAGACTTTTCAATGGTAGTACTCACTACCTGAGGAGAGGTTTCCTCATCATGCCAAGGTTTAAGGAGGTTAACATGGTATATTTGCTCCTCCCTTCTCCTACCTAACTAGCGAACTCTGTAATTGACAGGACCGACAGCCTCTAGAACTTCATATGGACCCTGCAAATGGGCGAAAAGTTTGCTTTCCTCGGTGGGAACCAGGACTAGGACCTTGTCCCCAGGCTTGAAAGATCGAACAACAGCACTTTTATCATAACTTTTTCTCTGTCGTTCCTGAGCTTCTTTTACATGTTGCTGCACAATGGGCCCTATCTTTCCTAGCATCTCCTACATTTGGGACACAAATTGTACCAGATTTGGCTCCCTGAGGACCTTGCTGCTCCCACCCTTCTTTTAACATATCCAAGATACCCCTGGGCTGCCTCCCAAACAATAACTCAAAGAGACTAAACCCTGTTGAAGCTTGAGGTACCTCACGGATGGCAAACATCAAATAGGGAATAAGAGTGTCCCAATCTTTTTTCTCTTGAGCCACTGCTTTCCTGAGCATGTGCTTTAAAGTGCAGTTAAAGCGTTCCACCAAGCCATCTGTTTGTGGATGGTATACAGAGGTGTGAAGCGCCTTAACCCCTAGCAACTGGCACATGTTCTTCATCAGTTTAGACATGAATGGAGTACCCTGATCTGTGAGAATTTCTTTGGGTATTCCCAAGCGTGTAAACATCAATACAAGTTCTCTAGCTATGGAGCTGGACTTAATGTTTCGTAGGGGAATTGCCTCTGGATACCTTGTTGCATAGTCAAGCACCACTAGTTTATATTGGTGCCCACGTGCGGATTTTTTCAGTGGCCCCACAAGGTCCATAGCTATCCGTTCAAAGGGAACTTGTACTATTGGTATTGGAATGAGAGGTGCCCTGTACATGGGTTTGGGACAGGTTCTCTGACAAATGGGACAGGACCGGCAATACTTTTTCACTGCCATGTGTACCCCGGGCCAGTAAAACCTAAGCAGAACTCGCTCCCGTGTTTTATCCTCCCCTAGGTGTCCCCCACAGACATGTGTGTGTGCTGCTTTTAACACTAGGGTTACCAGGACCTGAGGAACCATTAATTTTTCTACTTTTTCCCCCTGCACATTAGCAACTCTATACAGGAAATAATTTTTAATATTAAAATATGGTATACCTTCTGCAGGCTGGGTGGCTTTCGCTACCCCATTTACCTCAGTCACACTTTTAAAGGCATGTTCCAAAGTGGCATCATTAAGTTGGTCTCGAGCAAAGTCCTGCAGAGAAAACAAAATTGGTATTGCGGACCAGTCCGTATCCTCACTGACAGGCGGGGTGGGCGCATCTGCAACATCACCGACCAATGCTAGTTTGGACTGTCCATGTTTCCCCGCAGGTGGATGCTTTTGTGGAACTCCTGCTGTGACTCCCAGGATGGCATTCCGGTTTGGCGGTTCCCAAAGATTGATGTCCAGATGTTGTGGATCTTTAGGCGGTTCCTTTAAGATCGGGCTTCCGACCGTTGCATCAGTTGCCGCCATGTCCGGCCGGATCCACTCACCGAGGACATCATTAAACAGTGGGAAGTCTCGCCCCAAAATGAGTGGATATGGGAGTTTAGGTGCCTTGGCAGCTACCACCATAACAGTTTTGTCTTTGAGTGTGACTGGTAGTATTGTTCTTTCATACTCCTCTGTCGTGCCATGTTCGCAAATAACCTTCACCTTGGGCATCCAAGACGTTATGGTTTCGGGTAGGGCAGAGCTGGAAACCAATGAGAGTTCACTCCCCGAGTCAACCAAGGCCAGAACAAGGTTCTGGTTGATTAGCAAGGTCACCCGGAACAAACAAGGACTTCCTGATGTGGGACTCATGGTAAAACAGCTTGGAAAAGCAGGCCCAATATGTGCCATGGAACAGTCTATGGGTTCCGGTAGTTTAGGACACTCTGCCTTAAAGTGGCCTAGCTCACCACATTCAAAACACTTCAGATTAGACAGCTTTGCACCTGGCCCTCTGTCCATAGCAGTTTTGCCATTGGGCCCTGTAGCAAGGATTGTCAAACCTGGCTTTTGGCGTGGCAGCGGCTTTGGCACAAATGCAGGTTCTTTAGTCATTTGCTGTAGCGCACAAAACCTTTCTACCATGGTGGCAAGCTCTTCATAAGTTTGTGGGTCTGATTGCAGTACCCACCTTTGCAAATCGCGGTTCAGCCCCCGGATGCAGTGATCTATCGCCAGAACTTCAATAATCCGAGAAGGCGAATTCTTCTCAGGCTGCAGCCATTTCTTTAAAATTTTAGAAAGCTCAGCCACTTGCGCTCTGACCGGTTTTTCTTTAACATAGCGCCATTGGTGATAGCACTGGGGTCGGCCTGGCCCGGAAACTCCAATGCGAGCCAATATCTCAGACTTTAGGCACAAATAATCAGAGGCCCGTTCCTCATCTAGATCCATATACGCTTTCTGAGCTTCACCAGTCAGATATGGTGCCAGCCTCTAAGCCCAATCTTTAGGAGGCCATTTTGCCCTTTTTGCAAGTCTCTCAAAGGACACCAGATATGCTTCTATGTCATCACCTGGCGACATTTTCTGGAGAACAGGACCAAGTGGTTCATTTCTGTCATGTCTCACCTGGCTTAACTCTTCTCTTAAGAGCCTTGTGTTTTCCACCTGTGCCTCGGTAACATGTAGCATCTGAGCTTGCTGCTGTTGCTGCACAGCGGCCACATTCACGAGGGTTCTCAGTACTTCCTCCATGCTGACGTCTGCGTGGGTTGGGTAGCGGAAGCTTGCTTCCCGGAGTATCCCACTCCTGACACCACTTGTGGCAAGAGCCCGCTACTGCAGAAGCACACGCGAACAACTTATTCCTTTTTATGATGCTTTATTGTCAGGATGGTAAATGTTTTGACACCATATACTTGCACAGCAATCATGGAGACCCTAAACACTAGCTCTACATAAACCAGCTCTCTCTGAGGACCAGCCAGCTCATCCAGCGTTGGTCTCCCTGCACAAATGATATAAACAAGCTTTTATACCTTATACTCCTCCCCCAGCCTTAGCTTGATGGACAGGTGACACACCCACCTTCTCTTTAAAAGGAAACGCCCATCACTGGCTTTGTAATTCAAACAGACACACCCTGTCTGTTTGCTGAGAGGAAGGATTTCAAGTCATGTAAGTTAAACCAAATTTAAACTATTGCATACATAGGTCTTTACATTCAATCTAGGTACATTACTGCATAAATGTTTTACTCTACTTCCCTGCTTTCTCTGCATATTGCCAGCTAAATGCCTCCTTTTGTTACAATATATATATATATATATATATATATATATATATATATATATATATATTAGTATCCAGGTGCTTGGCACTCATACATAACATGTGTACATTACCCTGTTGCCTTCACTTGTATGGTTAGAACAATAAATAAATTCCAGGTAAGTCGGCAATCAAGGATTTAAAACAATTTGTAGTTTGTGTCAAAAGGGTGTGTTTAATCCATTCCAACGTTTCAGTATGGTACTTTCCTCAGGGACTAGAGCTGGATTTTCAAAAATTTCTCAAACGTGGATATTCTAAACAGCTACTAAAAAATATTAAAGCGAAAGTTTTGAGGATTCCAAAACCTGATACACTTATGAATAAGAAGTTGGAAAAATTGGTTAATAAATTACCGTGGGTACAGTGTTATAACACAAAAAGCCCAAGTACAGCTAAAACAGTCAAGTCTTTGTGGCCAATAATCCAAACGGATCCAGAACTGTCATCGCTAAGAGAAGTCTCCATTATGCCCTGTTATAAACGGGGGAGAAACATCAAAGACCTAGTGATGTGCACACATATTACAAACATCAAATCATCTGAAATTATTGATAGATTTACAAAAGTACGTACAGGTTGCTTTAAGTGTCCAAACTACATAACTTGTCGGTATATGGAGACAGGAAATACCTTTAAACATCCTCATTCAGGCAAAGAATACAAAATTAATTTCATGCGATCCTGCACCAGTATATTCGTAGTGTATATCATCATGTGCCCATGTGGCCTTTACCACGTGGGCAAAATATCTCGACAATTCAAGGAAGGATTGCTCTTCACAGATCAGCTATAAGAATGGCCATAGAAAAACATAACAGTGAACAACCAGTTGCTAGACATTTTTTGAATGCTAGACACAATATGGCTATGCTCCAGTATAAAATTATTGATCATGTTCCACCATTGCTTAGAGGTGAAGATAGTGATAATAAATTAATGCAATTGGAATCTACTTGGATACATCGCTTGAATACAGTGGCTTCATATGGGCTTAATGAGAATCTCCCTCTAAATTGTTTCTTGTACATCTGGATGCATGCTCCCTGTGAAACTTCCCAGGCTCTTTTATTCGTGCCTCGGTGGTCTCCCATGGGCATGCATACTCGAACATTCATTAGAATATACAATGTATTGTTAGTGGTTTATAGCTGCTTTATTTAGATATGATCATGCAAAATAATAGATGATGTATTTATATAGTATCATTATATATAGAAATCCAGTTTGTAACTGTTTTTTGTAGTATTAATGGTTAATATATGTATTAACAACAGTAAGAGTTCTCTTCACAAAATATAGCTTATTTATACATGCAGATAATGGTAAGTCACACTGATATATTGTATAATGTGTGGCTTTGCCATTTGTAAATCAACATATATGCATTTTCCTTTTCTTTTTAAATGTCTTTATTTAGTGTAGTTTTAAATGGTTATGGCAATTTAAGTGGTTATCCAGCGATCAGTGGGTAAGTAGATTCTGGTTTAATACTTTTGCATTACAATATTTGTGGTTTTTTTTGCATGTTTAAAATTCAGATTGCCTTGGTGACGTTTGTTAGCCCCGGCCCCTTATGATGATGTTGCTCTGTATTGTTTATTCATTTTCAGTTTTGATCTACTGGGAGTGCTATTCCCTTGCAATGCATGCTGGAATGGCTAACATAGGCAGCTCATTTCGCAGTGCAGCAGGTGTAAGGTATGTTAATTATACTGTGCATTATATGTATTGAGTATGATTGTCAGACTCTCACATGATGTCCCTGAGGAAAGTGATATACTGAAACGTTGGAATGGCTTAATATATATATATATATATATATATATATATATATATATATACACAGAAGAAAGCAAAATCAAGGCGCCTCATAGTGTAATATATTAGGTATTGGCCGCCCTAGGAAGTGCATCTCTTTGAAACATGGCATCGACATCAGTATGCAGAGCCCCAGACCAATGTTCCACCTTAAAGCTAAAAGGTTTTTAAGCCAGGAACCAACATGTGACCCTGGCATTCATCTCCTTGTTGGTGTGCATCTATTGTAACGGATCGTGGTCAATAGCCAGGATGAACTCTCTATCAAGTAGGTAGTATTGCTGAGGAAAAGAACCGGTGTCTCTTCAGCCTTCACCCTCTGGGACAATACTGCCCCCAGACCCAACCCTTAAGTGTCTGTCTGGAGAGAGAACCTCTCTCTAAAATTAGATACTTGCAGCACCGATAAGATGCACAAGACTTCTTTCAAATTTTCACATGTGATCTGGGAAGATTCTGACCAAATTAACTTTTCTGAGTTGTTCTTTTTAAGAAATTCTGTCAATGCAGTGGCTCGGGTAGCGAAATTTTGAATAAACCGCTGGTAGTACCCTACTTGACTTACACGAATCAAGTAACTATGGGCCTGATTCATTAAGGAAAGTTAAGCAAAAAATGAGTAAGTTTTCTTACTCAACTTTGCTGGACAAAAGCATATTGCAATGCAATAGGTGCAAATTAGTTTATTATTATTGAAAATACTGTCTGTTTTTTCATGTAGCACACAAATACTTGATAGCTTATTTGTACACTGAAAATTAATTTAACTATTTAACGTTAATGATACACATACCAGAGATCTTTCAAATATAGGCATGTAGGATATATATCGGAATAACAGTTATAGAAATAGCCAATGGTAGCGAACAGTCCTCACAGCTTGTACACATCAGATCCTCTACGTGTTTCGTGTAAAACAACTTCGTCAGGAGGGGTGGATCGTAACTCCAACCAGTTACCTTTCTATAGGGCAATATGTAGCAGGTTTATCTCATTATACTTCCGCTGCATTATTATATAACATATTACACATTTCAGTTCAGAATGGCAAACAGATAATATAAAAAGCAATAAAATACAATCATTAAATAATGACAATTAAAAACTTTAAGCACAGAATATTATTAGAGTCATAGGGGTAAATATATGAAGCTCCGGGTTCTTCAACACCCCCGAGTTCGGCGTCTTCAGTGCTTAAATTTATAGCGGTGCTGCCTTGTAAAGGGAAACTTCCCTTTACAAGGCAGCGCCGCTTTAAATTTAAGCACTGAAGATGCCGAACTCGCGGATGTTGAAGAACCCGGAGCTTCATACATTTACCCCATAGTGTCTTATCTGCATCGGGAACCGTATGCAGACATACTCAAATGGTTATTTCAAATCATCCAGTCCTCCTTTATAAAATTATAATAATGTTAATAACTACTTCAATATACATTAAAAATAAAACAACATAAAGGTTTACGCTAAATAGTGTAAAAATGTTAAAATAGGACATGGTTATTAACAACCTGAAACAAGATAGACATTCTAAATACTACTCAAAAAGCAAAATTTGGCATAATACAGTCTAAAGTACTTTATAATACTCAATGTTATAGTACTATTAAAATCACAATAGCGCCAAAGGATTCTAAATACGATCAGAATCAGCACATGCAAAATTTTATGCTCCATATCACCTGTAAGTGAATCATTACGAACAGTCGATTGGCAACTAATCTAATTCTGCAAGGGTGCAGATTTCTCCAGAGCAAATAGTCCTATTTCATGAATCTTACCCAAGGGAATAATCACATTTTCAAAAGGGAATATTAAGTTCTTTGGCGACAGATTAAACAGTCGTTTAAATCCCTTCAAACACATACAGACATAGTTATAGGGTTCAAAACTATTACTAAACATATATTATCATACAAAGTAGCTTTATGGCAAGACTCAGTAAACCTAGTCAAACAACAATCGTATGATAATTGTGTGGGTCCACATATATTCCAACAATTATCAAAACATAATATACAATAATCATATTAACCCACTATGTTCCTAGTCGATATCAGTCATACTAATCCGCTGCTTTCGTAATGGGTATTGGTTCATAGATATTACACTGATCCTTCATGTAAACTGAATGGATCGTTTAAAATAATAAGAGATAAAATGGATTATGATAATAATAAAATACGTAATTGGAGCCGATTTGATAACCAGGCTCAACAATACAAAAAACCTGTGTCGCAATATACATTGAGAGACCGAGAGAATACATATGAATATGGAAAAACTCAACCTATTGGGAATACATGGCAGAAAGTGCCTTTTAGACGTAAAAATAGTCAAACTGATAGATATAATAGATTTGAATTACCTATCTCAAATAGATTTGAAAGTCTAAAAGAAAGGAACACGGAACTGCAAACACTTCCAGCTAATAAATTAAATAAATCGCCCTATTTTTTAGAACAGCGCACCAAATTGAGAACCTCGGACATCAGGAGTGTTATGATGTCAAGGTATTCGAACAATTCCCTGAGAAAAAGATCATTCCAAGACATAGAGGGAAAAGAGCCAAAAAAAGCTCCAAAAAAAAAAGAGCGATTTGTTAGAGAAATCTCAAAAGGGCATATTTAATTTATCTGATAGAATTTTACAAACTGGAGAGTAGAATTCACTATCAAAGGGATTGTCCTTTGCACCGACTGTTGTCCCGAATGGTTTTGAACTATACATTGATCTTAATATGTGAGGAAACTCACGTTGAAAAGACATTTTATAAAATATGAGAATAAAGATAGCGATATAGAGCTATCCACACCCCCTAAAATGTTAGCAATGAATACAGGTTTAAAGAGGAAATCTACATTTTTTCCAATAGAATCAAAAGGAAAATATATATAGATACTTTTTATGAACTGGTTAATCGAGATTTTGAGACACTAATCAATAGTCAATCTAAAATTAAAATGAATCTTTCGAATAAAGAAAAAAATGCTCTAAAGGAATTGGCTAATGATGAAAATATTATAATCAAATCTGCAGTTAAGGGGGGAGGACTGGTGATCTTGAATAGAGTTGATTATGTAAATGAAGCAATGAGATTGGTTGGTTTTACTAATTTCTATGTGAAACTCACAAAAGACCCAACAGCTTACAAACTTCCACAAATCCATAAACAGTTGATAAACCCACCAGGACGCCCTATAGTATCAGGGATTGGTTCTACGATCACGCCCTTATCTGAATTTGTAGATTTTTATCTTAAAAAAGATGTGATATAACTGAAATAATTTTTGAAAGATTCAACTCAGATTCTACAAGTTTTAAGAAATATTAAATGGGAATCAGAATATCTTTGGTGTACTGTAGATGTCTAATCTCTGTACACAGCTATCCCTCATTCTAAAGGAATTCATGCAGTAGAGCTGTGCCTAAAGGATAATAATGATCTTAATACTACACTACAAGATTTTATTATTGAATGTACTCGATATATTCTTGAACATAATTATTTCCTCTTCCTGGACCAATATTATGTTGAAGGGCAGGGGACTGCTATGGGCAGTCCTTTCGCACCAAGTTATGCAAACATCTATATGGGAAATTGAGAAGAAAATATAATTTATAGTAATAAAGAATATATGAGTAAGATTTGCTTGTTCAAAAGGTATATAGACGATATCTTAATTATATGGAAAAGAACATCAACGGCGTTTGATCTATTTATGAAGGAAATTAATGTGAATAATTATGAACTCAAATTCACATCACATACTGATAGGAACAGAATATTAAATTTTGGACTTAGTATTGGATACTGAACATTTTATGGAGAGGAAAAATATAAATACATATACACATATGAAGCAAATGGATAGCAATAGTTATATTGACTACACTAGCTGTCATTATAAAAGATGGAAGGTTAATATCCCATATTCACAATTTATGAGAATTCGATGGAATTGTGAGGATGAAAATACATTTGGAAAAACAGGCACTAATAATATATGATATATTTTTGGAATGGGGATATCCTGGAAATCTATTGCAGACCAATCTTAGCAGTTAGAAATTTAGATAGAATGTTGCTATTAATGTATAATAAATAAGAGGAGAAAAAAGAAATTTTATGTCCGTTTGTCACTACCTATAATACAGCTTATTCACATCTTGTTAAGATCCTAGAAAAACATTGGCCAATAATAAGATTGGACTCTTTATTATCTATTTGTCTTCCTGATAAACCTCAAGTGATTCTTAAGAGACCGAAAACTTTAAAATCACTTTTAGTACCTTCACATCTTAAAGCATTATCTACTCCTAGGAATAATTGGTTATCAACAAATAAAGGCTTTTTCCCATGTGGACGTTGCAAGGCTTGCAAATTTGTTCATAAAGATCATAAATCCTTTTTGGATTTGTCCGATAAGAATTCCAGGATTATTAATTCATTTATTAATTGTAACACTTCACATGTAATATATATATATATATATATATATATATATATATATATACATATATATATATATGTATATATATATATATATATATATATATATATATATATACACATGCATATATATGCACATACATATACAGTCATGGGCAAATGTTTTGAGAATGATACAAGTCTTGGATTTCACAAAGTTTGCTGCTTCAGTGTTTTTAGCCCTTTTGGTGAGGGGTTGCTATGGTATGCTGAAGTAAGATTACAAGCGTTTCATAAGTGTCAATGTTTTTGTTTTTTTTTTTTAAATTTTATTTTTGAAACCGCAGAGACAAAAAAAAAAAGTAACATACTTAACAGTTATGCCAACAACAAATGGCAGATAATACAAAAATAGAAGACCCAAATTGGCACATATAAAATTTTTGGCACATATAAAATTTAGCCCTAGCGATACTTAGAAAACAGTGCTGAAAGAAGAGATAGGGTAATCTATTAGTTATTAAGACTTGAAAACATTTATGGTAGAGCGGTGGTTTTGTTTTATCGTTTTTGGGGAGAGGAGGGGGGAGGGGATGGAGGGAAGGGGGGGAGGGAGGGTATAGGGTTAGATTATATGAATCAAACAATACCCGGAACAGGAGATTTTTGCCACTTGAACCACGGTGTCCAAACTTCCTGGAATTTAGGAACAGTGTCATTTAGTAGAGCAGAGATATGTTCCATAGAGGAAATGAACCAGATACGATTAAGCAGCTCTGTTTTAGAAGGAGCGGACGGTTGCTTCCATGCTCTTGCAATAAGTAGCTTGGAAGCCTGGTAGATATGGGCGATTAAACAGTTTTCGGCCTTGCTAATATCAGGAATAGGTTGATTTAGCAACACCTGAGCCGGTACTTTAGTAACTCTGATTCCAGTTACCTTACGTGTAATAGCCAGAGTTAGATTCCAGAAAGCCTGGACAACCGGGCATTCCCACCAAATGTGCAGGAAACTTCCTTTAGCTCCACATAAATGTGGAGCTAAGGGAAGCAGATGGGTACATACGGTGTAGTTTTTCTGGGTCTAGGTACCAGCGCGAGTAAATTTTAAAGCAATTTTCTTGAATGCCTGCGTTTATGGAGACCTTAGCAGTTCTCGCACGAATGATAGACCACCCCTCGCTGTCCAGTGATATCCCCAGATCTTGTTGCCAAGCATCCTCGTGAGGTTCGGGAGTTTGGTCCAGAGGGGCTATGAGCATGCGGTACAAAATGGAAATGTTACCCCTGCGTCCCGCCGAATGTATGCAATGTCGCTCAAATGGGGTCCTTTTACGCAATTGGGTGGATCTTGACT
Organism: Mixophyes fleayi; assembly: GCF_038048845.1. Taxonomy (NCBI): domain Eukaryota; kingdom Metazoa; phylum Chordata; class Amphibia; order Anura; family Limnodynastidae; genus Mixophyes; species Mixophyes fleayi. The sequence continues at coordinate 50,186,739 of NC_134412.1, read as the reverse complement.
GTGACTGTATAAAGTTCCGGATTTGTATATATTGGAAATGAGCTGATAATGGCGGATGGCATTTATTCTGGATTACTTCGTATGAGGCAGGTGCGGTTTCCCCCACGATATGGAGGAAACGTTCCATTTTATGCCTTTTCCACCAGTCGGCCATCGCTTCTGACCTACCTGGCTGAAAAAGTGGGTGAGTCCAGATAGGTGTCAAAGGAGACGGGTAAGGTGCCAGGCTATATTTTTTGTTGGCCAGATCCCAGGAATTTAGTGTAAAAGATATGGAGGGGCAAGAGTATGCCGAGGCAGGTCTACTGGATCTGGGAAGCCATGGTAGGTGATGCACGGGGGCGACTGGTGACAAAGCATTTTCAATGTCCACCCACCTTTTCAGGCCTGGGTTAAGGTGCCAAGAAATGACAAAACTTAACTGAGTAGCCAGAAAGTATTCATGTATTAGCGGAAGGCCAAGTCCTCCAGCCTCTTTGGGCTTAGCCAACATGGTCCTCCTCAATTAAGGTTTCTTTCCTTGCCATATAAACCATATAGTAACCGCTCTCAAGGCGGACGCAAAAGTGCTATCTATTAATTCGTACTGACTATGGCGGTTCCTTTGTGTAGTGGGGGAGTGGCACTGGCCTTAGGTGGCCGCCACCGTAGTGTCAATGGTTTTTATTGACAATTACATTAGGTTTATGCAAAGAGTCAATATTTGCAGTGTTTACCCTTCTTTTTGAAGACCACTGCAATTCACCATGGCATGGTGTCAATCAACTTCTGGGCCACATACTGACTGATGGCCGTTCATTCTTACCTAATCAATGCTTGGAGTTTTTCAGAATTTGTGAGGTTTTGTTTATCCACCCACCTCATGAGGATTGACCAAAAGTTCTCAATGGGATTAAGGTCTGGGGAGTTTCCTGGCCATGGACCCAAAATTTTGATGTTTTGATCCCCGAGCCATGTAGTTATCACTTTTAACTTATGGCAAGCTGCTCCATCACGCTGGAAAAGGCATTGTTCATCATCAAACTGTTCTTTGATGGTTGGGAGAAGTTGCTCTTGTTGGATGTTTTGAAACCATTCTTTATTCATGACTGTGTTCTTAGACAAAATTGTGAGTGAGCCCACTCTCTTGGTTGAGAAGTAACCTAACACATGGATAGTCTCAGGATGCTTTACTGTTGGCATGACACAGGGCTGATGGTTGCCCTCACCTTTCCTTCTCCAGACAAGTATTTTTCCAGATGCTCCAAACAATGTCAAAGGGGATTCATCAGAGAAAATGACTTTATCCAGTCCTCAGCAGTCCAATCTCTATACATTTTGCACAATATCAGTCTGTCACTGACGTTTTTCCTAGAGAGAAGTGGCTTCTTTGCTCGCCTTTTTGACACCAGGCCATCCTCCAAAAATCTTTGCCTCACTGTGCGTACAGATACACTCACATCTGCCTGCTGCCATTCCTGAGCAAGCTCTGCAATGGTGGTGTCAAAATCCCACAGCTGAATCAAATTTAGGAGATGGTCCTGGTGCTTGCTGGACATTCTTGGGCACCCTGTAGCCTTCTTCCCAACTATTGAGCTTCTCTCCATGAAGTTTTTTATGATCCGATAAATGGTTTATTTAGCTGCAACTTTACTAGCAACAATTTCCTTTCCTGTGAAGACCTGTTTGTGCAAAGCAATGATGAGTGTGTTTGTGCAAAGCAATGATGAATGTGTTTCCTTGCAGGTAACCATGGTTAACAGAGGAAGAACAATTATTGCAAGCACCACCCTCAAGCACTTGTCTTTTTGTGGCAGGTCTGAAACGCAGTGGAAATGTTATTTTTTGGGATAAAGTTAATTGTCATGGCAAAAAGGGGCTTTGAAAGTATTTGCTTTTCATCTGATCACTCTTCATGACATTCTAGAGTATATGGATATTGCCATAATAAAAACTGAGGCACAGGGACTAGGGTCAATTTGATAGCAGCCAATTAACCTAATATATATATATATATATATATATATATATATATATATATATATATATATATATATATATATATACAGGAGTAGAGGTAGACCTGCAATAGACAGTACAAAACACATTATACTTAGTTCTGTTTTCCTCTAAAGGAAAGATATAGAGTCCAGTGAGGACTATGTCAGGTAATCAGTTGGGAAGGAAGAGAGAGTGCATTGAAGTGGGATACTATATTGGTTGGGTACACACTACAGGTTTGTCATCCGATTATCGTGCACTAAACACTTATCATGATTCACCTTTAGAGGCAAGGAAATAAGATGCTGTAATTACACAAGGAATTGGTAAGTGAATGAGAATGATATTTATGGCAATATTATGACCAGATGACTCAAGGACAAGTTATGTACTGTTACAAGAACCAAACTAGCATGAATGGAAGAGGATGGAATAATAGGCAGAGGTTCAGCATATGGAGAATGACAGTAGATGATACTATAAGATAGTACATCGGCTTTGATATTCTAGGTAATCATAAACCTAAAGCGGGTGAAAAATGCTCAACATGCCTATCTGGAAATCAACCGCTTAGCAGATTCAATATATAACAGGTTATTGTGATCGGTAATAACATAACTGATATGAATAGCCCCTTCTAGCCAGTGATGCCATTCTTCGGAGGCCCATTTTATGGATAAAAGTTCTCAATTGCCCACATCATTGTTAGCTTCAGCAAAGGAAAATTTTCGAGTGTAGTAAGAGCAAGTACACAGTATGTAGTCAAGGAGGTCTTTTGGATAATACCGTACCTGTATCCACATTGGAGGCAGCTACATTCATCACAAAGGGTAAGTCCAGGTTAGGGTATCTCAGGATGGGAGAGGAGATGATTGCTATCTTAGGGGCTTAGAAGGAAGCTACAGCATCTTGAGTTCAGTTGGCAGTGTATGCCCTTTTGTGGGTAAGGGCAGTTATCGAAGCTACCAGGTCAGAAAATGTGCGAATAAATCTTTCTTAGCAATTTGAGATGCACAAGAACCTCTGGATGGCCTTTAAATTTGTTTGGTGCACCCAGTCCAAAATGACTTGTACCTTGCATCCTTAGATAACCCTGCAGAGGAAATTACATATTTTAGAAAAGAGACCTTCTGGATTTCGAGTTCACACTTTCGAATTTTTAGTAAAGATTTGATGTTCCCAAAGTCTTAGGAGTACCTGTTTGACATGAAAACTAAACTGAGCCAGGGCATGAATAGATCAAAATATCTTCCAAGTATACCACAACAAATTAGCCTAGGAAGTCATGGAGTACGAAATACAAAGGTCAAAGGTTATGACTAGATACTCGTAATGACCTGATAGGGTGTTAAAGACGGTCTTATATTCATCACCCTCTCTGATGCAGATGACATTATATGCCTTGCATAATTATAAAAATTAGAGTACTTTCAAGTACAAAAATCTCCACAGAAAGATCTGAGACTGTTTTTGAAAATTAAGCATAGTAGGCAACTATGTATGTGCCAAACAGGAATATGTACTGTTGTGTAAATTGCAGCTATTTTCTTTGTGTTCCTGATAAAACAGATGCATATTGCTAGGGATTTTGCCCTCCGATCCGCTGGATTTGCTATCCTGTGGTTTGGAGGGTATAAAGTCAAAAGTCCATACTCTGTGCCCTTTTTTCTGTAGTGTAGTGGAAGTAATACTTACCTATCCTTCACCTATCTTGATCAGCTATAATCCATTGTATAAAAAAACAACTCAATAGTAGCAAAGCAGTCTGCTCACTAGGAGTACCTTACGCAAATTAGTTCAAGTCTAGTAAGCCTGTCTACTTAAGACATGGGCAACCAATAAGAAGTTGTCTCTCATTTTGAAGCATAAGAGAATGCTTCTGATTGGCTGCCTGTGTATTGCGTAGGTGGATCAAGATAAGAAGATGGTAGATGAGTATTAATTTCCCTACACTACAGAAAAAATGATCACAAACTAATTATTAATATAATAACTGTAGCATTATTTATTTAATAATATAGCATATTTACCATGATGAACTTGCTAAATATTTACTTTAATGCTGAAATATGTATATATTTGTTTCCCAATTTAATGCACGTATGATACAGATATATATGTATATATAAAATATATCTTTTGTAAGAAATCTTAACATGAAACTGTGAGAGAGACAGGTCACAAACAGCTTAGGAAAGAAGTAGGTGGAAATGAGACTTGGATGGAGGGAACATCAGACTGCAGAAAAGAGTAAAAGGTTTAAAAGAAGGCTTGGATAGAAAGGGTGGGGAAAACAATGTCATAAAACTAGTCAACTGTATAGGGAGGTCAGCAGTGGGAGACAGGTGTAGGAATCAACATTGTAATTGTAATTGTATTGCATGTGTTCTGAAGATCAGAGCGGTTGCTGGAGTGAGTTTGCCACTACAGTATGTTCATATATAAATATTCATTTTTGCTGTAATATCATGTCAAAATTAAATTATAAATTACAGACTTACTTTTGCTAAGTGCCATACACTACATATTTTTCTTCAAAGTCTCCAGTGACATTGAGGAGAGCTCCATTGCTCCATTGCTAATTATCATTGCTGAAATAGAATTAATAGGTCTGGCAGGCTTGGTCTTCTAAATCTGCAGTCACATAATGTACTGTGTTATATAGGTAATACACAAAGAGGAGAGTTCCATTGCTCCATTGCTAATTGTCATTGCTGAAATAGAAATACTAGGGCTGGCAGGCTTGGTCTAAATCTGCAGGTACATTTTACTGTACCATAGCTCACTCAGAAACAGGAGAGGTGGCACAGTTTAGTGCTGAAACAGAAATTGTAATAATAGTGCTGTCAGCGTTCTTAAAAGTCTCCAGTAACATTCTACTGTGCCATAGCTCATACAGAAAGTAGTAGGGGTGGCATCGTTCTTGTCACTCTCCAGTCTCAGTCATGATGATACTAATCCCTCTACCTCATGTGTTAAAGTCTATATTCAAGTGCATAGTGGTTTTAAGTCCGGGAAACAAAAATGTAAATAAAAATCTTGTACCTTTGTAAAGATAAAAACACCTCTCTAATAAAGGTGAAAGTTTACTGTAGAAAAAAATAAAATTGGCAACATATCTTTCTACCAAAAATATTACCAAGCATACCAGCATCACCTAGCTTCCTTCTCTCAGCTAGATCTTAGCACATGCAATCTACACTGTCATCATATTCATCATCATCAGTGTGTACATCATGCTCAAACAATACTAATTAATCCCCGCTGGAATCCACCATCACAGAAATCTGTGTACTTTGATGTAATTGCGGGCAATGGCCTTCCTCATGGAATTTGTAGTTCATTTTATGGAAGAGCTCTCACGATTTTTGTGCAGACTCATCTGCATCACCACTGGGTGTCTTGGGAAAGCTAAGCTTTTTCCTAGCAGAAATTTCCAGAGAAACTGAAGGAGGAGACGTCATTGTTTCATGTACCACTTCAGCTGTCAGCTTGCTGACCAGGAGCTCATTGCATCTTTTGAGATCTGGGTCAGTTGGAAAGAAAGAAAAGACATAACTCTTAAACCTAGAATCAAGCACAGTTGCCAAAATGTAATGAACCGATTTCAAGATGTTGATAACTCTTGGATCCTGGTGAAGCGAATAAAGTACTTAATCTACAAGTCCAACATAATTAGAGGAATTGCTTTGTTTCATTTCCTCCTTCAATTTCTCTGGCTGCTTTTCAAAAAGTCTAATTAGGGGAATCACTTGACTCAAGCTAACAGTGTCTACACTCTCTCTTCACAGGTGACTAATTCGAGTGGTTTTATCACCTAGCAAAACACGGAAAGTATTCTCCACTGCGCTGGACTAAAGTACATTCTCCCTAAATGCTATTCTTCTTGCAACTGCTGCATTCTCCTACATGCTGTTGCAGAATCCTGAAAATGGCCCTAAATATTTCGGGACAAAGACAGCATCTCCTGCATGTCAATGTCATTTTTTAAAGAGTTCTGTTACACCAAGTTGATTGTGATTGCAAAACAGGGAATGTGATGGAATTCCCCCCACTGTAATGCTTTAACAATATTGGTAGCATTATCAGAAATCACATATTCTGAGGAGAGTCCAAACAGGATAAGCCATGTTGCAATGAAATCCCTTTTTTTTCAAACAGATTGTCAGTGGTACTACCTCTGACCTGCGCCTTCCCTCTGACCTCTGCGCCTTACCTCTGACCTGACTTTCCCACAGCCTTCAAATCTTTAGATGCTCTTTGAAAACCCCCATCTCTTCTTAAGTGACCATATCATCAATAACACTATTCACACTAATGCACCCTCACAACTATCCCAATCTCCACTCTGAGACACACTCGCTCCTCATGTGTCAGCTGTGCCATCTCTCTAATGAGCAGGGTCCTCCATACCCTTTGTTTTCATATATTTTTTCTGCCTTGTCTGCTCTTGTTTTACCTTTGACTTGTTTTATGTATGTACTTGTCTTCCCTACTGTACGGCGCTGTGGAGCACTGTGATGGCTTACAAAATCTACGGTAATAATAATAATATGCCTCTTAGTGAAGCAGATGATACACAAAGTAGCCTGTCTCTGAAAAATGCGACATTCTTGAGTACATGCCGCTGCTGTCCCTGCTGGTGAAGGCGAATCAACACCCCAGTGGGCTGTCACAATCATTTAATCTTTAGTTTGCACAGTTTTGCTTGTCCACATATCTGTGGTTTAGTGTACAGTGTGTAGAATGGCATTTTGCAGCCCAATAATTACATTTTTACGACCCTACTGGTAGAGGTGAGGAATAGCTTTTCTAGTAAAATGGTGTTGCCATAGAATTTGGTAACGGGGACTCAAGACCACAAGTAATTGTCTAACACCAGCTGCATTAATAGTGGATATTGGACACAGATCTAATACTAGCATAGTGGCCATGGCATCTGTGATCCGCTTTGCGACTGGGTGACAGCTTTCAATCTTGCTAAGGATTTTTTAACAGTCAATTGTTGTAAACAAGTAGTTGTCTTCTTCTTGGCCTGCTTCTGGGTTGAAGATCCATCCCCAGCAGCAGCAGCATGCCTAACGCGCAAGGATTCTTCTGAGGAGTTCTGGATAGGGGAGGAGTCATCTCGCATTAGCAACTTGGATGCAAAACTAATTTCGATCACTTGTGAGGATATTGATGATGAAAGTGTTGCAGGTTCTGGGGTCTAGATGAGTGAAGAAAGATAGCTGATGCTGGACTGCTTGCTATTTTTTAGCATAAGTTTCTGATTTTCCCAAGAGCTTTTCCTGAACTCGCTTTAAATGGTGTAACATGGATGAGGATAGATGGTTAAGGTCCCTACCTCTACTGACTGTTTCTTTACAAACGCTACATATGACTAGACAACTGTTGTCAGAATTTGGGTAAAAATAATTCCACATATAAGAGGTGGATTTTTTGGTCTTATGCCCAGGCATGACAATGACCTTCTTCTTATCACTGGCAAGAACTGCTGCAGTCTTTTTTTGAAAGTGTATGAAAATAATATTGTGACCTGTGAGGTGGTCAAAATAGACTGCAAATGACTTTGAATTAGTGTTATTGAGGTTAATAATAAAGTAGGAACAAAACAAGAGCAAAATTATGTTTTTCTAAAAAATACAGATCCAAAACCAAAACACACGAGGGCGGTTTTGCCAAAGCCAAAACACGAAGCTAATCCAGATCCAAAACCAAAACCAGTTAACGGGGGTTAGTGAGCATCTCTAATATTAACCTAATTGTAACAGTATATGCCCCTATCTATTGACAATGCACATTTTACCATCTGCATTATGACATTGTAAGCTTGCGAGCAGGGGCCTTCTCACCTCTTTGTCTGTTTTAACCAGTTTGTTTATTAGTTTATTATGTATGTCCCCAATTGTAAAGCGCTACGGAATATGTTGGTGCTATATAAATAAATGATGATGATGATGATGGTGATGATGATTACCAAACTAAAAACTATACTCAAAGTCTGCCATTTTAATTACACAGAACAGTTATTGAATACAATTTGTTACATGTAACCCACTTAGCATAATTTAAACATCTGTCCCAATACACCGTAATTTGCTGATAACATCACAACATATGAAATATGACAATCACACCAGTCATGTACTTTATAGTTTACATGTATATTGGTATGCAAGCCTTACACAGGATAATGTTCATTGCAGTTTCATTATGACTTGTAATATTGTGTCCTTCGCAACCTGCTTTCCTCAAAATGATGCAAGAGCTCATTTGTAAATTGTGAGTAGTGTTAATTAAGAAATACGACATATGATGAACTCCACTTCGCAAATGTATTTTTATACCCGACATACCTGTGGGGTTGATTTGGGTGTAAGAGGATTTGATGTATGCCTGATGTAAACCTGGTGCATATTCTACTGGTGCAAAAATGGACGCATATTGAGATGCTTCTGACTGATCATATGCCACGTAAATATGCCTTTCTGCATTAATCTTATTATGTTATCTTATATTTTTGCCACATCTGCATCCAACTCTATATCAGCCCTAGTGTGAATAGATTGTTTCTTGATTATTGGCATTTTTCAAGGGCAAAAAATGTGAAACAGCAACATTTTGCCACACAAATCACAAATACATAATACACATTTAGACCTAATACTTAAATTTTTTTGCTTTTATATAGCTTTTTATACAATAAAGAAAATGATGTTGGTTTGTGTAAGGAATGTTCAATTTTAATTGCAGTACAAGCATTCAGTCCAGACCTGCATGTAGGTTTTTCATGTATCTTATTAATAACACATCAAAGGTTTGATTCCAGAGCTCATCATTATCCAGACAGAACTTTTGGAGCCTTTGCACATTTCCAGTTCGAATCTAGGCAAATGAATACTTCTCTTTCAGTTTTATATTTAATAATCTAATAAAGCACAATGGCTGTACATTACACATAAAGCTCATTATACTCCCATAGAGAACATCTGCAAAACCAAAATGTACACTACAGGAAATAGTCTAGAAGCACTTAGACAGAAAATAATATTTTTTCTGTTTTTGAACATGATGCACTAATGTTAAGTATTACCAAAAATTTTTTTAACGTTGCCTGGAATGACAAAAGACAGAGAATCTAGATGGTATAGCCAGGCTGTGATGCAACCACTGGATATTCCATAGCATTTGCTAAATCTGTCTAACACTAAAATATAAAGGACAAAAACTTTATTTACTAGGATTGTCACAGATTTACACAATCCCCTTGTCACATTACATAGATTAAAGTAGGGATAAGTGCTGCAATGTATTATGGGTGATAATTTGTTTTAGCTAGAATAATCTTTCTGAAGCTGCTCTGGTAAGATTCATCCAAAATCACATTACAGTACTTAGACTATGTGGAAACATACACAGCCAAAAAGGATCCTTTATTTTCCTACCTTGAGAATCACATGATTACTGTTGTATTTAGGTGGTCCTCAGTTGAATATATGACAGAGAATAAGTATATGCATGTGTGTGTTTGCATCTCATTAAGCCTATGTGCATGATTGTGTAGAATTTAGTGTAAATGTAGTTTTCTCAAAAGAATACAATAATTGTATGATTAACAGTGAATTTAATTGTCTTTTTGTGGAATATGTTACTCTAAATGAATGTTACAGGAAACCATGTAACAATTAATTATGATTAGTCACTAAATGCATTTTTATTAATGAGCAAGCTGTGTACAGCACTGGAAGCAAAATGTTTTCTATGCCATCTTGCCCTACATAAAACAGAATTCTCTTTGTTGACAGTTTGGCAATCCTTCCTGCATTTCTAAGGTTATTGGATTTTTGTACAAAAGTAACAGAAGGAAAGATAAGGAGGGTGTACTTTTATAGCCATGTACTTCTTTTAAGATATAAGGATGTAACTATGAACCCAAGAACATTTTATATTGATTCTCTGTTATGGCAAAATTACAGTGACCTCATTCTTTCTTTTATCTGCCCTCCTATCCCATGCCCCAATGCTTTAACTGAATGGTGATTGGGAGATGAAATCTCTTCACTGTGAATGTATTGTACAGATCTTACAGCTATATACAGCTGTGAAAAAGGTGAAACACAACATGAGGTGAAAGTTAATGCAGATAACAAGAATATTACATTTAAGTGTAAATTAGTTATATAGGCATATTTAAAAAATGTCGAAACAGCAGTATTCATCAGTAATAGTGCTTATTTCTGTTTTGCCCTAAATATCAAAGAGGTTACCACCGACTGTAACACAGGAAGCCACAATTTCGGTTCTGTTTTTTGCCATTTCAGGGTGATTTTTAACAGTACAAAATAATTACAAAAATTAAAATTAAATCTGTTTATAAATTTTATTCATTTGCTTAGAGGAAATGAAAGTCCAAGCGTGCAACTACAGTGAATGGTCTGCAAAAGTATTTTTTTTTTATTGCTGGGATAAGCAACAATATAAAATTGTTTTATAAAATTTATTTTTCTGGTGGGACTCTAATAACAAATGCACCCCATGGGGTGTTTTTGTGCACCCCATGAACTGTTTTTGTATATTGATTAAACAATCACTGAAGGGCATTGAACACCGCTAAAGTGTTGATTCAAGAAATTTAACAATAGGGAATATTTGCTATTTAAATTGTTGCAGTAATGGTAGTATAAATGGTAATGATTGTATGGTGAAAAAAGGGAAGTCCTGCATAGCATATCGTTAGAACCCATTTCTACATTACTATGTGCTTGTCCTAGGCCAGGCCAATCCTACCACAGAACAAGTACAAGTTACCATTTAAAGGACATTTCTAAAAAAAAATCCATGTATCTTTAACAATCATTAACTTGCTGCATGATGTTTAAAGGGATGTAACTATTTGCCCGCGGCCGCCATGTCTAACAGTACCCCCCCCCCCCCCCCCGAGAAGGGGTCAAGGAACCCCGACATCCAGGCTTCGTAGGAAATCTTTTAAAGAATTCCTTAATTAATCTTTTCACATGGAGTCACCTCTGTGGTATCCAACATCGCTCTTCTGGGCCGTAACCCTTCCAATGGACTAAGAACTGAACTTGACCTTGAACCTTCCTTGAGTCCAAAATTTTTTTCTATGATGAACTCACGGTCTCCATTCACAAGCAAGGTCGAGGCCTGTTAGAGGAAGGTTGATTGAATTTGCCAGGAGCACAGGTATTTTTAAAGAAGGTGGTAGTTTAAGCTTGAATGCTACTGGGTTATTCGTTTTTCAATGGTAAATGGTCCAATGTATCGGGGTCCCAGCTTCTTGCAGGGTTGTCTTAACTTGATGTTCCATGTGGACAACCAAACTCGATCCAGCGCCTTCAATGACAACAGGAACCCCGATGGCGGTCAGCAAAGGATTTGGATTTTTGGGAGGCCTGACCTAGTGCAGAGTGCACCTTTTTCCAGACAGATCTCAACCTGGCAGTGAAGGCAGGTGTTCCGGAATCACCAACGGGAACAGCAGAAGAGAAAGACAGATTTCGGGTGGAACCCGAAGTTGCAGAAGAATGGGGATGTATGTGTTGTGGAATGGCAGGAATTTTGTAAGCAAATTCCACCCAAGGCAAGAGAGAGGACCAGTTATCGAAGAATGGGGATGTATGTGTTGTGGAATGGCAGGAATTTTGTAAGCAAATTCCACCCAAGGCAAGAGAGAGGACCAGTTATCGTGGAACTTGGAAACATAGATGCGCAGGAACTGTTCCAAAGACTGGTTGGTTCTTTCCATCTGGCCATTCGACTGAGGGTGGTAAGCTGAGGACAGACTGATTCTGATTCCGATGGAACCACAAAAGGACCTCCAAAATTGTGCAATAAACTGGGACCCTCGGTCCAAGACGATGTCTTTTGGAAGACCGTGGAGACGCAATATATGTGTAAGGAACAAGGTGGCCAAGCTTCTGGCATCCGATAGTTTAAGTAAGGATACGAAATGTGCCATCTTACTGAACTGATCAATGACTACCCAAATGGTGTTATGACCCAAGGAAAATGGAAGGTCAACAATAAAATCCATAAAAAGATGGGTCCAAAGCCTGCTTGGAGTTGGCAAGGGTAGTAGTAGACCAGGAGGACGGTTTCTAGAAGATTTGTTTCTGGCACATTCAGGGCAAGCACGGATGTATCCCTTCACATCGGAAGACAAGGTGGACCACCAAAGCCAGCGGGAAAGAATTTCAATGGTCCTATGGATTCCAGGATGACCTGCTGAGCGGTTGTCGTGACCCTCCATAAGGACAAATTTTCTTAGATTAACTGGGACAAACAATTTATTAGTGGGTGTCTGAACTGGAGCAATTTTCTGGAACTGGTGAAGTGTGGTCCCAAGATCCCGGGTTAGACCAATATGAATGGAGGTCGAGGGAACGATAGGCAGCGGGTCAGGAGACTGAGGGTGACGTGCCATGAAACTTCGGGACAATGAATCGGCTTTGGTGTTTTTTGAACATGGACGGAACATGATGAGGAACATAAACCTGGTGAAAAACAAGGCCCAGCGGACCTGCTTGGGATTCAAAGTTTTTGCAGTCTGGATATATTGGAGATTTTTATGGTCAGTGAAGATGGTAATGGTATGTGCGGCTCCCTCTAACAGGTGTTGCCATTCTTCCAAGGCCCACTTGATAGCCAGCAGTTCACAGCTTTCAATGTCATAATTGTTTCAGCGGACAAAAATTTTCTAGACAGGATGCAATTTTTTACTCTGCGGGACTCTCTGCAAGAGAATGGCCCCTCCACCAACATCTGAGGTGTCTACCTCCACAATGAATGGAAGTTCTGGGTCAGGATGTCTAAGAACTTGTGCAGAAATGAATGCAGCTTTGAGAGCTGAAAAACTTGCCAATGCTTCCAGGGACCACTCAGCTGGGTTAGCTCCTTTTCGGGTGAGTGCGGTAATAGGAGCCACCAAAGAGGAAAATGAGCCAATAAACCTTCGATAATAATTAGCGAAGCCAAGGAATCTTTGGATCGCCTTCAAGTTAGTAGGGAGGACCCACTCTTGAATTGCCTGAACCTTAGCGGGATCTATTGTGAATCCTGATGAGGAGATGATGTACCCCAGGAAGGCCACTGTGGACACCTCGAATTCACATTTCTCCCGTTTTGCTTACAGATAATGTTCACGTAATTTCAGTAGGACCTCGCGAACATGCTGACAATGCTGAGACAAAGATTGGGAATAAATAAAGATGTCATACAGATAGACGACAACTGTTTTTCCAAGGAATTCCCATAATACATCGTTGATTAGGTTTTGGAAGACTGCCGGAGCATTGCATAAACCGAATGGCATTACAAGATACTCATAGTGGACTGACTGAGTGTTGAAGGCCATTTTCCACTCATCCCCTTTTTTGATTCGGATGAGATTGTAGGCACCTCTGAGGTCGATCTTAGAGAAGATGGTGGCGACTTTAAGTTGGTTTAACAGGACGGAAATCAACGGCAGAGGATACATGTTTTTAACAGTGATGTTATTCAGACCACGAAAATCGATGCAAGGTGTAAGGTTGCCATCTTTTTAAGATACAAAGAAGCAACCTGCTCCTATGGGAGACTTAGAAGGGCGAGTAAACCCTTTTTTCAGGTTTTCCTCCACATACTTGGAGCCCGGTACAAGATCTATCGCACAGTCATATTCCTGATGTGGTGGAAGGGAGTCAGCTTTCCTCTTACGGAATACATCAATAAAGTCCCGATAGGGTGCAGCCAGCAATTCTGGACTAGGCTGGAGAGCTCTAGGAGGTAGAGTCAGGCAAGAAGCGGAACACTCTGGGCTCCAACGGATGATCTACTCCTTTTTCCAATCAATAAGGGGAGTATGGCTGCGAAGCCAAGGATACCCCAGAATCAATGGAACAGAGGGACAAGTAATCAGGAAGAATGAGAGCTCCTCCGCATGGAGAGCTCCTATGGACAAGCAAACCATTGGAGTCTTCACAAGTATTTTACCCCCAGGCAAGGGGTTATCATCCAAACCACAGGTGGTAATGCTTGATCCTAACTTGATATGTGGAATATCAAGTGTCCGAGCCAAGTGGATATCTAGGAAGTTACCTGCTGCACCGCTATCGAGAAAAGCTGCCACCTCCGTGGACTTGTCACGGAAGACTAGATGTCCAGGGACCAACAAAGAGTTTTCTGAAGAGACAATTTGAAGACCTAAGCACACCTCTTCGCCAGTGCTTAAGCCTTGGCGTTTCCCAACTTGCTGGGACAGAAACGTACTAGGTGACCTGATTGGCCACAATACAAACAATGGCCTAGTGAGCATCATCTGGAGCATTTCTCCGGAGGCAGGCGATAAGCACCCAACTGCATGGGTTCAGAGGAATCCAGCAAAGTAGAACCAGAACTGGGTGGTGAGCCAGGAGGTATTGATGACTCTCGTTCAATTTTGCTCTTCCTAATTCGACTGTCAATTTTAACGACAAGCTGCATCAAATCTTCAAGTGAGGCTGGTGCAGGATACTGAACTAGGGAGTCCTTAATTTGCTTGGTAAGGCCCAAGCGGAATGGGCTCCGCAGTTCCGGATCATTCCAAGCAGTATCAGTTGACCATCTCCGGAATTCCGCACAATACTCCTCAGTAGAACGACGTCCTTGTCTTAATGCCCGGATATGAGACTCAGCTGAGGCCACTTTGTCTGGGTCATCGTATAGCAACCCCAAGGCCTGGAAGAAGGCATCCACGGTTTGTAAGAATGGACTCGTTGGTGGAAGGGAGAAGGCCCAGGACTGAGGATCACCCTGGAGTAGAGAGATAACAATCCCGACTCTTTGCTTATCAGAACCAGAGGAGCGTGGTCTCAGGCGGAAGTATAACCTGCAACTCTCTTTAAAGTTGCGGAAGGCAGACCTGCTTTCTGAGAATCGGTCAGGCAAATTCAACTTCGGCTCCGGAGAGAGGCCAGAGGAGGCTTGCTGACGCTGCAGGTTTCTGGAGGCCTCTTCTTGACCTGACAGTAGTATGAGTTTATGCTACCACAGCAGCGCACAGATATAGGAGGTTGCACACGGAGTATCGGCAGGCCAGAGATCAGCGGACTGGCCAGAGCACCAGAGGGTATGTCAGGTACAGGCAGAAGGGTCAAGGTCACAGGCACAGGTTCAGGATCCAGGGAAAAGCCATAGGTCAGTGTCAATACCAGAGGTTCAGAATCCGTGTTCAGGCAATAGATGAGGGTCAGAAGTACAGGTTCAGAATCCAGGAACAGGCAAAGGTCATACACGGGTAATCAATCACAGGTTTCAACACCAAAGATAGGAACAGGAGCAGGCAGCAGTACTGGAACAGAACGCTATAACCGGCAGTGAGGCTCAGTCCTCACTGCCTTAAATAGTGCTCACAGCCAATCAGGGAAGAGCCCTGAAAATACACCCAGGAGTTGCATGATTAATAAATGCCCTGGCAACCGGGACGAAGATACCGGAAGTGACGTCCCGGTCATCATTGCGACGGCCAGGATGCTCACAGGAGGCAGGTAAGAGTCGCATTGGTGCCTTGCGGCAGCCGCGGCTAACGCAAGCAACATTTTGAGCTGTACTATGCAGATATAGAAATAAGGTGATGATATATTAGTTATGGATACTGATTTTTGCTTACTAAGAAAATGAATATGTTTTTCTTTAGGTTCCAGTTTTCTTTGCAAAGAGCTTTCCAGGCATATACAAAGTGATACAGTAATTTTAAGGTTTATAAAAGACATTTTAATGCATATTTGGTCAATTTGCTGTTATTTTCGCATTTATTTAGTACAGTTAGTTGCTAAAATGAGGGGCTGGGTACCTTATCATGAAGCTGACAATGCCGACATGGAAGAGCCCAATATGATTATATCGAATATGTCATGAGCGACAGCCTGGTAATAGTGACAGCTTGGAAAGGAGACGTGAAACAGTTCCAAGAAAAGAACATCCTACAATGATGTTAGTTTCAAGCTCCCCACTATCATTTGTGCTGTTCAGCTGCTAATTTAAGGAGGCAACGGCTGCACAATGTTCTTTAGAAACTGTAGAACATTGTACAGCCGGTGTCTCCTTAAATTAGCAGCCGAACAGCACTAATGATAGTGGGGATCTTGAAACTGAAGTCCTTGTAGGATGCTGGGATGTTCATTCCTTGGAACTGTTTCAAGTTTCAAGTCTCCTTTCTAAGCTGTCACTATTACCACCCTGTGGTGCATGACCCCTTCAGGGTGTAATCTTGTCAGGCTATTCCATGTGAGCGTTTGGAGCATCATGATAATGACTACCACCAAAAATGAGACAATGTTGTCCAAAAAGCTATCTGAAGGATAATTTTATTCCAAATTCCAAAGTTTGTTACAGTCTGAATTCCATGGACTCATTCAAGTGATGAGCAAAACCATGTTTTTTGTCAGATATTGAACAGATATTGAACAATTCAGGAATCTCAAGTTAAGTAGTAGATAAACAAAAATCAGTCATACACATCAGTATTAACAATGTTAGACACCATTTTATATGCTCATATTTCAAATGTTTGAAATGATAATAATTAATATTCCTACATCACATTTTTAAATAAAACAATGGGTAGAATGCCAGTGTGTTTAAAGCACTATTGTAAAAGAAATACCCGGCAACTGGTAGCATGGGCAGCACGGTGGTTTAGTGGTTAACACTTCTGTATCACAGCACTGGGGTTATGAGCTAAATTCCCCACCATGGCCTTATCTGTGTGGAATTTGTATGTGCTCGACGTGTCTGCGTGGATTTCCTCCGGGTGCTCCGATTTCCTCCCGCAATCCAAAAACATACTAGTAGGTTAATTGGCTGCTATGAAATTGACCCTAGTCTGTGTCTGTCTCTCTGTCTGTGTGTCTGTGTGTGGAAATTTAGGGAATTTAGACTGTAAGCTCCAATGGGGCAGGGACTGATGTGAGTGAGTTCTCTGTACAGCGCTGTGGAATTAGTGGCGCTGCATAAATACATAATGTTGATGATGATGGTAGAAATGGTGTATATGTCCCCTAGTTTACTTTCATGCACATTGCAAACTTGTGATGTGGCAGTGAAACAGTTATCTTTTGGTCCCTCTGACTGGTTGTAATATCTTGATAAAAGGCCCTGGCTGGGGAAGTGAGAGATGGCTGGGAGCTGTCGATATTTTATCAACTCAAGTCTCAACTGTTATGTAGCTGACAACCTTAAAGAACTGGCAACAGATGTGATCTCTTTAATTAAAAGGCATAGTTTCACCACAACCACGCTGTCACGAGCGTACTCCAAGTGTCCCTGACTTTGGGTGATTTACTATTACTTTACTATTTACTATTTACTATTACTACTTGAAATATGGCAATAGGACCCCAATACTGTCACACACTGGCACACACTATGATCCTTGATACACACAGGTTAGCAATAAACACACTAGCAAGTGTTAACACTCAACACATCAAGACTCTGTTGCACAAATTGTGGAACAGTGTTTTAATTGCAAGGTAACAGTACCTCCTTTCCCTATCTAATTGAACATTCACCTGGTGTGGTGGCAGCTACAAATAACTCTTTAAGTAGCTATACTTCTGCTGTCAATCATGGATCAGTTTATAGATCAGGAGCATCCCAGTGCTAGTACTTGCAGTTTTAGAAGTTTTTCAACCTCTACTAGTAAAAATGTTCATGTAGGAAGAAAGTATAAGAAAGGGTGCATCAAATGCAAACAATATTTTTCATTCTAAAAGAAAATATCAGCTCACTGATGAATGTGGTTATGTCACTACCAAAACAGCGAAAAGCAAATTGACTCTAAGTGTGTCCATTGGTGTTATGTGTGAGTCTGATGTTTGAGATTCTGACACTGTAATTATAGAGCAGCATTCTTTCAAATTTCTCAACTATTTGGAAATCTGAGGATGAGTAGTAATGATGATGATTTATACATAGAAATTGACTTTGCTATTTTGTAGTTTTGTTAATGTGTAAAGGAATGAGGGGGGTAATTATGGATCTGACAATGATGAATGTGTTATAATCAAGATAATGATGATGATGTTGATTGTGTCCAAGTAAGACAACTACCAGTTTTACCATCTCATTACCATGATAAGCAAATTTTGTTATGCCTGGGCAAAAGACAAAAAAGATCTACCTCTTGCATATAGAAAATTTTTATTTCAACCTAGGCAACATTTGTAATATTTGTCAAAGCATGTGTTGCCTTTGTGATGCTACAATAAGTAGAGGAAGGGACAATCTAGGTACCTCCTCCCTGTTACATCATTTGCAGCAAGCTCATTCAAGTTGTTTAATAAGAGCAGAAATACGATATATAGCAACAAGCAGTCCAGCATCATCTACTAGCAGAATTGATAGATATCATATGAAATATTCACCGCCAACACATTCATAATCATTATTAGTACATAGTCCACTATCCAAATTGCAAATGCATACTGACTCCCCTAATGCAATCCACGACTCCCAAGAATAATCCTTGCTAGGAATGGCGCTTTTATACAGAAGAAGATCAAGAAGACTTGGCATAGATTGTGAAACAATTGTTTGCAAGAAGAACCAAGTACAACAGCCAGCATCCTTTTGCACAGTGGATCACTAAAGCCATGACATCTGTCACGAACCGTGGCGGTAAGCCGCATCCTGGCGTGATGTAGCAGCCGAGCTTGTGCAATAGTTACAATGCACTGTTGTGTTTGTGACATAGAGTAGGAGGATGTAGGGACATCCTCCAACTCCAGGGGGAGCTCTTGCATGATTCTAATTTGTTCATTGATATAGTTATACATGTTCCTGCTTTATGATATGACCTATGCTAGTTTTAAGCTAGTAATCAATTAGCAGCCTCCTGAGGCTGATTGTCGGTCCTGTCCTCCTCCCTTCTGATTTGTCCATCAAAGTATTTAAGGCAGTGAGGAGTGGGCTTCACTGCCGGTTATAGCGTTCTGTTCCTAGTATTGCTGCCTGCTTCTCTGCTGTGTTGGTGTTTAACCTCAGATTGTTCTCTCTTGTATGACCTCTGCCTGTCCCTGGATTCTGAATATTTGCCTGTGACCCTGATCTTCTGCCTTTACCCGGATTCTGAATATTTGCCTGTGACCCTGCTCTTCTGTCTTTACCTGGATTCTGAATATTTGTCTGTGGCCCTTATCCAGCTAGCACCTGTCATCTCCACCTGTGCTCGGCCACTCCGCAGATCTGGGGCCGGTCCCTACTCTGTGTATTATCTTCTGTGCGCCACCGTGTGGACATAAACTTGTACTACACTGAGTGTAAGTCCTGGGGGCATCAGAGTACCAGTGAGTATAACCAGTCTTTACGGTAAAGGCGGCTGCTATAGGTGAAGACCTCTTCCGCTAGTTCTACAAGTTTATGATGCACTGGTGGCCATAACAACATCAATGTTAGCATTAGATGTGCGTCCAATTTCTACTATCAATGCATCCATTTTAGCAGATTAGTTGAGGTCATGTGTCCATGCAACCAAGTTCTATCTTGATTCCAGTCATTTAGTCCCACTAAAATGCTTTTGTACTGACTTTCTACATCACAATGGATATGTAGGCAAGTGGTACTGGTCAAACAACAGGCTACATGACGGTAAAAGCCCTTTGGGTAGATGTATCGCCTTCAGCAGCAGTAGCAGAGCCTTTAGCATTGTAATCCTCCTCCTCATCCTTTCATCCTGCACAATGCAGGTGTTTCACAGGAAAGCTGGTCTCTGTATTTCTGGCTTCACTAAGAAACATACCGGTGTCAATCTGTAAGAAAAACTCAAGAATGTAATAGCAAAATGGTTCACCCCTCTCATCAGGATTCTTTGTTATCGATAATGGAACAAATATTGTTGGCCATAATGGAGGCCTAATTCATGTTCAGACATATGTCTATTTGCGTATGGTAAGAGCTCTGCATATGCTCAGAAACAGACCTTAAGAGTATGAACGCAATTGCATGCAAATCAGGGCTGATCGCAAATGACGCTTACAACTGCATATGACCTAGGTGATAGAATAAGGGAGGGAAAGGAATGATGAACATAGGCCATGTTCAGTAAGGGTGTGCAGATGCAGATGCATCTGATTAAAGTCCTGGGTTTCTCTTAAGTATACCTGGTTTCAGCCAAATCACTTGCAATATATAATCTGCAATGTCACCAATTAAAGCAAGAGATAGTAATAAGGTAGAATTCCACACGTTATATATCCCTAAGCGACTGGAGGAACAGTTAAAAGCTATCAAGACATACACATCAAGGTAGGAGATTGGAAGAGGAAGGAAATGTTACCTTACTCCAGCACACTGGAGAATACTTTCATGATATGCAAGCTACTAAAACTATTTGAAATTGCAGCAAATGAAGTGACTTTAGACACTGTCAACCTGAGTTAAGTAATGACCCTAATCAAGTATTCACTTCTCCAGCACTGAAGGGTTTGCAGCATATTGAAGTTGAATCACTACATTTTGGCAACCATGATGGATCATAGGTTTAAGTCATATGTAATGTCTTTCTTTCCAACTGGCACAAATCTTCACAGATGCAAACAGTTCCTTGTGAGCAAGCTGTTGGCTGAAATCACAAATGGCTCATCCCCTGCTTTTGCTAAAAATGTATGATGAGTCATCATATTGC
Source organism: Mixophyes fleayi (assembly GCF_038048845.1). Lineage (NCBI taxonomy): Eukaryota > Metazoa > Chordata > Amphibia > Anura > Limnodynastidae > Mixophyes > Mixophyes fleayi. The sequence continues at coordinate 50,166,095 of NC_134412.1, read as the reverse complement.
ACAAATTTATCTGATGATCATGATATCTGGTCAGACTTAAAAGAAATGCCCAAATATATTGACACCCCTACCACGTCTCAATCTGATTGACCTTGTATTAGTAGAATGGTGAAGGAATAACTTAATGATAAAATACAAAATTAGCATCTCAGATGGTCTCTTTGAATTCTGTGAGTAAAAAAAAGTAATTTGGAACCCCTTGTACAAACCAGTTAGGGTGTACTTAAGCTGCCCACCCTATACTATGTACTCTGAAAAAGTGTTTAGCACAGTCGGGAAACTGTGAGTGATCATCTTAGAAAGCTACATCCCAAATATTTTGAAAAACCGGTGTTCATTAATATTAGCCTCAAATTGTATGAGGAATAGCACTGTTAGCACCAGTTACAAACAGAATTACATTGGATTCCAGTGGAGAAAAACAAATATTGTATAATGGTCATGCTGACATCAGTGATGAGGATGATGATGATGAGGGTTATGCATTGAGGCATAGGACCACTGTTAGCCTAATGCCCATTTGTAAATTGTTAAAATCCCTTTCTATTCTATAGTTCAGAAAAAGAAAGAAAGTACGTGTTTATAATGATAAAATTTAACTTTCAATATATACCATTAAAATAATATTCACATTAAAACAGCGAAATATGTGAAAAAACACAATGTGCATATGATCAACAAACTGCGTATCATTAAAATTGCTGGATGTGCCTCTTTCAGTCTCTTAAATTATTTAGAGATTTGTGCTGATATATATATATATATATATATATATATATATATATATATATATATATATATATATGGATAAGCTGGATTTTTTTTACTTAATTAGCTATTCTGTATAGCTGGCATTATGTCATAATGGGTAAAATAAAAAGTTACCTTAATCCAAACAGCAAGTGTTTGTAGCTTGTAGACTTTTATATAGTTTTCATCATCTGCCCCTTAGCAATTAAGCCACAATTGTAAGGGGTGTGAATTGCTACCTGTCTGCTATATGCTCCATACTTGCATTTGGTTTAATGGAGCTATTAACCAAAATTATAAGCAATCTCTTTCAAACAGTAGGACTGCGGTGCAGCCAGCAAAAACGCTGACATGCGTTTCACTTGTGAATGTTTTGTCAAGGACAAGCCCATATGTTCATCCAAAAGGTCTTAAATACTCTAGGACAGAGCCCCCACTGTCCTCCAATCAGAGACAGTTTATATCTTAGTGAATGGTAGTTCTATCTGTCAATTGGAGAAGTGTTTATGTAGAAACCCCGTCTCTTTAAGATTCCTATTGTTTGGTCTCCATTCCGTTGTTTACAATAGAGAGAAAATTACCCTAAGGCTTTCTACTAGTTAGTCTCCATACTGTTGTTTACAATATACAGAGGATCACATTATATTGCTGATTGTTTGCTTATAAATGTATACTATATCTTATATAGTATGGAATCTGTATGTATTCATCCATAGTAATTTCAAGTAAGGAAGAAAGATTTATTCACTTGATGCATTTTATTTACCCACATGGAGACTGAATGAAGAACATGCAGCAATTTTAATGATACATAGTTTGTTGATCACATGTACCTAGTTTTTTTTCACATATTTCGCTGTTTTAATATTATTTTAATGGTATGTATTGAAAGTTACATTTTATCATTATTAAGACGCTTGACAAAGATAAATATAATTCATGGAAAATGTAATTGAGTTATAGTGCACCGGCTTCCAAATCAATTTCTTGCCTTTCTCTTTAATTTTCTATAGTTCATCAAGTAACAGCAAAATATACTTTTTTTGTGTGGGCCCAAACAAATCAGTCACTTCAGCCACAAACGCGTTTTTTCCTGTAGGTAAAGTGCTCGGTTTGTTAAAATATAATGTCCTTTCTAGTATACCATATAAGGGTCAGTGGGAGGGCCCAAAGGCAACCCCATCTTAAACTATTTTACATTCTGGGAATTGCCCACCTTGGTGTATCTCCTTTACTAAAATTAGCTGTTCTTTTTAGTGCGCCTGCTCTCTCACTCTATTTTCTTTTCAAAATAACTATTAAAGCTGCTGCTCTCTGTCTAATGAGTTTTATTACTGTCACTGCGCTCCCTCTCCACAATGTGTCACATGCTGTTTAACGTTGTGAATAAAAAATGTGTCCATACACTTTCTCCTACCATTTCATTTATGGGTGAGATCCACCTTGGTCTATCTTCTTTTCTAAATTAATAATGTATTAATGGTGCTGTTATACATCTCATGAGCTTGTTCTAGTGGTGCTGCTAACCCTCTCCACAATGTGGTTCACACATGCTGTGTAACATTGAGAAAAACAAATATGTCCATTGTCTATCTCCCTCCATTTAACTTCTAGGTGAGGCCTACCTTTGTGTACCTTCTACCTTTCTAAAATTACATTGTATTACTGATGCTGCTGTCCCTCTCCATGCAACACATGCTGTATAGCATTGAGATTAAAACAAAACAATTTTTCTCAAACCATTTCATGTGTGAGGTGGGTCCACCTTATGATATCCAAGGGGAAGATGGTCATTAACAAGCCATTTCAGGAATGGGTGACATGTCCATGTGCCATATTATCAGTGCATTCATTTTTGGCAACTATACAGCATTTTTACATGGTGTTGAGTGATGTACTGAAAAGAAAGGAAAAAAAAGACAACAAACAAAACATTTTGTCCTAAGGTATAACGAGATAGTATTATTTGTCAGACATGCAATTCTGATTTCAAATGTCAGGTGGAACCTATGTAAAATTTCACTGACCGTATAATAGGCCTGTAATGTATTTAATATAGAAACCATTTTGAGTTTTGTATAACTTATTCATTTTTTTGTTGTGTTAAAAAAGAATTGACTTTCCACCCCTACTATACATGTTACACCTTGCTGGGCAATTACAATGACTATAACATATATAGGGTGATGGGGTTTGTGAGTCACCACAAGTCAATGATGTGTAGAGATACATGATAGAAAACACTTACTAGACTTAGTAAAAAAATAAACCTAAATACATATCTGAGAGGGTAACACGAGTATTGTGTCCCTGTGACATCCAACTCCAAACTGGTCAGTGCAAGGCTGGTGTCTTTAAGAGGAATGGGCTTGCAAAAAATAACATGTCCCCCAAACTCTTACCAACCCCCTGGACAATGAGCGACTCCCATTTGTCACCAGCCAATCACAAGTAGCCAATATGGAAAACTGCTTGCTATTGGATAACAGTGAATGAGAATCATCTTTATTTTTAGGTCATAGTCATTTTGCATCCATCATTTATTGCATTATTTCTCTGATTTTGACTATATCAGGTTTAAGAAAGAATAAAAGAAAATGTTATTTAAAATGTGATCTACAACAGATCAATAAAAAATAATTTATCTTATATTTAATTAAGTGGTTTATCAGTAATAAATAGGTTTGGGAAATAAACTTTATCGCCAGTCCAATGGTTCCAATCTTTTTGAAAACATCAGACCCCACTGCCCAGAAGGGTTGTAAACAGTTCCAATTTGGGAGGGCTTTTCATGCTTGTCATTTTTTCAGTCAGGTAGAGCAAAAGAAAGCTGGCTGACAGAATAGACAATGAACAAACCTGAGGAATAAAGCAAAATACTGTGCATAGGATGTAAGTAATAGTAGATTGTGGAACATTAGGGATGTATGTCAGGAGAGATGGGAGTTTAGCAAGTCTGACAAAAGACCTCCCAAAAAACAACAGTATATTGCTTACTTAAGCTATATTTAGCTTTTTCAGATATCACTCAAACATATGAAAACATAGACCAACTAGTTCATGTTGGCTGTTCTGTTACTGTTCATATTGTGACCCTAAGGTTTCTTTTTTGTGTGAATTGTGAGGAAAATATTGCAGGTCATAACAGCAAGAAAAACTATAGAACAAGTGTTAGAGAGAATTCTGAGCACTTGGAAGATAGAGCTTATGAGATCTTAAGGCAATGTTATACTCATCATCAATTGGATGACAAGCATGCAGTTTTACTGTCGTGTGAACAGGATGAAACATTGTGTGTGATAAACAAGAATGTTTTTTCAATAAAGAAACCATGCTAGTGACAAATGAAATAAAATAATTACATAAAAATAAGTACTTGTGAGCCATAATTAGCAAAAGTCAATGAAAGAGTAAAGGTTGATATGCAAGTGTCAGTTTTAAACCAAGATAAGGATTAATATTTTGAAAGTGTGTGTCAAGCTCAGTTGAAAATACATATACATGGAACTTCAATTAACAGATGTATGGAAAACAATTTAAAAATAAAGTGTTAACCCCATCAACTTCATTTGTGATGATCATAAGCCAGAAAAGAATATGTAAATGAACTTTTATGAAAAATATAACATTTTTAAGTGTGATGCCTGACAGTTTCCCATCACCTACCATTCACAAAAGCTCCAAGAACACATTCAATACAACAAATGTAAGTCAAGCACCATCAAAGATGAAAATGAGCTCTGACTCAACATATGAAAATTTATGAGTCTCACTTTGGAGAAATTTGAATGTAAAATCATCAATTGTAAGAGTTAATTGAAAAAGTTAAAGTTTAAAAATAATAATACGTATTAAAAGCTGTGGCTGTGTCAGTCAACTGTAGTTATTCCTCTAGGGTTAAAAGTTTAACTGTGGAGGTGCACACCCATCTGAAGTCACAGGGTAAAGCTATATAGACTATAAGACTGATGGGCAGAGAGTAAATCATTCTCTGGAGTTTAGGACTTTGAGGTTGGCTGAACTTTAATGCCTGTTTTGGATTGTTGGGCTGCGCTCCTTCTTTGGTTGCAAGAGCAATTCTACCTGATAGGGGGGTCCCTCCCTTAAATCGCAAAATAAACAATGGAGATAGGTGCTCATTGACTATGACAATATTTCTATGTCGAATATGGTACCTTAGGTAGGAGTGATAAAAGTGGGTATAGGTACTACAGATATAACTAATATTGTGCAAACCCTATATATTCTGTTAATATAGTGATTGGACCTTCCTGCAATACACTTCAATTAACTAATGTTATAAAGATAAAATTTATATTTATTAGCAATATTAAAACAGATACATTAAACACATAAATGTAAAAACCACAACAAATTCCTATTTAAAATTCATATCTTAACCTAGATACTCTGCTAAGTAATATTCACAATTCATAAAACATATATTTACTAAATAGCTAAAAGACCACTAAAATTATCATAAAATCATAAACTAAAAAACAGGGTGCCTAAAATATTGATAGAACACAGTCCAGGTTTTAGCAGCTGATTTTGTAATCAAATAATATTGGTTTGTGTTATGATCTGCCTTGTATCTTTGTGTGCATTTTGCCCTGTGTTATTATTTGCCTTGTTTCCCTGTGTGCATATTACCCTGCTGTTATGATCTGCCTTGTATCTTTGTGTGCATTTGCCCTGTGCCTTGTTTCCCTGTGTGCATATTACCCTGCAGTGCCTGTGATTCTCCTGGGGTGCTGCTGTTTGGCCTTTCCTATCAGGGGTTAACTAGCAGTGCTAGTTAATCATCCACACCTGTCTGTGGCCTTTGTATGCCTGCCTTTTTCAGAATCCTTTGCTGGTCATTGAAGTTCCTAGCCTGCTCATGTGCATCTGTTCCTGGATTACCTACATGTGTCTCTGTTCCTGGTTTCAGTTAAGTTATTTGCTGCATTTCATTATTACTTACCTGTTGATAGCCAAGAGCTGGAAATCCATTGTTCCATTCAGCCTGAACTGTTTACTGTTTATTTTGTCTACCCTGGACTATACTTTTCTGCAATAAACAGTTTAAAACGTTTACATCCTGTGTCTGGCTCCATGGCTGTAATTAAGGAATTGGTTTTGAACAGAACCATAACAGTTTGATGATAATATAGTGTCCATCCAGTGTGAAGCTTATCAGACTTAATTGACTAAAGTACAAGGCCCTGGGGTGGAAACAAGATTGCATCAATAGGTGTCCAGCCCATCTGAATAATATGATGTATTAGATTTCAATGCGGTCCTTCATGACTGGTGTCCGGTAGCTGGTAAGTGGTAACCATGTACTTTGTAAACAAAGATCAGAAATACAGTTACTTGCAGTTTATAGTCCGGATGGTGTGGTGCTGGATATTCAGTGTTTTCAGCTGCTGCTGGATGTGCTCAATTGATTCTACCACATGCGTTTCACTGTGGAATGCACAGGTTCTGCCGGAAGTTCTGTGCAAATGGTTGTGTCTTGCGTTTCATCTGTAACTCAGACTTTCTTAATAGGATGTAGTGTGAAGAGATCACCTATAGTGATATTCATAGTGCCAGCTCGAGTCAGATTGGTCCTCCAGTCTGTCTATTCTCGAATAACCAATCATGGACCTCTAAACTTGGAAATATCTATTAGATTATTAATTACACAGGTCTGCAACCAAAAAGCTGTTTTCATAATTTTATCCAATTGTTATGTTTTTTGTTGTGCTGAATTCGAAAATGACCACCGTTTTTTCCTGGGACGTCAGGTTTTTTCACAATCGAAATGTGCCTTGGTCAAACAGGTAGCTGGAAATCGCTAAATTTCAAATTCATCACACTTGGGGAAAAAAAACTGAACATGGAAAAACAAATTTATTTTCACTGCCAGTGCTCCCAAAAACATGAAAATACATGTTTAATGGTCCTGGTGGTGATCACTGCATTGTTGAGTTTGCTTGCTAGGGCCTGCCCGGACATGTTCTTTCATGTATTAACTTGTTCTCTGTTTCCTCCACAATCTTGTATTTCATTTCAGTCGTCATCCTGCTATTGTCTGTGTGGTTCAAAATTAGTGCAATGCCTCCAAGAAAGTGTGTATATTCGCCTGACAGTTTCTGTTACATATGCGGAGAGTTCATGAAAAAGCAGCAGTTGAATATTAGGGATTTTGTTAAGAAAGTTTATTTTGTTTAGTTTAAATTAAAACTTGGTGACCAAGATAAAGTTTGGGCTCCTCATAAAGTATGTAAGCGAGCGGTGCGTCGAAGATCTTCGTAATTGGTCAAAAGGCAAGATAAAAGCTTTTCAATTTGGAATTCCTATGATGTGGCACGAGCAAAAGAATCATAGTGATGATTGTTATTTCTGTTCCTGTAATGTGAAGGGGTACAATTCAAAGTGGAAGTGCACCATCACGTATCCCAATCTTCCTTCTGATATTCGTCCCATTCTCCATGGTCCAGACGTCCCTGTGCCCGACCCTCCTACAAATTTGGATGAAGTCAATTGGCCTGACAAGAATGGAACTGTACCTCAGCCTGAAGATGGATCAAGTTCTTCAAATGTTGGTGTTGACAAACCAAAACTTTTCTCGCAAGAGGAACTCAATGATTTGGTGAGAGACCTAGATCTACCTAAGCAATCTGCTGAATTACTTGGTTCTAGACTTTAAAGCAAAATTTTTTTGATGGAAGGTGCATCTTTTGCATGGTACAGACATCGGGAAAAAGACTTTCTGTCTTACTTTTTTCATGAGGGCAATTTGGTGTTTTGCTCTGATTTAGAGGGGTTGATGGCTCAGTTCCACATTCAGTATGATTCTTCTGAATGGAGGCTTTTCATTGACTCTTCCAATAGAAGCTTAAAAGCCGTTTTACATCACAATGGTGGCCGTTATGCGTCCATTCCTGTTGCTCATTTGGTGTACTTAAAGGAGACTTATGAGAACTTGGAGTTGGTACTCAAGTGGGTCATCAAAACCAAAACTGGTTGGTATGTGGGGATTTAAAAGTATTGTGTATGCTGCTGGGACAACAGGCTGGGTACACCAAATACCCTTGTTTTCTATGTTTATGGGACAGTAGAAACCTACAAAATCACTGAAAGCAAAAAAATTGGCCATCAAGAAGTCTAGTTGTTGGTGAAAAGAATGTTCTCAGAGATACATTGGTACCCCCTGAGAAGGTTTTATTACCACCACTCCATATAAAATTAGGATTAATGAAGCAATTTGTTAAGGCACTTCCCAAAGATAGCGAATGCTTCAAGTACATGGGATCCAAGTTTCCAGGTTTAACGGAGGCAAAACTGAAAGAGGGGTTTTTGTTGGCCCGGATATTAGAAAAGTCATATCCGACAAAGACTTCATCAGTTCAAAGAAGCGTGGGTTGCCTTTACTGTGGTCAGGGCCGGTGCTAGGGTTCACGGCGCCCTAGGCATTTTTAAAAAAGCGCCCCCCCCCCCCGCCCCCACAAAAATCGCCGCCCTCCTCCTTCCTCCCTCCTCCCTCCTCTCCTTACCTTGTCTCACCACCGCCGCCTCTCTGCTCCATCTCCTCCCCTCCACTCACTGACACTAGTAAGTGGAGGGAAGGAGACGGAGCAGAGAGGCGGCGGTGGTGACAAAATAGCCTCTTCCCCCCTCCCCGTGCATCTGAATGCTGGTATGGTCAGCGGTCGCCGCACAGTTTTAAAGTCATTTAGTATTCTGTGGCGCCCTCCAGGCGCCCTCCAGAGCCCGGCGCCCTAGGCAAGTGCCTAACCTTGCCTAATGGGAGCGCCGAGCCTGACTGTGGTCATAAAAAACTTTTTGGGAAACCAAAAGGACCTAAATTACAAGGAAATGGTGGAAACAATGTTGAAAGCGTTCCACAAGCTTGGTTGCTCCATGAGCTTAAAAGTCCCTTGTAAAGGGAAACTTCCCTTTACAAGGCAGTGCCGCTTTAAATTTAAGCGTTGAAGACGCAGATCTTGCCGCAGTTGAAGAATCCGGTCATTGATACATTTGCCCCCTTGACTATTTTCCTGAAAATTTAGGAGCAGTGAGTGAAAAGCAAGGAGAACGTTTCCATCAAGATATAAAAGAAATGGAAAGAATGGAAAGAAGGTATCAAGGGAAATGGAGTGTTACGATGATGGCTATCTACTGCTGGATGTTGTACAGGGATCTTCTGGAAGCCACCTACAAGAGGAAAAGCTCAAAAAGAAGATTAGAGTTTAAAAAATGACGATTTCACAAGCAATCTACTTGAGTGTGGTGTTAATTTTGTTGTCACCTGTGCGTTAATATTTGTGTTAAATGAGTTAATATTTTTTCATGTAAATAAAATATTTGCATTAAGAGATTTTTTTTAAACGATGACCACCCGTTTGTTTGAAAACCTGATGTCCCAGGACAAAACGGCTGTCATTTTTGGATTCAGCGCACAAAAAAAACGTAAGAATCAGTCAACTAAACCAAAACAGCTGTCCAAAATATTTTTTTTGAAGACCTCTGTTATTAAGATATAAAAATGGCATTGATGCATTCTTTTTGGAACATATACTGCATATACTGTACAATTCATTAGTGTCTAAAACTGTTACTTTAAACGATTATAAGTCCTTCATCACATATATGAATTGGACCAATTTCATGGTTAGTCCAAGGCATAAATATGACAAAACATAAAATATGTACCATATTTCTATGCATCTGCATAAATTGTAATACTCAATGATCATATTGTTAACAATTGATAACTATTTTTATTTTTATTGAAACTGGTCCCTATCTGGGGGTAGGGTTTTAATTAAGGATAGCTGTCACGGACACGCTCCCAGTTGCCATGACTTTTGGGTGATTTGCTGTATGAGGTCACACGATTCCAGCCCGCAGTTTCTCTTTACCTATCACACAGGTTAATGACCTACTGAATCACCACAAACAGCACGCACATCCCCACACACTTCAGGTTTGCCACGGCCTATTGAATACGGGCAATAGGGCCCCAATATACTGTCCAACACTGGCACACAAGGCTTCTTGCTATCCACAGACTAGCAAGACCCACACCAGCAAGCAAAGGATTAACTCTTCACACAAACATAATAATCAAATAATATTTGGTAATACAGAAGACAGAGAGGTAACAAGGCCCTGCTTGCAAGTTTACATTCTGTGGTACATTATGCCAAGATCCCCCAGCAAAGAATAAACAGTCACATAGTGTTTAATCTGCAGAAAAAGAACAACACAGCCACGGTGCGTTTATCAACTTTGCTAATTGGAGCACATTGTAATTGTCATAAATGCCCAGCCTGTCCCGGATACAGCAATCTGAGCAGCTGGCTGTGACTAGCAATGAATACACCTTTTCTGCTACCACAAAAGATTTACTATGGAGTCCTTACTTTCACCAGAACCACTTATTAATGTTTCAAACTTAAATTATATTCACATGCAGCATGAGCCTCCATGGGCTTCATAAATTCACAAAGAATCACGGAGAACACACTAGATTACATTTATTTAATCTGAAAAATGTTTCCAAGGCTTAGTTACAAAAAGTAGCAACAAGATATACAATATGTTGCACAAACATTTTTCAGAAAAGAAAATAGGAAATAAAATCACTATTTACTAGTTAAGACCTGGTGTGTGAGGGAACACAAATGAGATACATGGGACATTTCAGTCTTGACAGGCTCTTCACCCACAGTTTAGGAATTACTTTTTCAATTAAGTTAGATTGATTCCCAGAATGCTACAAAGCTTTCTGAAGTAAATTATCTATCACTAAGATATATGTTTGGGCACCTCAGAGAATCTCTCGCCTCTGCTCTGCTTGAGTAGCTAGATGGTTTACAACTTTGGGGCTTCAAACTCCTCCAACATCTTTATCTATCCTGGGCCTGGCTAGTTTCAAAAGATTAATGACACCTGCATAAATTCAAACTTTTGTAATCTAGCAAAGCACACATTGAGAATACATTACAAGGTTACATAAAATATTCACATTGTCATACATGAATTCAGCAGAAAATAACAATCATTCATAAGATATACTACATAATCGACACAATATGCTCAAGAGATGTCTTTCAATTTCAGAGTATATTGCTTCAGAATATTAAGTGACAGCAGTTGTATGGGGAGATGATTGGATATTTCATGTGGTCTCCATATTCCCCCTGCTAAATTCATCAACCCTATGTTGGACTAAATCAATATGACTTTATATATGACTTTATATCATTAAGTGAAGTTCCATGTTCAAACCTCGTGGAGTTAAGGTCTTCATATTGAAAATAGTTCTAGTTTCTTCCCTATTAATTTTATAGATCAGATTGCCGCCCCTCCAGTTATTGGTGATTTTTTTTTTATTCTTATGAAAATCAGATCCAAAGGGTTGCAGTTATGTTCCTCTTGAAAATGGTTGGACAGATGATGTTTCTTAACACCTATTTTGAGATTACTAGCATGTTCCCCTATTCTTACTTTGAGTTTCCTAATTGTGTGGCCCATGTATGGTTTGCTGCATGGGCATTGAATTAGATAAATCACATTGGTAGAGTTACATGTGATGAAATCTTTTATTTTATAATATTTTCCAACTGATGTTGCTTGATATTGTTGTGTGGAGCTGGTCTGTCTACAATGCATACTAGTGCAATTGATACATCTCCAACAGCAATAGAACGCAGGCTTTTGGGACATACTCCCTAGCCAGCCTTAGTAGTGGTAGTCTTCCTGCAATTAATGTGAATGCTTAATAGGAATTTTTTTTAAATCTGGTGCTTTTCTGAAGATGATGTCGGGTGATCTGATAAGATTGGGGTTAAAACTTCATCTTCTCTCAAGATATGCCAGTGCTTTTGGAAAACTTTTTTTAATTTGGTGAGCCCCACTTGAGTAATCTGATGTAAAATAAACCTTTTTGGAATACCTCTTTTGTTTGTTGTCTGTCATTGCGGAGTCTTCTGTTTTGGCTTTCTTATATATCAGAGGAGTATCTCTGTCTGTGTGTAATACTTTATTAACATGAGGTTGTAAAAATGTACCCAGAAAATAAGAAATGTTGGTTGTAAGGGACCCAATGCCAGAAATTATTGGTCTCCCACGTTTATCCATAATGCATTTATGTATTTTAGGCACATGATATATGACCGGGATCCTTAGATGCAGGTTATGTATTCATGATTGGTAAGGATTTCCATATATCTGTCTTTTTTTCTAATATTTTTTAAAAGTAGAATTATTTACAACATGAAGACCTTAACTCCACGGGATTTAAATGTGGAAATTGACTTAGTGATATAAAGTCATATTGGTTTAGTCAAACTTAGGGGTTGATGCATTTAGCAGTTGAAATATCGAGACTTCTTCAAATATCCATGCAAGGCCCAGTGGTTACTAGTGGTGACAGGATCATACCACCCTGGAGTTGCCCAAATACGTTTGGCGCCACCAAAGAAGGGTGGAGCCAGGTAAGTAATAGGATGAGAGACCACCTAAGAACACCTGGTACGGTAGGTATGCTGCACTCCAAGGTCGCAATGAGGCGATGCATGGTGGAATCCAAACCACGGTTTATTAATCATCTCTCCATACATCTGCCGTCACTTAATCCCCTGAGGCAACATACTCTGAAATTCAAAGACACCGCTTGAACATATATTATAGTATTGTAAAGATCAAGAAACATAGAAATATTGACATAGTCAATGAGCGCCTATCTCCAACTTTGATATGGTTACCGGTTGCCAGTTCCTGGTATGTCTGGTGTTTTCTTGTGGAGATCCTGGATAGCAAGTTGCCGGAAAACACAGAGCAGTCGATGGCCAGCGGTTGGGGTGGACATTACGGTAGAGGACATGCTAAAGCCGTCTCTCTTCTATGAGTCGGCTATAGTGACAGCACAAATACCACCCCCGTGGGTTGGCTGGTGGTTATGCTCCTTTTAGCCCAGAAGGGTTGCGGCTTCTGTAGCGTTGGGGATCGAGGTAAGGTAGATATGTGCGCCTGGGGTGTGTTTGGTTGTCCATCCCCGTTTGCGGATGTCCAATGGGTTAAATGCTGGGATAACCTGGTTGCCTGGTATGTGTCATACTGACTGCTCTTTTGTCACCATTATATTTGCAAATAAGCTGTTTTAAATTTTGCCATATGACCTGGTAGCACTTGTATAAAACAATAGTTTTACATCTTTTTGGGATTTTAGTCTATAAATAAAACAAGCTTTAGCGATTTGCTTAAACTTTTGATGATTTACAAAATGTCCCATTGATGTATTGAAGTGCTTTGAAATTAAGAGATTTTGGTCATCTGTAAGACTGTTTAATTATACAAATAAAGTTTTGAAATGTGTATATTGCAAACCAGGTCATGTCCCATTGCGAGAATATGAGAAAGTATGAAAGTGAAATATATGGAATGAGATGCTAGTGAAGTAGGACAATAAATAATATATTTACTAAACTGCGGGTTTGAAAAAGAGTAGAAGTTGAATATAGCAGCCAATCAGATTCTAGCTGTCATTTTGTATAATAAAGGATAACTAGAATCTTATTGGTTGCTATAGGCATCATCTCCACTTTTTCAAACCCATAATTTAAGTTTTGTGTATTATCAACAATGTACACATTGTCAAAGATATTTTATTTTGGATGAAGACAATTTATTAATGTGAAAATATTTACATTGCTTTATCTTATTTTAGTATATCATTAATATTTGATGTGGTATTATTATGTCAAATGGATCCTTGTGTGTGAGCTGATGAGAGGGATATGAACAGGAACGAAGGAGTTAATTCAAAGAACAGATGTTTCTAATCAGAGTTGATGAACAAAGAGTTGCACAAATTTCTTCAAAGTCTCCATTGCATCCCGGGGAGCTAAAAGGATCAAGATACGCCTATATACCTTCTCAGCCAATTGTAATATGACATTTGTAAATTGTAGTACAACCTACTTTTATTGGTACTAAAAGTAATTGTCTGGAATGTGAACAGACAGAGTTTTCAGAGACTGAAAATGAGAGTGATATTATCACAGCGCAAGCTTTTCTTTTGTAAATAAACAATGATATAATTTTATTCTTAAAGTTTCTTTTGCTGAAGAAATTTAATTATTACTTTAACAACATTCTACATACAGAATATAAAAGAGAAATGTTGATGTATTATTTTACCAGTTAGTCATAATAAATCAGGTAGTAGTACACAAAAAAAAGAAATTATGAAGCTGGAAAGTGTATTGAGAAAAACTTGTTTTTAGGAAAGGCTAGACAGATTTATTATTTTTTTTATACATTATTACTATATGTCTATACTTCACATTTATGTATATACTGCACTGTATAATTTTTATTCCTATGTATATACTGTATCTAATACTACCTAAGATCACAAAAGAACTACCCCATTTTTAAATAAATTATATATTTTTATTATAATAACTTTTTTGTATTATTATGGTAACTTTTTTCTCTTTTAGAACGATAGGGAGGCGCTAAGCTAGGGAAGGCTTATAAGAGCCAAAAGAAACAGCGCAAATAGGGGGTTCATAAAAGTATCAATTATCCAGAATAGTAGACACTGTCTTTTCTCAATCGATTCTGAATACACCAGAGAAAATCACTATGATTTAAAATTTTAACTTTTTAATCACTAAACATCATAAAAATCATAAAAAAATAATAAACATCATAATAAGCAAAATTAATAGAAAACCGACAACAATTGGATAATAATTGGTCAATTAATCAGTTCTATGCTTGGCTCACTCAGATTAGGAATGGTAATGCACATTACACTGTTTTTCTAGTTAACATACATACAGTGTTCCCAGGAGTCATAGGTAGGTCTATCATATACTCAATTAAACGATGCAAATTCCATATTTATCCAGCCATACCATGCAACATATAATATACCAATATATAATTTCTACAAGAAGAAAAAATGAAATCAGGGATCTATATTGATATCTGCATCAGTGCAATCTTCCTTAAAAGAGCGGTATGTGGCAATTGGATTTCTCTTGCCTTTTGGAAATCTCCTGGTGAGTATAGCCTCGTTGGTAAGTATTTGTGAATAATGATTTTATTGCGCATTTATTTAAATTTTTCTCACTATCTTCTATAATTATTAGTTTGTCCTTTTTTCTATATTTTTCTTTTGTTATTTTTTTATTTAGCTCTAATATTTTTTACCCCTGTTCTATTGCACAATTTGTATGCATTTGAGCTGCTAGTGAGTAGGCAGGTTCAGGTGGGCACACCTAGAATTTTGAAATCTGCCAGGGAAATGCCACTAGTGGTTCAAGAAAAAGTGGAGAAGCAAGTCAGTTTAGGCAGAATGTGTGGCGCCTTTTTTTCACTCTTTTTACAGTGTTTGGTTGTATCACCCTGTAGGTGTTGTTCCCAAAAAGAAGCAAGAGAAGTTCAGTCTAATACAACACTTGTCACACCCTCCTGGGATGTCTGTGAGTTATGCAATTGTGGATGATGAATGTAGAGTGGTTTGTCAATCATCTAAAGACGTTTTACTGCTTGTGCAACAGTGTGGGTCTGGAGCTTTGTGGATGAAGTTTGATATAGAGTCTGTCTTTAGACCTCTGCCTTTGTTCATCCTTCTTCATTTAAATATATGGGTTTGCGTTTGCTAAGTGGTTATTATGTTGACAAATGTCTGCCTATGGAATGTGCAGTGTCTTGTGCTTTTTTTTGAATGTTTTAGCTCTTTTCTTCACTGGTGTATTGTTGCAGGTTCAGATCATCAAGGGGTTGCCCATTATTTAGATCAGGCCTGTCCAAACCGCGGTCCTCCAGGTGTTGTGAAACTACAAGCCCCAGCATGCTTTGCCAGTAGACAACCAGTTGATAGCTGGAAGGGCATGCTGGGACTTGTAGTTTCACAACACCTGGAGGGCCGCAGGTTGGACAGGCCTGATTTAGATGATTATTTTTATTCATTGCTTCACACGTTTCTGAAGTGTGCTCAGTCGCTTTTCTGGATTATGGGTGGTCCAGTTGCATCCAAAAAGATGGAAAGCCCGACAGTTAGACTATCTTATTTGGGTATTGAAATTGATAGTCAGGCGGGTTGTTGTAGGTTAGATTTGGTCATGGGAGTACTTAAAGTCAAAATGAAACAGGTTCAGTCCCTTCTTGGTCTGCTTAACTTTCCATGTTGACTTATTTCATTGGGTAGGATTTTTTCTCGTTAATTGCAGAAAGCTACGGCAGGTGCAGTCAAAAGTCATCATTTTCTTAGGCTGTCTGCGGATATCAGGACGGATTTATTTATGTGGAGTCTTTTTTGTGCAGCATTTAAATGGGGTTTGTTTGTGGACCCCTCCTCCTGCCAATGATGCAGAAATCCAGTTGTTTACCAATGTGACGGGGTCCGCTCATTTCTGGGCTTCCCTGGATGGTGAATGCCACTCCTTGGCCCCCTTCATAACATCAAAATGGACTCACAAATAATCTTTTGCTTTTGGAATTGTTCCCAATCATTGTAGCAGTAGATTGGAGGGGTGATCCCTTGCGGCATAAGAATATTATTTTCTGGTGTGACAATTTGGGGGTGGTGCACGCTATTAATAACCAGAAGGCTAATTCTCCTCCTGTTTTAAGGTTGCTTAGATATTTAGTATGCAAATGTCTATGTTTTAATATTGTTTTCAAATTCAGACATGTGTCAGGGTCCGCTAATGTTATTGTCGATGCTTTGTCATGATTTGATTTGGCAAGGTTTTGTTCCCTCGTGTCAGATGCTAATGCTGTTGCGGTCCCTTGCCTTGAATTTCTTTGGCAGATTATAAGGCCAGTATAGAAGATCATGTGGGACATGCAATAAACCCTTCCATCTTGAAGAAATATAGGGAGTCCTGGTCATCTTGGAAGGTTCTCTGTTTGTAAAGGGAAGTTAGAGGTAAGACAGTAGAGTAGCATATTCTAGCTTTTGTGTGCAGTGGTTTTACTTTTGGTAAGTCTAAGGTTTTTAATGTAGCAGCCTTTGCGGGTATTTCTTTTTTTTTTTATAGCTGAAGGGTTTACATGATGTTACTAACAGTAGGTACACACTGTCCCGATGCTTGCACGTCAAACCTCCAATCAGCTGACATCCGACCGTTTGGTCAGATGTTGTATGAGTGTGTATAGTAACACGATGATCAAAAGTCATCCCAAAGTGCCGATCATCGTTTCATTTGGTTGGTCATACAGTTTAATATTTTCTGATCAACCACCGATCGATCGATCATGTAGTGTGTATGCACTCATGCTCCCGATCACCATAGAGTTTACAGAGTCGTGTTCTTTTCAGCTGATGCTAGCGATGAATGTCCCGGTGAATAAATGTAGAGAGTGCTGTAGAAGGAATAATTAATTCATTCTTCCTGAGACATAATGTTTCGTTTCAGAGTTACAGAAGCTAACGAAAATTCGATAGGACATATGGATAGCTATAACAAGATGGTTTTAATCAGTGTGACAATGTGACAATAATGAATGACTGAATATTGTGCTATCATCCTCTGAAGACTAGAGGACCAGATGAAGGACCAGATGAAATGCACAGATCTGAAGGTATATGGTGTCAGTGTGTACGCATGAATTGTCAGACTGATCGGACTTTCAGTCGTAGGTTCAATCGTTTGAGATAACACGTTGGTTGAGAAGTTCTTCAGCGTGTACCTAGCCTAAATCTTTTTTAGTATGCAAGGCTTTAAAAGGCTGGGCTAGACTTTCCCCAGTTCAGGTTGATAGGAGACCTATTGACAAGGGACTTTTGGGTCATTTGTTGGTTGTTATTTCTGACTTAGCTAGTGGTAGTTATGAGGTTTCTCTTTTCCAGTGCAAAGCTGGAATGCAGTTCCTGTAAGAAATTAGTATCAAGAGCATATTTATTTTGAAACTACACATGAGAAACATTCCAGTGTTGAGATCATTCTCTTCTGTCATTAAAAGTGAGGTGCTTATATACTTATCAGTACAAGACAATTAACTGCAGTTCTCAAGTGCAATAAGTTTAAAACAAACAAAAAACCTCTGGCTTTGGGAAAAGAAGCTTACCTAAATTGTAAATTTAGAGTAGATATAATAACAACCTATGTTTAGTAAAGTTTAGAACAAGGTATAAATATTTTAACTATGCATGCTATTTAACACAGATTTTTATAACACACTTAAACTGCAACTACAAATCTGTAAAAAAAAATGTGGTAAGGTTTTAATCTTGACATATTCCCATGGAAATGCTGAAAATAATGGGCCTGAGTTATTAAGGAGAGCATGGCAAAGAAGGGGCAAACATGATCCTGGACAAACAATATTACAATGCAAGCGGAGCAAATTACTTTATAATTCTGCACATAAGGAAACTACTGGCTTTTTTGTCATGTAGCACACACATACTTGATTGACTGAAATACTTTATTTTTAGACTGAAATTTAAAGTTGATCTAGGACATGCCCTACCTGAACTATAAATCTGTCCCCACATTTTAAATTTACCTCCCCCTCCAATGCAACATGGTTTTGCCAAGGTGCTGTTATTCTTTTTTTTTTTGCTTTGCTTTCCTAAATGACTCAGGCATAATGATTTATACTTGGCAGGGCCAGCAAGAGAGATTTCGGGTCCTGATACATCAACTTCTTGGGGTCCCTTCTATAGCCTCCAAAGGTTGTGTAACTACACCTGGTGAGTAGCTCCTCCCACTACACCAGCCCCAGTACTTTGTAACTGCACCCCCCTCTTGGTGTCCCTGATCCTTGGCTGGGTGCTTGAGGATAAGTATGAGAATTAAGAACAGTGACAGGCACAGGCATGACAGCCCCTTCCACCTTTACATCTTTAACCTCAGTAGCGCTTGTTTGTGCCTTCGGTTTGCTATACAGTTCTGATTTTAATTAAAACAAGATGAGTGGCAAAGATTGCCATGACCCTTTTAAAAAGTCAAGTAGAGATGAGTTTCAAGACAACTGTAACATAAACATTGGGGTGGTGGTGGGTGTGAAGGAAGCTGGATATTAAAATAAGGACAAGTTTGTTTTTATCTACTGCATATTAGCCTGGTGAGGAAGGCGATGGAATGCTTAGAGCAGTAAATCCCAATCTTTCTCAGTTTGAGGCACCCTTATGGTCTCCATAATTTTTTCAAGGCACCCCTAAGCCAAAATATTTATAAATAAGTCCCCTTCTTTGCTTTCAAATGGCCCTGTCCAAGGCACCCCTGTGAGATCGCCGCAGCACCCCAGGGAGCCACGACACACAGTTTGGGAACCACTGACTTAGAATGTATTAGCCTAAGGTGTGCTGAACCCTTTATTGAAGGTAAATAAGTGATTGTCTGACACAATCACTTTGATTTCAAAGTACAAAAACATTTATCAAGATGCGTAGGGATCACAAACTCAAAATAAAAAGATTTCACAACAATGATCAGATGCAGGCATAAGGGAAGAACTAACATAACATAATATCACCAAGAAGCTAGTCTAGCACAGGAATGTCTCTGGGATACTCTGCCTTCCAATGGGTCAGAGTAGTTCAATATATTTACAGGGATAGGGACATAAATTACATTAATGCCATCATCAGGTTTCAGCTACACAGGTCATAGAAGGACAATGGGCATTGTTACAATGTTGAATTTAGAATAAGAACTAGTGAATTTAGCACAGACACGGACAATTAATATTGTTTACTAACCAATTCAATGTTGAATTTAGAATAATGAGTGTCAATATACAATGTTTTACATCCCAAGGTAATGTTGAATACAGACAAATACGGAGTAAATGAATATTGGTACAGCTTAAGTATATCTTATGTCTATAGTTAGTATTTCATTAGTATTAATTGTTATTGAATAAGACCCCCTTTAGTAGGAGAGAAACTCTCATTGTCCTCAGACCTCTTTGATGAATTGAAGCCCTGCTATTTACCATGCCTGCAAATGTTCAATTGCACAATGAGTCTCTATGGGAATATGATGAAACAGTAACAATAATACAAAAATTGGTTTGTCATATCTTGCCTCTATAAAGTAATTACACACATTTGCATTTATATGCAATCACTAGTCTCATCAAATTGTGATTGCATTAGATTGATTTGGCAGCACAGTGATGTAGTGATTAGCACTTCTGCCTCACAGCACTGGAGTCATGAATTTGAATCCCGACCATGGCCTTATCTTTGTGGAGTTTGTATGTTCTCCCTATGTTTGTGTGGGTTTCCTCTGGTTTCTCCAGTTTCCTCCCACACTCCAAAAACCTGGTAGGTTAATTGACTGCTGTGAAATTGACCCGAGTCCCTGTGTGTGTGTGTGTGTGTGTGTGTGTATGTTAGGGAATTTA
This sequence comes from Mixophyes fleayi, assembly GCF_038048845.1. Taxonomy (NCBI): domain Eukaryota; kingdom Metazoa; phylum Chordata; class Amphibia; order Anura; family Limnodynastidae; genus Mixophyes; species Mixophyes fleayi. The sequence goes on along the minus strand of NC_134412.1, from coordinate 50,145,989 downwards.
GACTGTAAGCTCCAATGGGCCAGGGACTAATGTGAGTGAGTTCTCTGTACAGTGCTGCGGAATTAGTGGCACTATATAAATAGCTGATGACTGACCAATATTTTTATTTATCTTTAACACCTTAGTCAGGCCCTATACACTAAGTATATTCAAGGTTTACTTGTAACTTGTATTGATTTGTATTGATTTGTAGACCTTTAAAAATAGCCGTATTGTTTCCAGATCTGCCTATGGTCATGGACATATGAAGTGCAACATGTTTTTCACTAGTCATCATGCCCAGATAAAAGGGCAGAACCCTTTTATTTCACAAACGAAAATCATTAAACAAAGGATATATTAATGTGTTTAAGATATATCCCTAGAAGGATTAGGTACAAAACATTTAAAGATGAAGGCTAGATATAAAAATAAAAAAAACATTCATTTACATAGCACCAGTATACTATGCAAGAAAACAAGACTGAGTATAACCAAAAGAGACCTCTTATAGAGATTGCAGATCTTGGAGCAATATTAACAGACTTAATCAAAATAGCAGCCTCTACAGTTTTATCAGATATATGAGGGAAAAAATGTTTCTATTTCTCTACACAAAACAAGTTACGCTATAAGGTAAGAAATAGACTATTGCAGTTTAAACAATGTATACATCTGTGTTTGTACTGACTACTAGACTTATTTTAGCTGTATGGTGGCACAATAAGAAATTTTACAAGAATATATGAAATTTAAACACATACATCTCAACCGACAGTGGACAAAAGTATAACTGGCTTATAAATGCTCCCAAAATTCAGTTACAGCATATCAAGAGGAATTGTGCTTATATTAAAGACTATAATTTGCAAACCTCTTTTTATTAAAAGATTAACAATTTTTTAAGCACAGACATGAGTTTGTTACCAATTGTTGCATAACGGTAGAGTTCTACCCATTCTCACTGGGCTGTGTGGAGCAGTACAAATAACAAGATTGGAACCCCTGAAATAGTAATTTTGATACCTCAGAAGTTTGAGTATGATGGGCCGAGGCTCTTAAGAACCCTGCACATTACACCAACAGAGTAAAGAAACAAACTCAGAAACACACACAATTTTCAAATACATTTTAATTTAATAAATAACTCCCCAAAACCTTGTTAACTGTTTTATTAAACATAGAACAAACTATTAGCTTCTTCCCTTTTGATGCATCATAGTCCCAATGACCACCAGCACATTAGCAACTGATCACTATCACTAAAAAATCACACCGGAAAGTACCCGGGAATCCCTTGGTTGACAGACAATCCCAAATGGTTAGTATTGGGGCTGGTTGGGGATTTGGGGTGCAGTTTTTTTACATAATGAGCTGTATTTTTTAAATATTTATTTAATGTATTTTAATTAGGGTTAGCTCTGTGAAGCCAGGACCAGCACTGGTATCTGTGGGAAGATGAGGCTTTTATCATCATCAATGTTTATTTAGGAGCCACCACAGATTCCACAGTGCTATACAGTCCTCAATACAGAAAACAAAAGTGTACCAGTTACACCATATAGTTACATATAGGAGCAAAAGAACAAACAACTGCATTATGATGAGACTTGAGAAAACAGCAATTACATTAGAAGACACAGAGGAGAAGGTAAAGAAGTCTTTCCATGAGGAAAAGGAGGTGAGAACAGGAAATGGGAGAAAGCGAAGGCCCTGCAGTGCTCTATAAATGGAGATGAGGGTTCTCCAGTTGTTGTGATTTACTTAATGAATATTTGGTGGATATGGTCTAATTTGCAAATATATTTTCTGGTGCTGAATCTTTGATGGGTGAATTAATTCACCCATTTTTTTAAGGAATATAATGACAACCTGAATTTGGATTCAAGGGGCTTCAGTATTTGCCCTACAAATTTTGTTCAACAGTGGAGAAATGTGAGAAGAAGGTTGATGCAATTTTCTTTACCTTAATAATTGTGAAACAGTAAAATATTATTACAAGAGCTTTTGGGAAAGACCTCCCCTTATGCTAGCGGGAAGGATTAACCTTTTTAAGATGGTAATAAAGTCTAAGTTCCTTTACATTCTTCAGCACTCCCCTATATACCTCCCCCGAGCTCTGTTTAGTAAAATAGACAGGCTTATTTCCGCGTTTGTTTGGGGCGAAGGTAGAGCACATATCCGATTGTCTATTTTGTGCAGATCTAAGGCTGATGGTGGTTTAGCACTTCCAAATTTGACAATATATTATTATGCAGCACAACTTGCCCATTTGGTTAATTGGGCGGGAGGTCAGATTCCTCTGGATTTTCTGGGCTTTCTGGGTGAGCAGGCTGAGGCATATGCTTTGGGTGGTGCACTGTTGCCTATGGGGATATTGCTTAGGGGGAAATATCCGAATAGGGTGGCCCCAATAGTTAAGCAGGCTGTTGAAATCTGACGTATTTCTCAAAATATAGTGGGAAATCATGGTTACGATCCTTTTACTCCTTTATGGCATAATCTCTCTTTCCCGGAACTTAATAAATTGAGAGAGTATAATGTTTGGCAAAAATATGGTATAGTAAATATTGGACAATTATATCAGTCTGGTACATTGAAATACTTTGTAAAACTATCACAGGAGAGGGGATACCTAATTCTGCGTTTTACTGTTACCTACAACTTCGGCATTCTTTTAATGCTCAATTTCCTGCCTCTACTCCTTTAATTCAGACATCTTCCCTTAAAACCCTTTTCCTAAATGTGGGTACAAGTAAAACTATTTCCCAGCTCTATTCAATTATTAATGGTTCTTTGACCCCTAGGGATTTAGAGTAATTGAAAACGAAATGGCAGGTGAATCTGGGTCAGCTAACGGAGGAGGAATGGATTCACATGCTTAAATCTCTTCATAATGCTACGTCCTGCCTCCTGTACCAACAAATACATTTATATATATTTCACAGAGTTTATCTGACTCCATCCGGTTTGCATCGTATGGGTCGGAGAAGTGATTCATCTTGTCTAAAATGCAGTTTTTCCTTTGCAGATTTCTGGCATATGTTATGGGAGTGTCCAGTAGTAAGTGCTTTCTGGAAGAAGGTCTGGAAGTGTGTGATTGACACGGTTCCAATGGCTCCCCATATGAACCCCAAAATCTGTCTTTATGGGATATCGTTAGAAGATCTAATTGATAAATATCCAGCTGTTTATATTTTCAATTTAAAGACACTTGTTAAAATGGTGATTTCCCGGACATGGTTGGCAGCAGACCCACCTGATTTCCATAAACGGAGAACCTTGGTTAACAATACAGTACAACATGAAAGATATGTATATACTAGTAGAAATTCTAAAGCTAAATATCATAAAATTTGGTCTATGTGGTATACATCTAAGTATCAGGTTTACTCGAATGATCTGGTGTACTTGGATTTATGCTTGAGTTATGGATGGAGGAGCTGGGTGTCTGGAGGGAAAGACTCTTTCCGCGCAAAAGAATAATCAATGTATAAAAAAGTTTAAAAAATTATGAAAATTATACAATGTACATTGTGGGGATGTTGGAGTGTAAACTATGCATTAATATGATGTTAACATGCAGTGTCTAATTGTCGCATCACTCTATAATATTTCTATTTCTATAGTTATAAGGTCATGGATGGTATAAGTTATAAACTTTACCTCACTAATGTCCTGTTCCTAATGATTGGAATGAGAGTAAATTCCAAATATTGAAGGTTGCAATTATTGTACTTGGCTTGTTCCATGTGTAACTTTGTTTAAAGAGAGCTATTGTATCTGAGAAACACTTCATGGTTAATTGTGGTGTTTGTTTAACTGTTTTTGTATGGTCATTTTTTTGTTATGTGTGACTGAAAACTCAATAAAAAAGTATCTGATTTAAAAAAAAAATATTATTACAAGAGCTAGCAAGGGATTTAATAAAAAAAAAATATCCTTAGTGGAAAGATATCACTCTCGGACACCTGTTACAAAGTTGCACAGAGTTCTGCAGGTACTAGTGTGGCATTGCTAATTAAGAAAAGCAGCTGTTATTAAGTGCCTGCCAGAAGTCATAGGCCGGATTTACACTTGTAGCACCGGGAGGAACTGGAGGAGACAAGAGACTGCATTCACTTTATTTTCTATCATTCTCTGATTGATAGTGTTTCCAGAAAATTATAAACAGGGATGGACTGTAACGCTTTGAAATCATCTACAAGCAAGAAACAATATAAGAGCATTTGGCACTCAAGCCACGGATTAGATAGAAAACACTAAAATTTGAAGCAGTGTCTGTGAACGTCTCCATCTGTCAGATATTTTTTGATGAAATGATGGAAGTAGTGCAGCTGGCTGAACGGATCATTTCTCTTAAAAATGAAGATGCTTCGATTTATTTCTACAAGCTCCAGCTGCTGCTAAATTTTTTCTATTTAAAGTACTAGCTTCAATTTTAAGTGGAACTATCTGACACCAGAGGGCAATTCTTAACAACTGCAGTATTAAAATAAAATGAAAAAGGTGGTTGGTTGGATGGTTATGAAAGGGGGAGACAATTATGTATTTCCAGTTATGTGAAGGTAAGCATTATTAGTAGAAAAAATAGCAGTTATATAGCAAAAAATAGCCACTTTAAGTGAGATGTCACATGGATGCACTCTAAAGATTGTCTGAAGTTGACATATGGCTTAACTGTATGAGCAATATGATATATGACAATGTATTGATGTATATTAAGGGTGACTGGAGTTTTGCTGAGCAATTTCCTTTGTTCAATTATATGCATCTAAAATGAAAAATGAAACATTGGAATTCTATAGCAGTCATACTTACAAAGGGCAGAGATTCATCTGGACTATTTTTTTTGCAATAAAGTAGATGCATTCACTTGCTAAGCTTTATTAAAAAAGTATTATTTAGAGTAGAATGTCAGAATGCTTTATAATATTATATTTCCCATGACATACAGTACCGTATGTTCTGTAAGCATAACAATGCAGTTAAATGTCACAATCCTTAATGTCTTCATTTTATATATGCAAGTGTTTTTTTCCGAACCTTAAAGGAAATAGAAGTTCAATATTATGTGTGAAACGAAATACATGTTTTCAATGTGTTTTATTATGAAACATGTCTTGATTATTTTTATTACTTCTTAAGAGGTAAATGTACCCTCATATTTTTATTTTATTAGCAATGAGACCAAGGAGAATTTCAAAAAGGATTTGTGTGAATTTGTCGGATTATAATAGGGCCAGATGGGGTGACTGCCTGGGGTCCATATACAGTATTTGTATTTATCTTGGCTATCATTGATTAGTTTCCATAATAGAATAAGGACATGCTCTAAGGTTGATATAAGATGGTCAGTAACCATCAGCAACATGTTTATTGTATTTATCAGTAGGGTTCTCCGGTAGGATTCTTTAGGTGGTGGAATCATTTAGAAGGTTAGCTGCTTCTTCTAAATATTTAGTTTTATCCAGTATCACTATGCCACCACCTTTATTAGCTGGTTTTATAAATATTTCAGTAAAATAAGGGAACTGGGTTTAGGAAACAACATTTGTACTTAAATCAAAAACTGGTTAGAGAATAGGGAACAGAGAGTTGTTATAAATGGAACATTTTTACTAATTGGTCAAAAGTTTTAAGTGGAGTACCTCAACGTTCCGTGCTGGGGCCACTACCCTTTAGTTACATACAGCGAGTATCCCTGTGTTACAGGACTGAAAGTAAGTAACTCCCACCAATGTTTATGTGAAATAGACACTGAAAGTACAACATTCCACTCACATAAATGAACCAGGAGTCTTGCCATATACTATATGTGTCACGGGCACTAGGAGTCTTTGCCCAGGATATCACCAGATGATGGACTTACCAGAGTAATATAGTTGGTACTATGGTTCTCTGGTAGCAGGGTGACAACGGAACAGGAGAAACAGCAGATGGTGAGAGAATGCTCGAGGAAAGTCTATGACTAGCAGCAACTGGTAATGAGTAGATGAATGTACACGAGGAACCAGATGGACAAGGAAACATGAGGAAAGTCAGTGGTCTGCGTATAGCAAGTTGTACCACTGCTATAGTGAGGAGGAATGTCCAGGAGTAGCAAGGAGGTAGTGAGAGTCAGCGGTCTGCGTATAGCAAGTTGTACCGCTGTCTATAGTGAAGGAATGGAATCCAGGTGAAGGTAGGTAACGGGGAAGTCAGTGGTCTGCGTATAGCAAGTTGTACCACTGCTTATGTGAGAGGATACTTCAAACTGGTGTCACAGGGAACGGGAGTCAGTGGTCTGCGTCAGCAAGTTGTACCACTGTTATATATATGTGAGGAGGGGCATGAGGAGATGAATGTAAAGCAGAGTATACACGGGGCACACAGAACTTGATCCCACGATGATATCCACAATACAACGATAACTGACAAGCACTGCTTGAAGTTTACAAAGTCACAATAGCTATCCAGGCAATAGGAAACAAAGTCAATGGTAACAATAGCTTCAGAGGATAGGAGGCTCCGGAGGAGAACACAACTCAGTCCAAATGGATATGCAATACAAAAGCAAAGTCAATGGAAAGTATGCATACCACGGTTCAGGAGAGCAGGCTGTCAGAGAGACGTGCAGGGATACCTGAATGGCTGAAGGCCGGCAGGAGGAGAGACCACTGGAGGGTGGAAGCGGTAATCAGGTTGGTGCAGCGCACGGCAGGTAATCCAGAATCAGCGAAGCAATACTCAGGAAGCAGTAGTAAGTGGAACTGGAAACATGAAGAACACGGGAGAGTTGAGGCTGTCTGGTATCCAGTAGTAGTGGTGGAGGCAGCGGAGAGAAGGCACGCTGAACACGGGAGAGTAGAGGCGGTCTGGAACCTTGTAGAAGTAACGGAGGCAGCGGAGAGCTGACACGATAAACACAGGAGCGTTGAGACGATCAGGAACTCTGTAGTAGTAACGGAGGTAGCGGATAGGAATCAGCTGAGTGCAGGCACGATGAACACAGGAGAGTTGAAGTGGTCTGGAAACCACAATAGCAGTAAACAGGAATCAGCAGAGTGCAGGCACGATGAACACAGGAGAGTTGAAGTGGTCTGGAAACCACAATAGCAGTAAACAGGAATCAGCAGGAGCTGAATACATGAGGAACACAGGAACACCTTCAGAGGCTCATGGGGAATGAGACTCCAAGATCAGGCAACCAGGTAATGATCACAGGTGGTTTAAATAGGGAGGGTTGCCTGATCATCCAATCAATTAAAAGCAACAAGGACTGAAGGTTTGATAAGGGCTGCACATGCGCAGACCCTCAGGATGGCGGACGGACACGGTTCCTGAACACACGGGAAATGGCACTCACAGTCCGGTGAGTGACAGTACCCCCCCTTTTAAAGGTGGGCACAGAACACCTGGAACCGGGTTTGTCCGGAAACTTGAAATAAAACTTCTTAAGAAGAGCTGGAGCGTTGAGATCTTCTGCTTTGATCCATGACCGCTCCTCAGGACCAAAGCCCTTCCAATGAACGAGGAAACGAAGAACTCCTCGCGAAATTTTTGCATCCAATATGTGAGTAATCTCAAAGTCCTCGTCTTGATGAATTTAAACTGGCCGAGGTGCTGAAGGAGGGACCGAGAAACGGTTGATGATAAGAGGTTTGAGCAAAGACACATGGAAGGCATTGGAAATACGAAGGTTCTTAGGTAGTAGAAGTTTGAAACAAACTGGATTTATCACTTGAATGATCCTATACGGACCAATAAAACGAGGAGCGAACTTCATAGATGGGACCTTCAAACGAATATTTTTGGTTGATAACCAAACACGATCTCCGATTTTCAGTGGTGGAATAGCCCGTCTCTTTTTATCTGCAAAAGACTTATATCTGGCAGATGTTTTCTTTAAACAGGTTTTGACCTGAGACCAAATATTTTTGAAGGTCTGACAAACAGTCTCTACAGCAGGAACTTCGGTGGGAGGGAGGGCAGGAAATTCCGGAAAAGACGGATGGTGAACGTAAACCACAAAGAATGGAGTTTTAGAAGATGACTCATGATACATGTTGTTATGAGCGAATTCAGCCCATGGAAGCAACTCTACCCAGTTGTCTTGGTTGGCTAAAGAGAACGTCCTTATAAAAGTCTCAAGATCTTGATTGACCCTTTCGGTTTGTCCGTTAGATTGAGGATGGTAGGAGGATGAGAGTGATAATCGGATACCCAAGGTCTTACAGAGGGCCCGCCAGAATCTGGAAACGAATTGTACTCCTCTATCTGAAACAATCTCGGAAGGACATCCATGAATACGGAAGATTTCCTTGATGAAATAATCAGCCAGAGTAGATGAAGAAGGTAAACCGGTCAAAGGAACGAAATGTGCCATCTTAGAAAATCTGTCCACCACTACCCAAATAGTATTACAGTTTTTACTAGGAGGAAGATCAGTAACAAAGTCCATACTAATATGGGTCCACGGCTTGGAAGGGATGGGTAGTGGTTGAAGCAAACCCGCTGGAGTTCTGTGGGGAGTCTTAAACTGGGAACACAAATCACACGCAGCCACAAAATCTTTGACATCTTTCCTCATAGAAGGCCACCAGTAACTTCGAGAAAGAATTTTAAAGGTCTTGCGTTCACCAGAGTGTCCAGAAAAACGAGAAGAGTGAAACCACGAAAGGATTTTCTTCCTAAGAGCAGGAGGCACGAGGGTTCTCCCAAATGGTAGAACCTTAGTGGAAGTAGCAGCCAGAGAAACACATTTGGGGTCTAATATAGAGTGGTTGGGACCATCTTCAACGTCTGAGGACGTCAGAAAAGCTTGAGATAGGGCGTCTGCTTTTTTATTTTTTGCAGCTGGTTTGAAGGTTATGATTAGTTTAAAATGAGAAAAGAAAAGAGACCATCCTGCTTGACGAGGATTCAAACATTGAGCAGACTGTAAATATGACAAATTTTTATGATCAGTAAAAATTGTCACAGGATGACGAGCTCCCTCCAACAAATATCTCCATTCCTCTAATGCTACTTTTATAGCCAGCAACTCCTTGTCCCCGATGGTATAATTCTTCTCCGCAGGCAGAAGACCCCGAGAGTAAAAGGCACAAGGATGGAATTTTTGTTGCTCCGATCTTTGGGAGAGAATGACTCCTAAACCAACATTAGAGGCATCTACCTCTAGGAAGAAGGGAAGCGTCACATCAGGCTGTCGAAGAACAGGAGCAGAGGAGAAGGACTCTTTGAGAAACTGGAAGGCTTGAAGAGCCTCAGAGGACCATTGTTTAGTATTGGCCCCTTTACAAGTTAGGGCCACAATAGGAGATGCAATCGAGGAAAAGTCTTTAATGAAGCGTCTATAGTAATTGGCGAAACCTAAAAAACGCTGAATTGCACGAAGAGTAGTTGGCTGAGGCCAATGTAACACAGCATTCACCTTTTCTGGATCCATCTGAAGACCAACTACGGAGACAATATATCCCAGAAATGGAATCTGGGGCAACTCGAATGAACATTTTTCTAACTTGCAGAATAATGAATTTTTCCGGAGTCTGGAAAGGACCTCTGCCACATGTTGATGATGAGAAGGCAGGTCCTGCGAAAAGATCAATATGTCGTCCAGATAAACGATGACACAAACATATAACAAGTCCCGGAAGATCTCATTAATGAAACCCTGGAAAACAGCGGGGGCATTACATAACCCGAAGGGCATTACTAAATATTCATAATGCCCGTCTCTGGTGTTGAAAGCTGTCTTCCATTCGTCACCGGACCTGATTCGAATTAAATTGTAGGCACCACGAATATCCAACTTGGTAAAGATCCGGGCTCCCTTGATACGATCAAATAACTCAGTAATTAATGGAATGGGATACCGATTTTTGATAGTTATGGCGTTAAGTCCACGGAAATCTATGCAGGGGCGTAATGACCCATCCTTCTTTTTTATGAAGAAAAACCCTGCTCCAGCGGGAGAGGTAGAAGGTCGAATAAATCCTCGCTGGAGATTCTCTTGGATGTATTCAGATGTAGCTTGAGTTTCAGGTAACGAAAGTGGATACACACGTCCCCTGGGAGGAGTCTTGCCAGGTTGAAGATCAGTCGGACAGTCCCACGAACGATGAGGAGGAAGACGTTCAGACTGAGTTTTATCAAATACATCGGAAAAAGAAGCATACTGAGGAGGAAGTCCCGGTGAACAAGGTGAAATGGAGGATTGCTGTATTTTGAGAGGAACGACTTGAGAGAGGCAACGATGATGACATTCAGGCCCCCTAGACGTAACTTGAGGAGTGTGCCAGATCAATCTGAGGAGAGTGACGTTGAAGCCATGGAAGGCCTAATACAATAGGACTGGTAGTAACAGGAAGAATTAAAAATGAAATCTCTTCCTGGTGTAATACACCAATTTGAAGGGTTACTGGAGACGTACTCTGGGTGATGAGACCGTTAATAATGCGTGATCCATCGATAGCAGTCACAGTAATAGGTATTTTCAAAGTAATCACTGGTAGGGACCATTGATTCACGAGGGATTTAGAAATAAAATTTCCTGCACCTCCAGAGTCAATAAGTGCTTGGGACTTAAAGGATTTGGTAGCAAAGGAAACTGTAACATCAAAAGCACAAACTTTTAATTTCGTAGAACATGGAGAGGACTCCAGGGACCCTAACTTCACCTCTCCAGAACTGGTTAGGGCCTGGCATTTCCAGATTTTTTTAGGGCATGAATCGAGCATATTAGTAGAATCAGCACAATAGATACAAAGTCTATTTTTTACTCTTCGGTCCCTCTCCTCTGAAGTTAATTTGAAGCGACCTATCTCCATGGGTATCACCGGAGATGAAACTGGGCGAACTTGAGGGCTTGAGCGAAGAGGTGCTTTAAATGAAGTTGTTTTTCAGACTCTTATTCACGAAATCTCATGTCTACACGGTGGCAAAGAGAAATCAAATCTTCTAGAGAAGTAGGTAATTCTTGAGTAGTCAGTGCATCTTTAATTTTATCAGAAAGCCCCTGCCAGAAGGCGGCAATTAACGCTTCAGTGTTCCACTAAAGTTCAGAGGCTAATATCCGAAATTGAATGACGTACTGGCCTACAGTACGAGAACCCTGACGTAGACGGAGGATGCTGGATGCAGCGGAAATAACACGACCAGGTTCATCAAATACACTTCGAAACGTGGAAATAAATTTGGCACTATCTTGTAATAATGGATCATTTCTTTCCCACAGAGGGGAAGCCCATGCGAGAGCTTGTCCGGAAAACAAGGAAATGAGATAGGCCACTCTGGAACGATGAGTAGAGAAATTGTGAGATTGAAGCTCAAAATGAACTGAGCATTGATTTAGAAAATCCCTGCATGTTTTGGGGTCTCCATCATATTTTGACGGAGTAGGCAGGTGAAGCGTGGAAGCAGTAGACGCCTGGGATGGCACTGGGGAAACGGAGGAAGGCACAGGAGCATCAACAGTAGCTGTGATATTTTGCACAGCCGTTCTTTGGGAGGCTAACGCCCGGTAACACCGCAGCAAATGCCGTTGGCGAACATCCTGTTACTCAATACGGGTAACCAGATACTGCAGCATCTCTTTAGCTGTAGGTTCCGCACCTGGGTCTGTCATGGCCTGATCTTACTGTCACGGGCACTAGGAGTCTTTGCCCAGGATATCACCAGATGATGGACTTACCAGAGTAATATAGTTGGTACTATGGTTCTCTGGTAGCAGGGTGACAACGGAACAGGAGAAACAGCAGATGGTGAGAGAATGCTCGAGGAAAGTCTATGACTAGCAGCAACTGGTAATGAGTAGATGAATGTACACGAGGAACCAGATGGACAAGGAAACGTGAGGAAAGTCAGTGGTCTGCGTATAGCAAGTTGTACCACTGCTATAGTGAGGAGGAATGTCCAGGAGTAGCAAGGAGGTAGTGAGAGTCAGCGGTCTGCGTATAGCAAGTTGTACCGCTGTCTATAGTGAAGGAATGGAATCCAGGTGAAGGTAGGTAACGGGGAAGTCAGTGGTCTGCGTATAGCAAGTTGTACCACTGCTTATGTGAGAGGATACTTGAAACTGGTGTCACAGGGAACGGGAGTCAGTGGTCTGCGTCAGCAAGTTGTACCACTGCTATATATATGTGAGGAGGGGCACGAGGAGATGAATGTAAAGCAGAGTATACACGGGGCACACAGAACTTGATCCCACGATGATATCCACAATACAACGATAACTGACCAGCACTGCTTGAAGTTTACAAAGTCACAATAGCTATCCAGGCAATAGGAAACAAAGTCAATGGTAACAATAGCTTCAGAGGATAGGAGGCTCCGGAGGAGAACACAACTCAGTCCAAATGGATATGCAATACAAAAGCAAAGTCAATGGAAAGTATGCATATCACGGTTCAGGAGAGCAGGCTGTCAGAGATACGTGCAGGGATACCTGAACGGCTGAAGGCCGGCAGGAGGAGAGACCACTGGAGGGTGGAAGCGATAATCAGGTTGGTGCAGCGC